>NC_067140.1:15874995-16221870 GCF_903995435.1 Acomys russatus
AGGAAAGAGAAGCGAGGAGCCAGCTGGCCTTCTGCAGAGATCACCGTAGTGGCCAAGGACAGAGCTAGCTCCGGCCTGATCTGCTGGACCTGACCCAGACTCTGCAGAAGCAGGGCCACGCCCATTCGCTGCAGCGAGCATCCCCAGAAGCCAACAGCTGTTGACTCGCGTCTTGTTTTGAACTCCTTGAAAAATCCCACCTTGAAATGCCTCCTTTTCCTTCCCACTAGCCTCTGCGGCAATTAGCTTTGTGCATCCTTGCTCCTGGCTCCGGCTCTGTGCTCCGGCTTGTCCCCTGTGCTCACCTGCCTAATACACTGGCTTCAGAGCGCTTGCTTAATCCACTTCTAAACTGTACATTTAAATAAGCCTCTGTCCTCTTACAGGCAGCTGTGTGTGAACGGCACACGGACAGCTTCCCCCTGGAGCACTAACCCTGTTTATTAGAACTGCTGTAACTAACCAGGCTTTCAGTATCAACAGCTTTAACTCAGAAACAGGTGCCCTGAGCCTCTCCTGCAAGCCCCAGCATGGATGCAGAGGGACGGCTGGAGTGGGAGGTAAGGAAGTGGATGGCAGGAACAGACCGGCTTAAATATTTTAAGAGGAGGCTGGCCAGACCAACCAAAACGTGCTTTCCCCAGCGTCAGCCTGGGAGGGGATGCAGAAAAACAGACCTAGTTTCTTTCCATGACTAAACCTCCTCACAGCCAAGGGCCATGGCTGAGGTCACTCTGACACCTTTCTCTGAGCCTTTAGTGGATTGTCCAGCCCTTGATGATAGTTAAATTCCAGGCTCAGCCCACACGCCCTACTGGGACAGCATTTTCCAAGCACCTCACACTTACACTGAAGCTCAGGGCGGCTCTCCTGGGTCATTGCCAAGAATCTGCTATGCAATTAGCTGGCTAGTCTTTTTTAATTGGCCTCGGGCCGGTAAGTTGGTAACGCCCTGAGTTCACTCCTCCAGCGCCCATGTGAAAGCCAGGCATAGCGACTCACATCTGTCACCCTGGTGTTGGGGGTGTGGGTGACATATTAGCTCCCAGAAACTCATGGTCCAGCCAGCTAGCCATATCTGGGGCCCCCACAATGCCCCCCCCATTCCACCGCCACCACCAATAGTGAACAGTCACATCTTCCCGGAAGCAGCGGGCTCCTTCTGTCTGTGCAGGGGCCTAGTGGGTCTTTCTACTGCCTCCTCAGCTCTGAGACTGCGAGGAGGGACCTTTCTCGCGGCACCTGGGTTCAGGAACGCTTCTTGTGGAACTCGGAGGGAGCCGAAGAGTGGGCTGCACCCACACCTTCGTCAAACACGGAAGTGGTAAAGACAGGCTCTGTCACTCTAGAAAAGGGTCAAGCTGGGAGTCTGTCGTTCTCTGAGCCCAGTTTTCTCCAGTCCTGAGGGTGCCACATTAGTTTAGTCAGGCAGAACAGTGACCAGCTAGTGACCAACCAGCAGACAGCACCAACCAGTCCTTTGTTCGTGGTTAACTACCAACGCCTATTTTGTTTTGTAACCAACAGATCTGGCTTCTAGCTCTTCTCAAACATCAGAGGACCTGTTCACGTTGTACCCCCCTTTTTCTCCATGTGGAAAAAACACCCTGACTTTTGCATATTATAAAATCAAGCCAAATGCTTTTGCTGTTTTTAGCTATGAAAAGCCCAGGTTTAAATTTGGCTTCTGAACCCATAATCAATTATGCAGATGTCGAGAAAGTAGAGATGAACTTCATTAATGAACCCTGGGACAGAATGAGAGAAGCCCACGTGGTTAATTTCTTCCTCTCCACCTGTCTCTGGCTCTGCCTCAAAGGCTTCTGGGAGGAAGTTCTCCAGTGGCTCTCTGACTGAAAGGAGTGGGTTTGCTGTGACCCTGGGGACTGCAATCCCTGATCATTCCTCTCGGAGATGCTCCACAGAGAAGTCTTGATCCCTGGGCAGTGAGGCATAGCCCAGAAGATGTGCTTCCAGCCACCCCTAGCCTAGTGCCTCAACCCAACCTGAGTTCTCCCCTTTTCTCCCTCTGGGCCTCCTCCTCACAATTTCCTACCCTGACCCATACCACCACCATCTGCCCAGCTGCTCAGCACAGCCCTGGAAGCTCCTGTTTCCCCCTCTACCCTCCCTGACCCAAACTCTCTCTTTTCCTCACTTCATCTCCTTCCCCTTAGCCCCCATGTCAATTCGACAGTCCATCTATGAGTCCTGTCCACCTGCAAAACAGCATTGGAGCAGGCCTGTCTCTCATACAGTGCCTTATGGGCTTATGGGGGCCCTCTCCAGGGCCCTCTTGCCCTTTTGCCCACATTCCTGCTCCCCATCACTTGAAGGGGGGAGTCTTTTCCCTTCCAGTCTCCATGTTGCTGAACCTTCCAGGAGGGGGACTTAGAGCCTCCTTACTTTTGACTCCTCTCTTCTGCCAGCTCACAAACACAGGTGCATCAGTCATCCAGAGCAGTGGCGTTTAATAACTGTTTTCACTGCGGGCAGCTCTGCAGTGACCTTCCATTTATATCTGTGAGCCCTGGATACATTTCCCTGATCCAAAGTCACTCAAGTGTAAGACCATGAGGCCAAGTTTGGAATCGCTTCAAATCTTAGCAGAGATGGCCTTGTGCTGTGAGTCTGTGAGTCTGTGCATGGTACTGGGGACCCCCGTGTCCCCCAAGACAAAGGCAGTGGACTTGTTGCTTGCACGACCCAATCTGTCCTCCTAGACTGGCCACAATCTCCGTATGAGTGACTGTGAGAGCGGGAGAGACATGCATGTGTCATGCAGGTGGGCTCACCCGTGTGTCTGAGCGTTGGGGCCAGAGACCAACCTATGGGAGGCGGTTTCTTTTTTCAATGGCTCTACATATTATTGGTTTGAGACAGAGTCTCTTGATGAGCCTGGCATTTATTGATTCGAGTAGACTGTTTGCTCAGTGACCTCCCAGAACCCACCTGTCTCCGGCTCCTCAGTGCTGGGGTTGCACTGTGCCCGAGTTTTGCTTGGTGCAGTCAGGTCCCTACATGAGCGCTTTTCCCAGGAAGCCAGCTCCCCAGTCCCCGTCACAGCCTCCTCCTCCTCTTCCCCTCCTAGTGCTGGTGATGGAACTGAGGGCTGTGTGCATGCTAGGCAAGTGCTTTACTGCTGAGCCTCATCTGCAGCCCCACAGACTGATCCAGAGTGCCTCTGGGAAATCCATCTTGCTCCCTGGTCAAAGGACAGGAGTCCTGGGTCCTTGTGTTCTTTTCAACACACAGTGCCCAACCACCTTGGAAACAAGAAGCAGGAAGAGCTGTCCTTGGCTGTTCTACCTCAGCCAGTCCCCTCAACAAAGGGGCTCTATGCAGCTCTTTGGCCTGGTTTAGAAGGAAGCCTGAGACTGTCCAGTGGAGAGGACTCCAGCACAGAGAACGCTGGGGCTGCTAGTGGCAAGTCACAAGTCACTAGTCCCCTTGGATCTAGATACCTCTGTATGTCTCCAGAGACTGGTGCCATCACCCTATGTGAACCCAAAGAGACTCAGAAGGCTCCTCACTCTGTCCATTCTCCATCTCCCAAAAGAAGCCTGGCCACCATCAGAAGGCCAGTCTTCTATCAGAGGGGTTTCCTGGCCTTGTGTGGAGAGCACTCAGGCTCCCACCCAAAAGTGTTCAGCTTCTGTGGGAGCCGATAGACAACACAGGGACCCTGAGATCATAGAGACCACCCCCTAGACTTATGGCCAGAAACAGCCACTCTGGGTGAGAAAATGTGTGTCTGTGTGCACCCCTGGTAATGATGGTTAGAACAGCAGCAACAAGCATTCTAACTGAAGAGAACGTGTGTTCACCCACGCTGTGGTACAGCACAGGATAAAGGCTGTAGACTCTGGGTTCAAATCTCAGACCTTCCACCTGTGGTACCTACACGCAATACACACATTCAAATTTACATGCGGATTTAACTACAGTGGACAAACACACAAGCGGTCACCTGATTTTCCTCCTGTTCTTCTGTCCCTGAGTCCCCATCATACCTGCAGCTTCTTTTCTTGTGTGTGTCCATATGTGTGTATGTATGTTGTGTACACGTGCACACACCAATCACATGCATCTGTAGCCCAGAGGAGAACATCAGGTGTCCTGCTCTATCGACTCCCTTGACACAAGGTCCCTCACTGACCCTGGAGCTAGGCTGGTGCCCAGCAAGCCCCAGAGATAGCCCGCCTCCATCACCCCTGCCCTCACCATGCTGACAGCCACATCTGGCTTTTTATGTGTGTGCTGGGGATCGAACCCAGGTCCTCAAGTTTGTACGAGTGCTCTTACCCACTGAGCCACCGTGTAGAGCACCATGTCCTGCTGCTTCCCATCCACAGAAATGTATTACCCATGCCTGACGCTCAGCTTCTTTCAGCCACAGTTTCTATGGCACACATTTATAGATCCTAAAAAGAGAAGTTGGGGACTCAACCACTCTGGTGGCTCAGTTAAAGGTTCCCCGATCTGACCTTCCTTCTGTCACCTTGCTACCGTGGCTAGGCTCTGTCACCTGTCACTGCCTTGCAACGGCTTCCTTTGTAGTCACCCCACTTCTGCCCTTGATGCTGACAGTCATGCATGAAGCCGGAAGATCATCTCCTCTGCTCAAAGCACTACCCAACCAATGTCCCTAGAGTGCCATTTGGGCCCTCCCTTCAGCCTTTGAGGTCCCACGTGACGATGGCGGTCCTCACTAGGATCAAGGTCATTCTGCAACGCTCTGCCTGGAAACAATCTTCCCAAAATAGCATCCGCCAGCCACCCCCTGTGGTCGCTTCTAAACGCTGCTGTGTTCTCAGCTGTCAGGTCCCAGTGCCAGCCTCAAGCCCTGCCGGGGTCCTGGCTTCCAGTTTTGCTTGATAACTGCCCGAGTGTACATATGCCTGCACCTCCATCGTGGGAGCCTCGACTCCATTCCACACCCATGGAGTCTGTTCTTGGCGGCCAGAAGATTGGCCTGTGCTTTTAAGAATGAACCCAGCAAAACTACAGCTTTGTTGCAATCAGCACCAATCTGAGCTAATCGTGAGGACTCCCCCTACCAGTAGCTCCTCTGTCCTTGGACAGTGACAGAAGACACAGGTCCACTGCTCACCTGTTTATTCCTCTCCCCACTGCTTGGAAAAGCCTTTGGGATATGGCTCCCACCTCTCTCTTTAGTCTGACCCTCCCTCCCTGCCCAGGTTCTCTGTGCCACAGTCACACATTCTCAGGACCTTTGTATCTGTAGGGCTGTCCCTTTGAAACCTGTCTTTGAGGGGTGGTGACAGCAGGCTATGGAGCCAGCAGGACTGGAGCACTGGATCAGGGTTATCTGTTGCCTCTTTTGAGGTTGCAGGATCCATGTTCCCTTCCTTGCGTGCCTCCTCATTCTCAGGTATGGTGAAAAAGAATTAGGGAATGGGTGTTCAGACTCAGTAGGCCCAGCGCCTGTACTCAGAGCAGGAATTGAGCAGCTTCTTCCAGCTTGAGCTATGAGAGCCTCTCAGAAGATTTGGAGCCATAGCAGTCTGCTAAAGCCTAAATGACTATAGTTGGCTCAGAGAGCAGACTGTAGAAAGAACTTTCCAGAAGCTCCCAAGCATACACTCCCTCCCCAAGCTGCAGGATGAGTAGCTGGGAGCTCATGTCCTGGGTGGGATAGCAGCTTGCCTCTGAATGACCTGTCCCTCTCAGCAGGCAAATCCCAATCAGTGAAAGGTGGTTCTCAGGGGGCTAGGGGGCTGTTGGCCTAACCCACCTCTGCCCTTCACCTGGTGTGCAGCAGGGGTAGTCACCATAGCCCGCAGGTTTTATCCCAGTTCCACCAAGCTAGGATCCATTTCCCCCATAAGCAAACCAGTAATGGTAAAAATAAATAAATAAATAAATAAATAAATAAAAATAAAATAATAATAATGATGATGATGGGTGACAATGCAGCCACTGTAAGACCCAGCCAGGTCAGGGTATCAAAGCCCATGATGACTACATTCCATAACAGTGAGCATTCTTGTGGGCTTTAAATTGCACAATAAGGAGCTGGAGAGATGGCTCAGCAGTTAAGACCACCGGCTACTCTTCCAGAGGTCCTGAGTTCAATTCCCAGAAACCATATGGTGCCTCACAACCATCTGTAATGGAATCTGAATCCCTCTTCTGGTGTGCATGAAGACAGGGCTCTCACATACATAAAATAAATCTTTAAAAAAATAAAGTACACAATAAAATAACATTTTAAAATGGGGTATTATAATACTGGATGCCTAGGGAAGAGCAGATCACAGCCCGATGGACAACCGGCGTCCTGAGAAGGGCTGGGGGCAGGACGATGGCCTTAGCAGGGTGGTCTCTGCTCTCTCACTCTGTGGTCATGCTGGTTTTTGATGATAGAGTCTTTAAATCTCATTTAGTTTAGACAGGAGACACAGGTATTGGGAGGAGGCCAAGTGTCTTGGATGGAAGCTGTATCCATGGCTATGACCTTAGAGTTAGGGTGTCCCAGCTGCCCCAGAAAACACAACTCCTCCCACAGAGCCCACCCGATTGTTCCCTGCTGTTGGCTTGACGTCATTTCTGGGAGGCCCTGGCAATCCACTGTGGTGGTCCACTCAGTAGAACTCCACCTATGGGTCCCACACACCCTGTGAAGTCAGACCTACTGGCTCCATCCTACATCCTGTCGCAAGACTCTGGCCCCCTCCGGGTACCTCTGCATCTCCACTGACAGCTGGTATGTGACCCAAGCCTTTGTCTTTGAGCCTCCCAGGAGGATACTGGGTTGGAACAGATGGGTTTTCCTGAAGGTTCTACAAGCCAAAAGAGTTTGGCTTGTGAATGCGTCCTGAGGCTTCTCCAGAGGCCCCAGCATCACAAAGTCTGCCCAAAATGCACCTTGCAAAAGTACATCCCTTGATAGTCACCTCCAGTGTCTCAGTTCCTGGGAGGGAACAGTTGTGTGTTCAGCCACAAATCGTAGATCGCCTGCTAATTTCACTGGCGGTTCCCTTAAATCTCAGCTGTCGCATAGCAGGGCTGCAATTGCATTAGGAAAAAAATATCTGTTTGTGCATGTTTTGAGAAATTGTGATAGTGAAAAATAAGAGCGTGAGCCACCATTAAGTTAGAGGGAGGAAAATTACATGCCATGTTGCTTCCCTGGGTGAGAGATGCAGACGTGGGTTTATTGCAGCAAACCCAGGCTAATCTTTGCAGCCCGGTACCCATTTCCCCTTAATTACACCTAATTGAATAGTCTAATTTATACTAATGTCCAGCTCGGAGCGGAGCAGGAAGGGAGGGCTGACGCAGAAGGTGCAGAATTAACAAAGCTCCTTAGCTGTAGTGGTCTATGAACTGTACTGTGACCACTGTGGAGGGCACTGAGTACTAGAAATCTGTCTACTTGAAGGCAGTTAACATCCCCTTCTAAAAACACAGATGAGGTGACAGCTTGTCTGGTTGTGTCACTCTCCACCTATCATTCTCTTTTGGATGAGCTCAGGGATGCTGGAGCTTCCAGCAAGACCAGGACTGTGGCAGCATGGACACGCTTGTGATGTGGGGGTGGAACAGAGGAGGGCGTTACTGGGGTGACCATGCCTCTCGGTGGACCAGGCAGAACTGTGCCTCTTGGGTGCACAGGAGTTTTCTCAAGGGGAGAATCAGGTTCAGCAATAGTGCAAACCCACTGCGGGCTTTCTGGCAGCTCCACTCACATAGCAGCTGAGCCATGGCAATTTAATAGGAGCAATGCAGAGACCCCCCCCCCCCAGGCTGGACCCAGGTTCTCCCTGAACTAAGCTCCCACTGCTTAGGGGCTCCTTAGTTGACCTCCTAGGACTCGGTTTCCTCATCTTAAGAATGGGACAGTATCAAGGACATTGCTAGCTGTCACATGGAAGGGTTGGAAGGGAATGTGATTGCAAAGCCCAGGCCTCTAAAATCCTCCAGAGTCATTTCAGAGGATTGAGCTGAGTCCTTTCATGGGTGGCCAAAAGGAATCCACCCATGAGCCCTGAAGACAGGCCCTGACTTTAAGCACAGAGCATGACATCATCCATGATGCCCACAGAGCATGACGTCATCCATGATGCCCATAGAGCATGATGACATCATCCATGATGCTCACAGAGCATGACATCATCCATGATGCCCACAGAGCATGACGTCATCCATGATGCCCACAGAGCATGACATCATCCATGATGCCCACAGAGCATGACATCATCCATGATGCCCATAGAGCATGATGACATCATCCATGATGCCCACAGAGCATGACATCATCCATGATGCCCATAGAGCATGATGACATCATCCATGATGCTCACAGAGCATGACATCATCCATGATGCCCACAGAGCATGACGTCATCCATGAGAGCCTCGAATGGACTCATCCATTGCACAGATAGAAAGTCACACAGCAGGCTTCCACAAACACACTTGCTGTAAGTAGGGTCTGGCGCCTGCATCTGGGAGGCAAGAGGAACACAGGTTAGCTCAGACAGTTGGAGTCCTTCAGCCCTGTCTCTCCTTCATGGACAGAAAGTATCAGGGGTGGTGTTGTGTGTCTATAATCCTACCCATCAGGAGGCTGAGGCAGGAGAATTGTGAGTTTGGGGGTCTTTCTGGGTTACATAGTGAGACCTTGCCACAAAGACTAATCAGACAGACAGACAGACAGACAGACAGACAGACAGACAGAGAGTCTGCTGGAGACACTAGGGAGTTTGTCTGGCCGATTTTGGCCAAACAACATAGACCTGGGCTGCTGGGAACATTCTTCTGACTCAGACCATCCCTCCCTCTTCTTTACCCAGCAACACTAGTCTTGCTGCCTTATTGAATGACGCCAAGGTGCTTCTTACCGTAGGCTCTTTGTAATTGCTCCCTCTGGCCCTGACACTTGTCTTCTATCCAGGGTATGGCTACATAGACTTTCTTCTCTCATCAAATCACTCATCTCCATAGAGCAGAAGTGCTGTCGCGAACCACACATGAGGATAAGCATATGACACAGGTAGGTATACCAAAGCACTACCTGCTAAAGTAATAAATGCATGAATGAAGCCCTCCCCAACCCCTGCTGCCCCACGGAACTTTCAGTTACTGCCTTGATTTAAAATGAAGTTCAAAGAATTTTTTCATTTATTAAAAAAAAAAAAAAAAAGTTCAGAAAGTACCAGAAAAGATATGCACAGAGGACACAAGTCAGATCAAGGGTAGAAAAAAAAGTGATGTCATGTAGGTCACGAAGATCCACTTAGTGAGGATTTGATATAACAAAGAATCACGCAGCATCCACAGTTCTCAGTGTGACAGGGCAAATGCAGCTTGAAGCTGGAGCTGGCAGGTTGTGGGGCCACTTTCCTCATTGGCACCCTGAGCAGCACACATACAGCCCTTCAAAGTTCATGCCCAAGCCACAGCAGCCTCCTCGGCTTGTTGGAGATCAAAGCGGGCGGCCCTGGGCGATGCCTCTTATTAGTTATGCATGAGGCTCTCGTGGTGGAATGAATGGAAAATGAGGTTCATAATTATTTTCTGAAGATGAGCTCTCTGGCTTTAGCCCATGAAGACTTACAAGCCCTGCAAACAGGTCGGTCTCGTGGGCGTGCATCCTGCATAGCCCACTGGACCTCCCGGAAGAGGTGTCTGCGTTTGCTTTAATGTCCTCTCCATTCCTCGAGTTGGGCTGGTGAGATGGGCCTTTCGGCAAAGTGCTCATGATGCAGGCATGCAACCCAGATCCTCAGCACCCATATAAAACCAGGCTGTGGCAGCATGTCCAGGTCCACAGAGCTTGTCTTAGTTATTATCGTTCTCCCAGAATCCCTGACAAAGGCAGCTTCAAGAAGGAAGGGTTTGCTTGGCTCACAGTTTGAAGGTACAGTCCATTATGGCAGAGAAGTTGTGGTGGCAGGAGCCCGAGGCGGCTGGTGGCATGGCAACCACAGTCAGGGAGCAGAGGGAGATGAACCCTGGTGCTCAGTTCACTGTCTCCTTTTTATTCATTCCAGGACCCGAGGCCATGAATGGTGCCTCCCGCTTTGGGAGCACACCCTTCCACCTCAGTAAACCAAATCAAGATGATCCCTCACAGGCATTTGTCCCCCGGATGAGTCTAGACCCCGTCACCTTGACAGTTGCTGTTAGCCATCACAGCCTCATTGCTCTCATGAAGGCAGGTAAAGAGGCATGTGAACCCTAGCCTCAGGAAAGAGTAGGACCAGCACCAGCATCATGGGCACCGGCCCTTGCCAGTGGGGCTCATGGCCACTGACCTCTCTCATGCACTAAGGATCAAATCGAGCTCTATTCCTCAGCTCCCGAGGCCCCAGGGGAACACAAAGGACAGGGGACCCACTATGCCAACAGGGCCTCAGGAGAGGAGTCACTCTGTGGATGGCTACTGCTGCATTGAGTAAGGAGAAGCCTAAGGGCCTAGTTTCATTTCTGTTGCTTTGACAAATACCCAGCCGCTTTGGAGAAGGAGGGGTTTATTTGGCCTCCAATTCCAGGTTACACTTCATCACTGAGGGAAGTCAAGGCAGCAGCTTGAAGGCAGGTCGGCTTGCTATTCCTCTGACCGAGGAACTCACCTCACAACCAAAGAAGTAGGGCAGGAATCATGAGAGATGCCGCTAGCTGGCTGACAGGCAGGCAGGCTCCTGACTCAGCCAGCTTCCTTAGACAACACAGGTCCATCTGCTTAGGGAATGGTGCTGCCCACAGTGGGCAGGGCCCTCCTCTATCCATTAACAATCAAGACAAGGCAATCCAATCCAAGCAGGCCCTCGACTGAGGCTCTCTTCCCAGATAATCCCAGGTTGATTGACAGATAGAGCCGAGCAGGACGCCCAGCCCAGCTTCTCATGTTGGCACGCCTGGTGGTTCTGAACCAGCAGAAGCCACCTCTCTGGGCCAGTTTCCCAGATCCCGACTCTGTGCTTGAGCTAGACATGATTCAAACTCTGGTTGTTATTTAATATTTGTGTATGGTTTCGTTGACTTATTTGACCCAGCATACTGTCTGCAAACAGAACATTAACCAAGGCCCATGTAGTGGTTTGAATGACAATGTCCTCTATAGGCCCCATGCCCCGGTTGGCTGGTTGGTTGGTGGAGCTGCTTAAGTAAGTTTAGGAGGTGTGGCCTTGCTGCAGGAAGTATGTTAAATGGCATGCTGCAACATTGCTGGTTCACCCTCTCTGCTTCCTGCTTAAGGTTTGAGATGTGAGCTCTCAGATTTCATCTCCAGTCACCACGTCTGTCTCCTGCTTCCTGGCTGTCCCTACCATTATGGACTCTAAGCCTCTGGATCCATAAGCCCAAATAAACTCCTTCTTCTACAGATTGCTTTGGTTGGGGCGTTTTTGTCACAGCAACAAAGAAGTAGCCAATACAATAACACAGTCCATTGATAAGGCTCTGCCCCTGCTCTGGCCTGACTCTGGGACTATTTAGAACTCTGCGTTGTTTCCTTTTCTCTTGGTTGAGACCACAGACTTGACAAGAGGCAACTGAAGGGGAAGAAGTTTATTTTGAGGGGAAGGGTGGCGGCGGTGGCTCCGCGGTGGCAGGAGCACATGGCAGCGGCTTGCTCCCATTTCAGTGGACCAGAAAGCTGGAAAACAAGGATGCTAGACTCCTGATGGCCTTCTCCCTTGTCCCCTTTTACTGAGTCCAGGACCTCAGCCACACGAATGCTACATGGATTTCCCTTCCTCAATTTTACCTCTCTGGTAACATCCTCTCAAACACGCGCAGTGGCCCAGTAAACCTGACAACGAAAATGACCCCATACAGACCCCAAAGATGGAGACTGGCTCACATGCTAGTCCCGCCAGAGGCCTACTCCTTACTTTCTGCTACAGAACCATAGCCATGTGGGTTATTATTTTTAACACATGCACGTGTGTGTGTGTGTGTGTGTGTGTGTGTGTGTGTGTGTGTGTGTGTGTGTTCTTTTGATTTTTGTTGCTTTTGGATTGTGACACGGGGTCTTGCTCTATTGTCCAAGCTGGCTTCAAACCCATGATCCTCCTGCCTCCACCTCCTAAGTACTGAGATTACAGACATGCCCTGCCATGCCCAGCATGTCTGCATGTTTATTAAAATGCCATTATTTCACTCCCTGGCTTAAACCCTTCCTTAAGCTCCCTCTACTCATAGGGTCAGACCCACACTCTCCCCCTGACCCCCCAGGCCTTGACACCCCTGCAGGAGGTGGGTCCTGGCGAGGATGCAGCCCTGTTGCCTGCCCCTGGCTAGTCCGACTTTGCTTCTGCTCTGACTTAAGCAGACTCTCCCCGCTGCAGAATTTTAGTTCTCAGCTGGATTTTCCTTTAGGCTCAGCTTAAATAGTCCCTCATTCAAAAGACTCCCTCAAAACCCTACATTTTTGGTGGCTCCTCTTGCCCAATCTGTAATTCGACTTATTTCTTCTTAGTCATGTATGCACCAAAGATATGTGTTTGCTTATGTCTTCTCTCACTTGTCTGTTGGCAGTCCCTTCTGCACATCATGGAGGTAGGGACTATATTCGCTCCTTCTCATGGTTGTGACAAAGTGCCCAACAAGAAGCAATTTGGGGGTTTACTCTGGCTCACAGGTCTAAGGGATTGTTCTGTCCTGCTTGGGAAGACACGAGCTTTTGGTCAGAAAGGTGACATAGTGTAGGAGCGGGAGGCCATATGTGCACATTGCAGGCAGGTAACAGTGTGAACAGGAAATGAAGCCGCACTATAAATCCTCAAGACCTGCCCACGGTGACCCACTTCCTCCAGTAAGCTTCCTCCCCTAAAACCTCTACAATGTTCCCAAACTGAGCTGAGGACCAATATTGAAATACATGAGCCTACTGGGCGGTGGGGGGGGGCGGGTGACATTCTGAATTCAAACCACAGCTCCAAGCTCAGCTTGTGTTGTTAGATTCAGATCCATCTTCTAGAACAGTGCCAAGCATCTAAGGGCTCAGAAATATGAATAGAATAATTAAATGACTTGATTAATTAACGCATGCATGAATGCACTCGGGAGCTGAAGGGAATTTTTAAAGAAAAGGGATTGTGACTGGGTTCTGCAGAAGAGAACTTGAGCCTTCACGGTTTGCCAGACTGAGCCACCTGTTGGAGGAAGAGCGGAAAGAAACTCAGGCTCACAGGCTGGCCAGTCAGCCATGGCTATGCTGATGGGCCTGGCTCTGTGTCTGTGGCCCACTGCCGCAGGACATCACAGTCTACTCTGCGTATGCATCCTGAGCACAGCACAAAGGGACAATAGCTGTCCCCAGGGTGACTCTCTATGCAGATATAATGCCTTTGACCTTAGATATCCAGCTGGTTAGCTGGATGGGAGGCAGAGGGTTTGGGAACCTGCCGAACACAAGTACAAAACATCCTCACATCTGTGCCATGGCTCAAGACACCAAAGTTGAATGCAGGGTGGGCTAGAAGCCAAGAGACTTCCTGAACAACATGGAGCTGAAATTGTGCAAGTATAGGGTGTGGGGGGGGGCGGGGAGGCGGGGATCTTGCCTCTGAATAGCCCCAGAGGAAAAACCCCACTGGCAGCAGGTGGATCCATGCACATGTACCTCCGATTTTCACTCTGAACTGCAGCTGCTGCCACTGCCTGGGGACCCCTATCTTTTTACATGTTATTGCAGATTGGGTGCCCTCTGCTGCAATGAAGAACCCTTAATAGGTTGTCTGGAATGTCTAAATCAGTGCGGCAGAGCCTGACAGGTCAAGAAACCAGGCAAGCTGCCCTCCCCAGGGGGAGGGTGTGAGACAGGAATGGGCAAACCTGAGCCCCTGCCATCTTGAGATCAGTCCCCTCCCAGTGTTATCACGGGGGCCTGGGTCTCCTTCTTCCACAGGGCAGTGGGAATGCACTGGGGCTCCCAGCATCGTCAGCCTACGTGGTGAAGCACTCATCGGCTTTCTCTAATGGCCTTTTGGCTCCTGGCATTATTCTTGCAGTTCTAGGGTGTGGGAGGGAGAGGCTTTCCATCGGGTGTGAAATCAGTCATCAACTAAACAGCATACTCAGCCCATGGGGACACATGACAGCCTCCAGTTCATAGTCACCGGCAGCTTTAGGAGAATCCATTTTCTTTGACACACGCCGCCGTTGACGGCTTCCTCTTTTCTGCATCCCTGTCACTGACGCCCTTTCCTGCACTCAGCAAAGCGGAGTTTAAGCCACGAGCGTTCCAGCAGGGACAGATGGTGCGTTACCGCTGGCTCATCAGAGGACAGTTCAGAGAGATGCTGTTTAAAACCCACAGGCAGAATGAAGGGAGATGACAGGAAAAAACAGGACGCGGGGGGGGGGGGGGCCTGGACAGGGTGAGGGCAAGGACAGGGAGCAGCTTCCAGAATCTGGAGGCAGGAGGGCTCTCAGGAGGTGTGGCTTCCTAAGGGGAGGTGGCCAACCTGCAAGACCTCACAGTGGAGTTCACAATGAAGGATCCTCCCCCCCACCCACATTCATCTCTCACCCACCCTCTCCTGCTATCTCTTCCCAAGCCAGGCAAGCCAGAGAGCAAGGAAGCCCTGAGGACTGGGGGTGGGGTTGGGGGGTGGGGATGGGGTGGTAGATGGGGGGGGGGGATGAGGCATTGGAAGATGAAGATCTTCAGCTCTCACCTGGCCATTTATACAAGCTTGGTGGCTTCTGTCAACCAAGTCAGCCACTGAAAGCAGGGAAGAGAGAGTAGGGGAGCAGGGCAGGGTCGCTGCCTGAGCCACTTCGTAACAACAGACAATTATTTTAGTCAGCTCTCTTGCCCCTGTGACAAAAAAACAAAACAAAACAAAACACCTGAGCAAATCGACTTAAAGGAGGGATGTTGACACACAAGCGAGGTCACGTCAAGTGTGCCAATGCCTCAGATTCACAGGCCGGGGAATGGGTAGGCCTTCCTAGTCTGAGAACAGATGTTGACAGAATGACTGACAGTTAGCTAAAAACAGTGTTGCAGAGGCCATGGACTGTGGATTCATCACCCCAGGTGATGGCAGCCTTAGGCTGCTCCCCTGCAGCAATCGCCCCACCGAGGTGAGCTCACCTGCTTCTATCAGGTCAGTCCCAAGGCAGTGCAGGTCTCAGCATTTTGGTCAGTGGTCAGGGACTGCACTGATTAAGCCTATGGCAAGGCAGAGCACCACAGTGAGAAGCATGTGACGGGGCAAAGGTAACCCCACTTCTTCCAGAGTCAGAAAGCAAACAGCAGAATAAAGAGCCCCAGTTCCAGCATCCCCTTTAAGGACATCCTCCAACTGGGTCTCACCTGCTAAGGGCCCCACCACCTTCCACCTGCACCATTAGCTACAGCACCGGAGTGTCTTGGGGACATTTACGATCTAAACCACAGCAAGGACACACATGTGTGGACACATGAAATCCTGTTTAAAGCAGCCACCCCACCCTGCGCTGGATCGACTGGACACTATTCACCACCGTAGATGGAATTCTGAATCCATGTCTATCTACATGGACCACAATCTGTATGCTTTCAGTTGTTTTTGATGATCATATGTGAATCATGCACTGTAAATTTCATTATGAGGACATTTTTAGGCTCCATATTAAGCCTTACTTCTTTCTCTTGTTCTTCCCCCCCCCCAATCTCTTGCCCCCTGCCCTCCCCACCTTACAGATCCTCTCCACTATTCCTCTAGCCCTCTAATAAAAAACAACTGAAAGCATACACATTGTGGTCCATGTAGATAGACGTGGATTCAGAATTCCGTCTACAGTGGTGAGTAACTTCCAGTCGATCCAGCCCAGGGTGGGGTGGTTGCTTTAAACAGGCCTTCATGTGTCCACGCATGTGTGTCCTTGCTGTGGTTTAGATTGTAGATGAGTCAGTAGATTGAATTATGGTTGCTTACAGGAACGTTGTAAGGGGGAGTATCTATACCATTAGAGAAATTATCTGTCTCTCTCTGTCTCTGTCTGTCTGTCTGTCTGTCTGTCTCTCTGTCTCTCTCTCTGTGTATGTGTGTTTCTCTGTGTCTCTGTCTCTCTCTGTCTCTCTCTCTGTCTCTCTCTCTGTCTCTGTCTCTCTCTCTGTCTCTCTCTCTCTCTTTCTCTCTCCACCAGTGACCATGGACTTCCTGCAAATTGTACATGCATTTGTTGTGATGATGACTTATTAATAAAAGTATTTACACAGGTAAAAATAGGGCACACTCATGTCAAAGTTCAAGTTTAAAGAGTGAAAAAGATGGTGTGAAAGGTCTGCACAGTTAGAGTTGAGAATTAAAAAAAAAAAGATGTTTGAGCTAATTTACTTTCTGTCAAGCTGACATAAGCTTGGGTCATTTGGGACGAGGGAACCTTAACTGGGAAAATGCCTCCAGAAGTCTGCCTGTGGACAAGTCTGTGAGCCTTTATTTTTTTTTCCATTGCTGATTGATGTCCAGCCCACTGTGGGCAGCACTCCCCTTGGGGTGGTAGACCTGGCCACTGTTTGCAAACAGGTTGAGCCAGCCATTAAGCAGCACCCCTCCATGGCCCCTACTTCAGTTTCTGCCTTCAGGTTCCTGCCTACAGTCCCTGCCCTGACTTCCTGCCCTCAGGTTCCTGCCTACAGTCCCTGCCCTGACTTCCTGCCCTCAGGTTCCTGCCTACAGTCCCTGCCCTGACTTCCTGCCTTCAGGTTCCTGCCTACAGTCCCTGCCCTGACTTCCTGCCCTCAGGTTCCTGCCTACAGTCCCTGCCCTGACTTCCTGCCTTCAGGTTCCTGCCTACAGTCCCTGCCCTGACTTCCTGCCTTCAGGTTCCTGCCTACAGTCCCTGCCCTGACTTCCTGCCTTCAGGTTCCTGCCTACAGTCCCTGCCCTGACTTCCTGCCTTCAGGTTCCTGCCTACAGTCCCTGCCCTGACTTCCTGCCTTCAGGTTCCTGCCCACAGTCCCTGCCCTGACTTCCCTCTGTGATGGATCGTGATGCCTGTAGCACATTCCCTGTACAAACCCTTTCCTCTCCAAGTCATCTGTGGTCATGGTGTTTATCACAGACACAGGAAAGCAAACCAGGACAGCAGTGACTGTCAGACGCTGTGACATTGGACTTCCACTGGGCGTACTGGGAAAGTGTCAGGTTTCTTTCAGGATACACACTAAAGATACTGATACAATAGTTCAAACTTAGATTAAAAATGAGGTGTTAAAAGATGAGGAGCACGCAGACTTTTTCATATGGGAGGCAGTGACATCGAAGAGTTTGGATTTTGAATGAATAAAACATGTTGAAGGCTTTGTCCCTGGAGTGGCCCTGTTGGGACAAGGCTGAACTATTGGGAGATAGGACTTGAGAAAGGGAAGTGTCCTTAAGACAATGCCTCAGAGAGACTATGAGGCTCCAGCCCCTGCCTTTAACTCTTTAGCTCCCTGGACCTAAGGTAAGTGTCTTGGGTCCACCACACTATCCTGTCACCACATGTTGCCTCACTACAGACCCAAAATACCACACATCAGAACTGTCCAAACCCCGAGCTAGAACAAGCCTTTGCTGTTTCTAAGCTAATTATCTTTGGTGGTTTGATTTCGTTTTTCAAGACAGCCTTTCTCTGTGTAGCTTTGGCTGTCCTGGAACTCAGTCTGTAGACCAGGCTGGCCTCGAACTCACAGAGATCTGCTTGTCTTTGCGTCCTGAGGGCTGGGATTAAAGTTGAGTGCTACCACCAACTGACTGCTAATTCTCTTTGTTATAGTAACAGAAAGATGAGAAATAGGATTCTTTGGGGGAATTCCGCAGGCCCCAGGGCCTATGGACACTTAGCTGCCTTTCCTGTGGTCAGGGAACTGGGAATGAAGTAAAGTAAGTGGCCTTGGAGGGCTTCCTGGATCCAGAGCTTGGGGACAAATGCTCCCTAAGAGGAGGAGGAAAGGTTGCTGGGTGGTCAACATGGCTCATCTTGAAAGGAAGCTTTGAAGTTGCGGGGAAGGCTCAATCAATGGAGCACTTGCTGTGAGAGCACAGAGTTTGATCCCAGCACCCATGGAAAAGCTGGGAGCAGAGGCACGCACTTGGAAAATTAGCAACGGGGACACAGTCAACGGCAGGCCGGTTCCCAAGGCCCACTGGCCGGCTAGCCTGGCCTAATTGTCAAGCATCAAGCCAATGAGAGAGACTGTCTCAAACCGTAAGGTAGATGAGGCTGAGGAACAGCACCTAAAGTTGACCTTTGACCTTCATGTGCACCCAGATCTACATATACACCTGCACAAAGAGAAAAAAAAAAAGACAGAAGTGGGGTGTGGTGGGGTGTGGTGTGGTGTGGTGGGGTGGAGGGGTCGGGGGAGACATGTAACCAGGGCTGCAATGCAGTTATAATTGTGAGAGGAATCCTGCCAGGACATAAGGGACATTTGCAAAGCTCCAAGAGTCTCGTTTTTCAATCGGCAATCACAATATAAAGTGATGATTCTGTGTTGACTTGCCCCTCCTGTTCTGCAGATGGTAAGCTCACTCAGGAGCACTTTTTTCCTTTTTCTTTTTCTTTTTTGGTTTTTCTTTTCTTTTTTATTAATTTATTCAGATCATACCTCAGTCGACTCAGGAGCACTTAGCCATGTCTAAGTACATGTCTGCATGAGCCTTGGTCCACAGCCTCACAAGCCCCTTGAATACCCTGTCCAGGTCTCTTACAGGTGGCCAGAGCAGGGACACCAAACCCGCAGTCCTTGGCCTTTTGGTTGGCTGTCCTGTGTGCCTCTCTGTTTTGTTTGGTGGGTTGATGTCTGGCACAGCCATGTAAATGGGATGTCTTTTAATAAGGCGAATTTCTCTCAAGCCCTGCAGTGCACCGTGGGAAGCCCTTTACCAGCTTGTCTGCTCTGGCTTCCCAGTGGAACCCTGCACCAACATGCTGTCAGCCTCCTTTCTACCTTGGGAGGAATGACAGCTTCCTTTCGGTTTTTCTCCCTTTCATTTCGCTATCGCAGGGCCCAGCTCCCTCTGCCAGCCCACTCTGGCTGGCCAGGGACTCCAGAACCACTGTCTTCCATACCCCACTTCCACACCCCCAAACCCCAGGGGACAGATCCCTGTTTTCATTCATTGCAGCCATGTGGTGCTGGCTTCAGCCCCCAGTCCCCTGCTCGGTCTCCCAGCTCCTGACTAAGCAGAACACCATCTATCCATATTAGATCCTTGGCTGAGAATTTGCTAAGACTGAATGTCAGTACCACAAGCTGGGTAAAAAGGTGTCTCTGTGCCAGCTGTGACGAGCTGCAACTATAATGCCAGCATTCTGGAGGCTGAGGCAGGAGGATGAGCTTAAGATGTCCTGGGTTACATAACAGCACTTTGATACAAAAACCCAACCAAACAAAGGAAGGAGAGGAGGAAGAGAAGGAGGAAAAGGAGGAGGAGAAGGAGGGAGATGAGGAAGAGGAGGAGGAGGAGGAGGAGAATCAGCCACACATAAACATACGTTTCTTTTGTATGTGAGCATGTGTGTGATCTCTCACATGTGCTGGGACATGTGAATACTTTGGAGAGCAGATGGGAGCCTTGGGTGTTATCGCACAAGCACATTCTATCGCTTTGAGATTGGGCCTCTCGCTGGCTAGTCAGCTCTGGGGACCTTCCTGTCTCTCTCTCCCCAGCACTGAGATTATGGATGTACAGCGCCATATGGATGGGATCCGAACTCAGGTCCTTACAGCCGTGCAGCAATCACCTTACAGACTGAGTCATCTCCCAGGGCCTAAAAATGTGTAATGTGGACACTCCTCGGCTAGAACAGTGACTGCAGACATGGAGGCCCTGGGCCCCTTCTGTTTCATTGTTTTGCTCTGGCCTGCTCAGGACCAGACTTCTCCTAAGGGCTCCAGGTGTGGGCTGTCAATCAGATTCCTGACCCTGTGACCTGCCAGCATCAGGGGGCAGGTGACAGGGGGAGGAACGCTGTCTCAGTGAAACGCCTCTCAACCTGAAGATGGCTCTTGGTCTTGCATGAACTTAAACCTAGTAATGGGGGCCACAGTAGCCACAGGAGTAGCATGTGTGTTGCTCGGCTGCTTGAAATCAGACCAGAGAAGTAGTTATGGACATCTGAGAGGCAGCCCACAGGACTGCCAGTACCGTCTGCTCACTTGGCCCTGATGTTTGTCTGCCCTCAGCCCCATGCCCTGGGCCTACCTCTGGTGGAGCTTAGGGCTCTGAGGCACAGGTTCCTGTCCATGAACATCCCTCCTCCCCATTCTAGAAGCATCCTCTTTTTAGTAGTCGCTAACATCGATAACTTCGTATTTTCCAGGGACTTCTTGTCCTCCGGCTTGTCACATTTAGAATTTGTGAGAACATGTGCACAGATGGCTCTCTATTGATTTACTAGCCAATTTTCATATTCCGAAGCAAAAAATAACCATTTCTGCTCAGCCCGTCTGTTGGAACTGAGGTGGGCAGAGAAGGCTCATGCCCAGCAGACACGTGGGTGGGGGCTCCGTAGCGCCCACAGGCATTCAGATTTAGAAGACAAGAGCTACGACACTCTTCGTCACTAGGTCCCCTCTGGTTATTTAACAGGGACAAGAGTTGGATAGGTGGTCTTAGGAGCTCGGTCCCAGGAGCTCAGTCTCTGAGACAGAAATTCTGGCTTTTAGGAGTCTACGCAGCCAGGAATGCAGTTTGGACTTCCCTTGCCTGTCGGGACCCTACACACACACACACACACACACACACACACACACACACACACACACACACACACACAGCCTTCTTCACCTCAGAAGTTCCCATGGATATCTTGTGGTGCACAGACCTTGTGTGACCTTGCTCTATCTGTAGAGGAAGTTGAGGATTTCCAGCTTCCTCGTGGAAGCTCACGAGGACACTAAGCCACTCTCCTGGTCCTCTCCTCATGCACACAGTCTCTATCACACTGTCTTGTTTCCCAAACAGGAGAAGGAGACGCTTGTTAACACAAGCACGCAACACTGGTTAAAGCTCATGTCAGGCTACGCTGAGCCCAGCTGCACACCTGGCCCTATCTGTTCTGTTCCCGCTAACACCAGACACACTCCCCCTCTACCCTTCACTCCACAGAACTTAGTGTACACTAAAATTTTCTTGTCTATGCGGTTTCTGGTCCCTTTTTGTGTTTTGGATTTGTGTGTTCGCATGTTCACGTATATAGCACACATGTGTTTGGAGGCCTGAGGTTGATGTCTTTCTCAATCACTCTCCATGCTATTTTCTGAGGCAGAGTGGGTCTCTCACTGAACCTAGACCACCCCAATTCATCCAATCTAGCGAATCAACTTGCCACAGGGATCCCTCATCCTGGCTCCTGGTGGTTTTTGAGAGGAATTCTGTGACTCGAAGCTGTGTTTAGAAAGGGCGGCCGCGGTTCAGCAGGCCGCCAGTTTCCTCTTTGCTTCTGTCTCTGTCCAACTCTCACCAGCCCTAGGAGACAGTACAATCCTCCCTGGGGAATTTTCCTCCTGCTCAAAATTAGACATGCTCTGATTGGCAGCAGATTCTCTGATGGGAGCCTCAGGTCCTGGAGAATATAAGGCCACGTCTGTCACTCTATGGGGAACTGTCCTTCTCAGTACCAATGACCTATGACCCCTGAGAAACTCAATTAAAACACAGGGCACTTAAAGAGTGATATTTGAATTAGATCCAATTTTGCCCCCCGGGGGTCCAGGTTGGAGACAGGGATGAGCTGCTGGATTTCGTAATGATCTCAGATGTTTAGCTCAGGGAATAACACATATTCCCACATGGGGTCCAAGTGCTGTCAGTATCCATAATGTCGTGAGATTGTTTGGTCCTGTCGCTTGCTCAGAAAACAGCTGACATTTAACAAAAGTGAGTTATTTGTCAGAGAGAGCAATAATAAACAATATTAAATTAGCCATATTCACGTCTCCCAGCTACTAGTGTGCTCTGCTTTACGGCAAAATTCTTTCCCGGTATTTGTTCATAGCTTCCTTCCAAGTAAAACTCATTACAGAAATTTCTTTGGGGGATTTTTTTTTCTTTTCCTTTTTCTGCTTCTTTTCTTGACTCTGGTTAAATAAATTATTGATTTGTTTTTAAGATAATTTAAGGGGTAATACAGTTGTGATTTAATAACTGCAGCCAAAATGCATTCAGAGGACACACTTACAGGGTCCAATTAGGGGTTCTGATCTTGTTGTTGTTGTTGTTGTTGTTTTTTAAAGAAAATCAAACTAACCAAGCAATGACCCACTATCATGGGGAATTATGGGAGGTCTGGATGGGCACAAAACTTCCTGTGGCTTTAATAATGTAGGACAAATGAGCTAAAGGAAGGCTGACATCAGAGGTTTGGGAGGCCCTTGCAGACAGGGGTCATCCTAGAAGGGTCAGCCCTGGGCCTTCAGGGGCCGTGGACATTAGTCTTCAGGGCACACTTGATGCTCATAAGTCATTAGAAACCCAAGTTCTGCTGGGCTACCGTGGTGGCACACACCTGTAATCCCAGCACTCGGGGAGGCAGAGGCAGGAGGATCATTGTGAGTTTGAGGCCAGCCTGGGTTACAAGGGATGGGATAACAATTGAGATGTAATATGAATAAATTAATAAAATATTTTTTAAAAGTGAGTCCAGGATAGCCAAGGCTACACAGAGAAACCTTGTCTCGAAAAACCAAAAGAAACCCAAGTTCAAATACTTTTTAAAAAATGTTGTTATGTGCCAAAGGGAGAAAACTGGTCTTGGGTACAGCCAGTTCCAAAGATCAAAGTTTCCTTATGAAGGTTCTGATGGCCTCTTCCTGTCTGTCTGTCTGTCTGTCTGTCTGTCTGTCTGTCTGTCTCAGAACAGCTGCCCAGACTGACTTCTCAATGGAGCCCATGCTCTGAGAAGCTGGTTCTCGACACTTCTACCTTCATCCCAGCTCCGTGTCAAGGAGCATCTTCCTCATCCTGAGCCAGGCACATACCCAGCCTAGTGGGGCGGGCCTACCTGGGCCAGGCCTGAGTCACATGCTCACACCAGGAGCCCCTTCCAAGCTAGCAAACGCCTGGCTCCCTGAAGCAGCTTACAGCACTTAGGTGTGTAGTGAGCACTGTGGAGGCTCAGAGACAACTCCTGTGGGAAAGCACATCACTCCGGGTGTGTCCTCTGCTGCGTGCTCCCTGACATCACAGGCAGTGGGACCAGCCAGCCTCCTCATCCTCCTGCCTCTGCTTGTCCCTCGTGCCTCTGTTTGTACATGATGGGCCAAAGCCCTTCAAACTCTAGGCCCAAATGAACCCTAATGAACTCCATGTCTGACAAGAAGGTATGGAGTTCATTAATGAAATCAAGACAATTCCCCACCCCAGACACACACGCACATGCGCGCGCGCGCACACACACACACACACACACACACACACAATCCCTCACGGAGGCATCTCCTGGTGAGTCTGTATAAACTACAGACTAAACCTAAGCATTGATCCCGGCATCAAAGAAGAGAGGGAAAACTGACTGAAGATGGCTCCTGATGTCAACCTTGGGCCTCCACACAGATGTGCATGCACACATGTGCAAACACACATGTGCACATGATACACATGCTGAAAGAGTTATCATCGTTGTCTAGGGCTGGCTGAGTACCAGCCTAAACTCTACATTTTAAATGACACTTCCTTCTCTGCAAATCTGAAATTAGCATTCTAGTGTATTCTCTGTTTATGGACGAGGACATTCGGGGCAGAGGAAAAGCCGGTGACTTCCCCAGGATCACCTAGCTGGGATATAGGGTCAGGAACATGGTGGGGCTGGCCTTTCTGAAAACAAGGGTGATCATGTGTCAGACTGTCCCCTGCAAAGGAGAGGCTATTAAGCCCTGCAGCCACACATCTTGCCTTGTCATCCCGCTAGGTGATGCGTTCTGAGTGGAGGAAGGAAAATCTGCCTTTCCAGGTACGAGCGTTTGTGTATGTGTGGGGGTCTCCATTGCCCTGGGGTGGACAGGGATTTGACAATAAACAAACCACAGCATCAAGCTATTGAGGTTTGGACTTTTCCCTCCTACTCTGATATAGAGTGACTGCAGGGTGCACTGGAGCTATAGTCTTGTGCTAATGATTTTCTTATTTTCAACGAAGAAAAAGCATTCCGTTATTACTTATGAGGTGAAAATGACACTTAGTAAAAAGAAACCTAAGGTGCTATAATCAAAGAAATAGTCTTCACCCCAAAGCCTAATACATTCAGATATTCTCAGTGTCCACAGAGGACAGTGGTTGTACCGGCTGGTTCTGTTTGTCCACTTGACACAAGCTAGAGTCATCAGAGAGGAAGGAGCCTCACTTGAGAAAATGCCTCCATGAGATCCAGCTGTAAGGCATTTTCTCAATTAGTGATCAGTTTTGGGTGGTGCCATCCCTGAGCTGGTGCTCCTGGGTTTTATAAGAAAGCAGGCTGAGCAAGGCATGGGAAGCAAGCCAGTAAGCAGCTCCCTCCACAGCCTCTGCATTAGCTCCTGCCTCCAGGTTCCTGTTCTGTTTGAGTTCCCGTCCTGACTTCCTTCAGTGATGAAGAGCAAGGTAGAAGTGTAAGCCGAATAAACCCTTTCCTCCCCAGCTTGGTTTTTCTTTTGGTCATAATTTTTCATTGCAGCAATAAAAACCCTGACTAAGAAGGTGGCTAACAAAGCCTCCTTTTATACTTAAAGGCATGTTGGTGCCAGGCCTGATCATTGCCGCTAATGACTCTGGAATCTTCTAAAGTAACACATTCTGCTATCTCCTCTTAAAGTGTAACTAAACTTCCTGATTGTTGGTGTCAGAGACAACGGTGTCTGGTGGCCCAGAGCTTCCTATGGCCAGCCTTCAGAGCACTTCTCACTGAACTCAGTATTAGCCACAGAGTGAGAGACTATTCAGGCACCATCCCATAGGTGAGAAGGCCAGGATTTGGTCTGAATTATTTGGGCTCAGAATGTCACCTCAGTGACTATGTCCCCATGTCAACCTCCAAGTTTGTTCCCTGGTCTGTTGAGATGGTTTTGTTTTCGTTGTCAACAGGCTCTGGAATCCGCCAGGAGACAAACTTCCGGATGGGCAACTCTATGAGGGGTTTACTAGATTGGGTTAACATGGACCCACTCCAGATGGGGGTGGCTCCTTTCCTTAGGCTTAGGGGTTTCAGACTAAATAAAAAGGAGGAAGTGAACTGACTCCCAGCATTCATCACGCCCTGCTTTCCTGACTGTGGACGCCGTGTGACCAGCTGCCTCAAGCTCCTGCCGCCAGTCTCTTCACATGAGAAAAAGGCATAAAGAAGTACACGTGGGGCTGGGGAGGCAGCTCACTGGGCAAACGGCTCGATGTGCAAGCACGAGGGGCCCAGTTCAACCCCCAGAAGCCAACATTAAAAATCAAGGTCCGGTAGCAATACACACTTGTCACGCGGGCATGGAGACACAGCGATGCACAGAGATCAGTGGAGCGCGACTGGCCAGTGAGCCTACCCTAAATGACCAGCCCCAGGGCCAGCAGCAGACACTGGCTAAAGAAACAAGGTGGACAGCTCTTGAGAAGCAATGCTTGAAGGTGGCGTCTAGCTCACACACACACACACACACACACACACACACACACACACACGCATGCACGCACATACACACGCAAGGAAGTACATTCAGTGACACACACAAATATTCTCTTACTGTGTAAGCCCAGGTCTCTGTTTGCTCACACAAGCTACCTAGGCAGAATTTAGGGGTTTTATTTGGAGTGTGTACCTCGGGCAAATAAAGATGAACCAGTTTTGGAATGGCCATGTTTATTTTTACTTCGTCTGGAGCCTGGCTGGGGCTAATGTAAGTTAGGGAGAGGCGGCTGCACTGCCCACTTCAAGTCATTTCTCAGTAGCACTGTGGGGGAGGAATATTAAAGCCAGAAACTCAGGTGTTTGGGGACTTCTTAAGAACCACCTCTTATTGCAACTTAATTAAGAAACTCAGCTGAGAGGCGCCGGGCTATCAAACAGAGGGTGATGGGGGGGGTGGGGGGAGCCGCATGGTGCAGGGCTGCAGAGCGCCACAGCCTTTATTAGTCCTGCTCGCTTCCGTGAAAGCAAAGTAGGCTTGTGCTCCACTTGGGGACTAATCCATTAGTCACTGCAAAATCTCCGAGGACAGGCAGGTCCATTTCAAACCTAATTTGCAGTTGGCTTTTCATTTTAGTGGTTTTGGAATGGAATTCATCTCCTAAACCCTAGAGTGTTTGGTTACCTCATGCAAATATTGAGCGCCCAGAGTGAAATTTCAATAGAACACTAACAATTTGCTTTCCTGGCCATCAGCCTCATTTGTCAAAGTCATTGACCCAGGTCTGTAAGGAAATGTCACTCTTGCCCCCTTTATAATGGCTTTATGCAAATAGCTTTCAAGGCTTAATTCTGTGGAAATGTTTAGGGAAAGAGAAGACAAGGAGGGAGGCTAGACAGAGAGACAGGAGATGAACCAGAAGACTGCCGGGAGGGAATTGGGAAGGGGGGGGGGAGCGGCGTATCCTGGGGAGAAGTAAGAGAAGGAGACTGACAAGTGAGTGTCCTGAGCATCTTCAGCTTGGCCTACCCCTGACACCCAGGAGGTGAGGGTGATCAGTTCCTGACCAGCGCCCTTGTTGGGATGCCAGGTAGGGACAAGATAATGACTTCAAAGACAACCGAAGGCAAGCTCCTGCCATCTTGGCTGTTACTGTTTGAACAGAGAGAGTGAGAGAAAGCAGAATATTTATCAAGTGGCCCCAAACATCCCCAATGAAAAGGCATACTTGGGACCCTAGTTCCCTAAACAGATCTGCCTGGGAGCATGTCTTGGTGCTATGGTTGGAGTAGAAATTGTGTTCTATGGGCTTGTGTTTTCCTGGACTGGTCCCCAATGAGCAGGGCTGCTTTTGGGGGTTGGTTGAAATCTAGTAAGGTGTTGCCTAGATGGAGAAAGTGGCTCTCTAGACACACGCCTTTGAAGGTTATGTTGGGCCTCCAGTTATTCCCCTCTGGTTCCTATCCAAACTCTACCTTGACACATACTCCTAGCACCAAGATGTTTTATCCAAGGGTCTGTGGACTGAATTTTCCAAGACTCTTAGCCCAAACCTTTGAGGTGGATTTTTTCAGGCTTTGGTCACAGTGATGCAGAAGCGACTCCCTCCATGACTGGGTAGTTGCTTGCCTGTCCTCGGTTCCCCACCCAACATCCTTCCTTTTTGTCTAACTGTACATATCGAGGGGCCAAACAAGGAGGCCACTAGAATATAGGGCTCCAGAGCCATTGTCCCTTCGGTCATGTTTCCTTGGTGATCCCCCTCTAGCTCCAATATAAATATTCTTTGATGTTGAAAAAGCCATCACACACCCTTCATCATCTATATGGTTTTCATCAGTTAGGAACTATTGATAGTTCCAGTGGTAACTCAATCCAAAATAAAATTTTTAATCCTTAGAAAGTTGTGTTTATGTACGTTTAAAAATCCCATACAGGAGATGGGAAGATGAATCCATTAATGAAGTGCTTATTATGCAAGTAAGAAGATCTGAGTTCAGAGCCCTAGAACCTACGTACAGGCTGGGGTTGGTGGTGTAAGGCAGCAGTCCCAACACAGGGAGGGAGAGGCAGGAGGATTCCCGGGGCTTGCTGGCCTCTAGCTCAGTTAATAAGCTCTAGGTTCAAAGAGAGTCTCTGCCTCAAAAAGCAATGTAGAGAAACTGAGGAAGACACCTGGCATCACCTCTGGCTTCCATACATGTGCACACATGTATACACACACCAGACACATGCGCGCACGCGCGCGCACACACACACACACACACACACGCCACAGGGAGTCCCCCAGATATATTTCCCCCTGCCATCCCAAAGCATCCAACCTTCTAGTCATACTGATGTGTCTTCCCATGTGCAATTGGGTCCTACCTCTGGGGACCTCTGAGAACTCCCCATTTGTAAACAGTTCTGTGACCTAGATCTCTCCTCTGCCGAGTACAGCTGCTTCTCTGGTAGATGATGACCCACCAGAGTGGTTGCCTGAGATTTTACAGTCTGCTCAACACAGAGCATGGCCATGCCCCTTTCAAAAATCGCGGTGCCATTTGCATTTCATGGCTTCATTTTCTCCACAAGAGCCTCCCAGTTAAGACCGTAGATTTCTACCCTCTTCTTCCAACTCTAGAAGTGGATTTTTCCCTGTAACTTATTCACTGAGCAGTTTAGTTATTACCAACATAGTATTTGTTGGGAGATCGTATCGATGGGGGATGAGGCCGGACTTCCTGGGCTCCTCATGCCAAACCTCACTCACCAGTTGCTTCTCGTCCTTCTCCGCAGCTCTGCCACGGGAGATGCTGACTTGGAGCTAAGCGGCTCTGCACACTGTTGGGGGTGCATCCAGCCCCCAATGTTACTCAGTTGAGGCCTTAGCTCAGAATGCCTTGTCCCCTTCCTACCTTTTGGGAGAAGTGTGTGTCCTCACCACTCTCGAGGCTCGGGCAGCTACGAAGCTGGTTTTTGCCCATAGCATGTGAGAAGAGGCCAAGTGCCACTCAGCAGCCAGCAGCCACCTGTCTGACTTGGTGACCTTCTTGAAACATGTGTCAAGAGACAGCCTGGTCCCTGACCCAAGAAAACAGTGTACAGAACTCCCGTTTCAAGGATGAGAACACACCAGTGATTCCAGGGAAATGTCTCTCATGGTCAGCCCTCATGACTGGGGGGACCTTTGTTTCTGCAGCACACGTTAACCCACCCTGACTAGTACACTGGGTTATGTCCATCTATTTGAAGCCTTTGAGGCCAAATCTGTGACATGAAAAGTCCTACCACATGCATCTTGCTTTGGCAACCATGGTTTCATTGCTTTTCTTTTCTTTTTTTAAAACATTTTATTTAACTTCAATTTATGTGTGTTGGTGTGAGAGTGTCAGACCTTGGAGTTACAGACAGTTGTGAGCTGCTATGTGGGTGCTGGGAATTGAACCCAGGTCCTTTGGAAGACCAGACAGTGCTCTTAACCACTGAGCCATCTCTCCAGCCCTGGTTTCATTGCTTTTCATACCAAGCACCCCAGTCCTTCTCTTGGCTCATTTCAAAGATGCTTTTAGGATAGAGGCTATATGAACTGTGAAGTTTGTATGCTCAGCTCAGTGCTTGGCTTCTGACGAGCGTTGGAGCTGCTAACAGGCTATGTCCTGATGCCCGCCATTGCCTTTGAGTACCAAGTCTGTGCTCACTGGGCTGATCCTGGCACTCATAGTCTCTGACAGTTCTCAGAAATCCAATTTTCTGCTTTGACCCCCAGGTCAGAAACACCGGTCAATAAGCAAGGAGAGTGTTCATCAAAGATTGTCTTAAATAAGAATGCAAACAGAAAGGTCATTACGAGCAAAATACCACATGCCGTGCATGGGGAGCAGAGGAGACAGCTGTTAGCCCAGAAGACTCAGAAAAAACAGATTAGCAAGACTGAAGGACACGCCCTGGTGTCCAGTACCCGATGATAGACTTTGATGCTTCCCTGAGCATGTGTCATGTCCCCTGGAGACTTAAGGGACCTGGAGGCTGGTGGAAACGCTCACTCTAACTCAGTGTTTCTCAACCTTCTGGGTTGTGACCCCTTTGAGGGTTGACCCACCCTAAGACAGAGAACAGAGGTATTTACATTACAACTCATAACAGTAGCAAAATTACAGTTATAAAGTAGCAAAAAAATACTTTTAGGGTTGGGGGGGTCACCACACCATGAAGGACTGTATTAAAGGGTCACAGCATTAGCAAGGGTGAGAACCACTGCTCTAACTCAACATCAACACTCAAACTGCACGTACACGACGGTCAAGTGCAGTGCCACGGACAGTCTCCCTGTGACCCGGAAGGTCTGAGGCCTCGCCAGGCTCAGCACCTGCACTGTCAGACTTTGAGCAGAAGCAGAGTTTCCGCCATAACTATCTCCAAAGGTCAGCCAGGCTCAGCCCGGAAAAATTCCTGAGTGACAGCATCGCCACATTCCAACGTGGCTTCAATTTCTCCAGCGGTTTCTTCGGGGAAAGCCTAATCGAAACCATGTGAAGCTGTGCATTCTGCCTTAAAGGTGCAAAGAGAGATACTTGTTAATGGACTGACTCTTGGGAGAAGGTGCACCCACGTAAGTGTGTGCTTGTGCATGTCGAGGCTAGAAGTCGTTACTGGGTGTCTTTCTCAATCGCCTCTCCACTTAAAAAACAAAACAAAACAAAACTACTTTTGATTCTTTGTGCATTTCAAATCATGCGCCCCAGCCCCACTCATCTGCCCATCCCTTTGTATCCACCCTTGGCCCTTGCAACCTCTTCCCTCAAAGGAAAATAAACAAAACCAAACCATCTGGTTGTGGAAGCTGCAGTGTGCCATAGAGTGCCACACTTCTTACAAATGTTTGTTGCAGTGAAGTCCTTGGTCTGGCTTGAGGCCTCTCTCTGACTTCTGCTAACACTATCAACATTGGATCCTCATCGGGACTCCTCGCAGATATTCTGCTGTTGCCCCATGTCAGGGAGATCCTGCAGCTTTGGATCTGTGGGACTGGCCGTTTCACATGCTTCAGCAAATCATAAATGAAGTAGATGTTGGGGTGGGCCAATTTAAAGGCCCCGATCTGGTCCTGGGTGGTAGCTGAGTTGGTCAGCCTGCCAGGTCTCCTGTACCCAATACCACCAGGGTGAGCTCTCCAGCACTGCCCTGGCTAGCTCACTCAATGTCACAGCTGGCAAGGGCCAGAGCCAGCTCTCCCTCTCTCGTACCCTCGGGCTGGCTTGCCTGCTCCCACACCATCAGGGCCAGCTCTACTCTGTTGCCCAGTCAAGGTGTAGGGCCTGCTCTTCTGAGTGCTGCAGAATTGCTTGTTGAACCTGGAGCTCACTGATTGGCTAGGCCGACTAGCCAGCAAACTGGGGTGGAGGGTAGGGGATAGGGCTCCTTCTGTTTCTGTACCATCCTACACAGGGTCCCTACACCTGGATTTTCTGTAGCTTCTGAAAATCTGAACTCAGGTCCTCAGGTTTATACAAGAGGCACGGTACCCACTGAGCCATCACCCCAGCCCCTATGATAGCTCTTCTCTTAGACCCAGCTATACTTAGAGACTGAGTGGCACCCGGCCTTCCTTTTCATGGCACTGTCTTCTGGACAGATAAGTGGCTACAATCCTGTTGTTATCCACCCCTTTCAGGCTGAGACACTGAATAGACATTTTTAAAGTTTAAGAAACATCAGGCAATTGAAAGACCCTGTCCATTAGGAATATTGGTTACACACAACAGGAAACCTGAGTGAATGGCTTCAGATCAAGGGAACTAAGCGTTGTCTCTTAATAGCTTTAATGATGTCATGAGAACCGTGGCTCCTCTTTGCTTCCTCTCGGGATCATTTCTAGAGAGTCATCCCCCCTCCTTTCCTCCCTCCCTCCCTCAGTCTCTCTTTTTGTCTCTCTCCCACTGTGTGTGTGTGAGTTATATATATGTATACTCGTGTGTGAGTGGGTGCACTCATCTGGGCATGCCGTAAGTGGAGGCCAAGGGTACTGGGTGTCTTCCTCTATCACATTACAATGTTTGGGAGAGTTCTTGGTTTGGTTTGGTTTGGTTTGGTTTGGTTTGGTTTGGTTTGGTTTGGCTTGGATAAGACCCCTCACTGAACCTCAAGCTCACTCTTTGTTTGTTTGTTTGTTTGTTTGTTTGTTTGTTTGTTTTGAGACAGGGTCCTCTCTGTGTTAACCTTGGCTGTCCTGGACTCATTTTGTAGACCAGGCTAGCCCTGAACTCACAGCAATTTGCCTGCCTCTGTCTCTCGGGTGCTGGGATTATAGGCGTGGGCCACCACCACCTGGCAAGCTCACTCTTTCAAGTAGACTGCCTGGCCAATGAGCCTTGTGAATCCACCTGTCTCTGCACCCCTGCTCTGGACTTGCAGCTATGTGCCATCATACCTAGCTTTTTTTTTTTTACACACAAATTCTGAAGATCCAAACTCAGGTTCTCATGTCTGTGCAGGAAGTACTCCCACACTGAGCCATCTCCAAGCCCAGGAGAAGCCATCCTGATTCATACATCTACAAAGGTACCACCCAGCTGCTAGAGGGAGCAATTCGCAAAAGCAATATGCAGTGAGAGAGTGGAAGGGGGGAGGGCAGAACACGGATTCCTGCCTTCAAAAACAAATTATGGCTGTAAGCCACAATGGACCATGGGCCACCTAGCTCCAGGTCAAAGCCTTTATTCCCCATCTTTTCTTAAGTTGTTCAGAAAAGCCCAGAGAAGCAGCCCCTCCCACTCATCCTGATATACTCAGGAACCAGGCTTAGAGGCATTCACCAGGGCCCAGCTTGCTCTGTCTGTGATCATGAGAACCACGGGAGCCAACTGCACCTACTGCAGGCAATGGAACTTGACACAGCGGTAAAAGACACACACACACACACACACACACACACACACACACGGAGCCTTGACTGTACTTGCAAAATATGGTATCTTCAGTGCGTGGGGAGGGAATTTGTAATACATTTTATGCCTAAAATATTTAAATATAATGTCAAGGAACCCATCATGGTCTCTTCTGCTCTGAATGACTTCAATCCCTTGTGAGTCTAAGTTTCTTATAACCTCACAGTGTGGGGGTTCTCCCTCCCCCACCTCTGTCTTTGTCTCTATCTCTTTGTGTCTCTCTCTGTCTCTGTCTCTCTGTCTCTCTCTGCCTCTCTCTGTCTCTCTCTGCCTCTCTCTGTCTCTCTCTCTCTAATACACACGCACACACACACACACACACACACACACACACACACACACATGCTCAGCAGGCTCCTGCCTGCCCCATCTTTCTGGAATCTTTTGGAGTTTGGTTTGGTTTGGTTTGATTTGGGCAAGGTTGTTGGGGATCCATCACGCTGTCCTCCCTGCAGCACTCCACACGTTGCGATTTGTCCATCGATTGTCTGTCAGAGGTAGAGAAGGAGCTGTCAGCACAGCTGTCTCCCCGTAGGGACCTGGACTTCCTCCAGCTGTACAAAAGAGGGACAACAACTGTCAGGTGCAAGCCTGAGCTGGGATCCAAGAGGAGGCGCAGCCTGGCATGGATGGAAGAGGCAGGTGTGTCCAGAGGGAGGCACAGCCTGCCTGGCACTCCTGCCTGGAGACGCTTGCATCTTCTTGACAAGGCTGCTGAGGCATGTTGCCACCTGCTCCCACCAGCCACAGTGGACCTGGAACCTAGCAGCAAACAGACTGCTCTCTCTCGATGATCTTGCTTCCTTGTATAACTGCCCCATCTCCCAGGCACCCTGGCTAATGTCTGATTTACTCTTCTATGGCTGTGGTGAACAAAAGCAGCTTAAGAAAGAAATGGCTTATTCTGGCTTTCAGGTGAAGGGCGCAGCCCATCATGGTGGGAAAGTGAAGGAGGCAGGGGCTTGAAGCACTTGGCCACCTCACAGTTGAGGACGGAGATTCATCAACATGATTTTAGATGATCCCAAGCTCACTCACTCCTAATCCCAGCCATCATGTCTGTCAACCTGACACCCAGATATACTTGTTTTAACCCATAACTTTTCACCTCTTCTCCCCACTGGCTCAGAACCATGTTGTGACACAACTTGCATTTAGTCTAATTTTAAAAGTCCCCATAGACCTTAACAATGGTTTAAAAGTTTAAAATCCCTTGACTATGAACTAGGAAAAATAATAATAAGTAAATAAAAACAAAACTGGGTGTGGGGGTGCACACCTTTAATCCCAGCATTCGAGAGACAGAGGCAGGAGGATCACTGTGAATTCGAGACTAGCCTGTCTACAAAGGGAGTCCAGGACAGCCAAGGCTATACATAGAAACCCTGTCTCCAAAAACCAAAAACCAAACAACAACAACAAAAACCCCAATTTATATGTTTTCAATATATAATAGCAGAGAATGAACACTCCCATTCCAGAAAGAATAATGACAAAGCAAGGAATGACTGGGCTGAAATGCAGCAGGAAAAGGTATGGCGTTTGGGGCTTGTGATAGAATCAGCTGGGCTCCATGACTTAGGTAGCCTCACCCCTTTGATTCTACTTCTGAAGTGCATATAGATTCTCTCTTGCGCTGGCTTTACGCTTTGCCCACAGCTCTCTGTGGCTGGCATTCCACAGTCCTGGCATCTCCCATATCTTGGACTCGCCACTGCAACATGGGTTTCACCCTCACAGCTTCACACAGTGGCCTCTTGTTGCTTCCTGACTGGGACCCAGACCTTACCACACCTGCCTGGCCTCAGCTGCCGTGACTCCCTTGATCTTGTGTCTTCTATTCCTGTAGAACCAGCACCATGTGGACAGCTCTGCCAGGTTTTGCTGCCAGCTTGAGGTATATAGCTCGACCACCTTGGGCCACACCGATATCAGCCTCTCTGTTTTGACCCTGGGGAGATACTTCACTAGACAATTGCCTTTGAGGATCACTGAACCCTTCCTGGTTAGGTTTCTTCATTCAAAAGGAATATGGATTGTCACCATATGTAACATCCAATGGGTGAAGCTTTGCTCTCAGGACGTCCTTCCGATTGTCCCATGCAGCACGGGAGGTTGTTTTTTTTTTTTTTCCCCACAGTGGTGTCCTCAACTTTAACAGTCAGAGCTGCTTTTTCAGCACCAGGCCTGGATGCCCTCCCATCTTGACGTGTCCTCTTCCAAACAAATAACTCTATTATCATTTAATTCCGTTTCACCCAAGTCCCAGGGTACAGGCTGAATGAAAGCATGGTTATCAGTTCAAAGTATCTTTGCTCCTCACCCTAAGGGTGCTCAGGATAAACAAGTGCAGGGGCCAGATATGGACCGACAGCCTCGTGACCCCACCTCCAACTGCAGAAGTGAAATCCATCACTTCTTCTGTATTGCGCTTCTTAGAAGTGAGTGAGTCCCCAGGTCCCGCTGGTGTGGGCCACTAGGCAGAAAGAAAGCAAATCAGAAGGGGTGTTTCCAGCCATATGTCTACCTGTGTCATCTCCTCTGAAGCAACTGGCATCACCCACTGGTTGATGACATCCTTTCTGATATTGACAGAGGGTGCCTCCTGAGTCAGGGAACATATAAATATAACTGGACTCAAAGCGCATGCCTGGTGGCCGGTAACACCTTGACAGAAAGTATAACTGTTTCTCCCTCTTTCCACTTCCATTGCTTTCTCCAAACATAGACTAAAATCTTAAGCTTCGGCCCTGACAGTCAGGGTGACGAGGACGCTGTCTGTAGCCCACGCGCCACCCCCCCCCCCCATTCACAGACTTCCGCCGCCGAGGCTGCCTGCTCTCTTAGGTTTCTAGCTCAGAGAGTTGAAGTTCCTCTCTCTTCTCTTTCCCACCTCCCTCTTCCCAGCAGCTATTGAAGTCTCCAGCTTGCCTGGCCTGTTGTTCTCCCTCTTAATTTCAGTGACATCACCCCTGAGTTCCCTCGGGAACCCATTTTTAAATGTTTTGATCTATGAGACCAAGGACCTGTATCCCTGCGTCGGGAGGTCCGCACTCACAAGAGTGGGGCTCATACCAGGACACAGTGCCTAGAGGAAGAAGTCGCCGGGAGTCTCCCCAGAGCGGCCCACCACCCTGCTCCTGTTTAATTTTAGAGAGCTGTTAGACCACATTATGAGTAATTGACAGACAGCGTGTTCCTCTATTTCCATATTTTAGGAAGAAGCTCCTGAAAATAGCCCCGTTTACACCATGGCTGTGAAAAGAAATTCTTTTTCTCTGCTGGCCTCAAACTCAAGAAAGTGTGAGAATTCTGGGCAAAGCACCCTCCAGATTTTAACTGAATTATGTCCTTTCTTTTTTCAAGTGGTGTCTTTATGGAATTCTGGGGACCATGGGAGCATTCAGGTTGACTCTTTTCCCTCCTTTTTTCTCTTCATTATGAAGAAAAACAAAACAAAACCAAACAAACACCTTGGCTGGCCAGGAGCACTTCCTCGTTCCTGGCAGGAGCTTGACTGGCTCTCTGTTCTTTCACGTTCTCTGATCTCCTCACAGCCTGAAGCAGGGGGGGCACCTTCAGCAGAGGGTTATAGTGACACTGCCATGACGAAACCCCCTTCAGGTGCCCCTGAAGGCACCCCTTTTCTAGAGCAATGACAAGTTGATCTGGGCACATGACCAAATGTAAGTCACCAGGCTCCAGGCAGCCCTGTCCCCAGCCTAGTCCCGCCACTGGTGCTGACTGAAGGTGTTCTCCATCAAAGAACCAAGCCTACCTAGCTTGGTGGAGCCTGAATATCTGGCCCAGTTTCAGACCAGGACCACTCTTGGGTTCTGACACAGACCTGATACCATGGAGATGAGGCAACCAGACAAGAAGATGACTCATCTGGCTGAGAGCCCAAAAGATGCATGCCAGGCCTTCCTGCAGACAAAATAAGATAATACAGAGGCAGCGCTGAAAGGGCCTGGCCTCCAACGCTAATGCTCTTTAATCCGTTCACTTACAAAGCCAGTCATCTGCTGAGATGCAGCATGTCCAAGAGAGAGCCGCCACACTCAGGAAGCTATCTTCCAACTCCTTTCCTCCCTGTCACTAACGCGACAAAAGCTGTCCCAGGCACACTTCAGTATTCTAAGGTCCCCTCACCTGCCCCCTCCCATGGCAGGGTCACATCTTTCCACTGCTGGGGATTGTCTGTGTGCATGACCTTGCCTAGCTGTGGAGATGTGAGAGGAGGGACAGTGCTGTTTTCAGCGGAAAGTTAAAGAGCCTAAGAGCTCCTGCTCAGCAGCTGGGGGAACGGAGCCATCCGGGAAGTGCTTGCTGTACAGGCATGAGGGCCCCAGTTAGGACCCACAGCATCCACACACAAAGCCAGGCACAGCAGCAGGCACCTGCAGTCCCTTGAGCAGGGCGGTGGATACAAGAGGATCTTGGTTTTTCTGGCCAGCTAATCTTGCTGATCCGGTGAGATCTAGGTTCAGCGAGAAACCCCCAACTCAAGAAAATAAGGTGGAGAGAAAGAGGAAGACAGTCAAATTTGACTTCTGACCTTCTCTCTCTCTCTCTCTCTCTCTCTCTCTCTCTCTCTCTCTCTCTCTCTCTCTCACTCTCTCTCTCTCTCTCTCTCTCTCTCACTCTCTCTCTCTCTCTCTCTCACACACACACACACACACACACACAACCAGGGTGATTCAGGTGGTGTTTGCTGTGACTGGGTCACGTGACCACCTTAACTAGCAGATCCCCTCCCCTCGTGCACCCTGATGCACTGTCTGCAGACACATTAAAAGCTTAGGGCTCTCTTCCAATGCTCCCTCAGGGGAAAACTGGCTCCCAAGCCATCCTCACAGAGGCACAGGGTTCCTCCCAACAAGACAGAGACTGATGTGAGCGAACAGGAATAGTGTCTTAAACCTGCATGTAGTGGAAGAGGAATGAGCCATTACAAGAGCCTTAAAAAGAAAACCAAACCTCTCCCCCTTAGGGGCCTCCCCTTCTCTGAAAGGAAGGGGGGGGTAATGACATGAGGAGGTGTGATGTCGGGCTGGGAGGAGAGGAGGGTGGGGCCTGGGATCGGGCTGTAAAGTGATCAAATAAAAAATAAAAATAAAAAACTCTGACACTGGGGAAAGATACTTTAGTGGTAAACTGGAAAACAGCCACGTGTATGCTTTTCAAGGCCTGTGATTCAGATGAAGTGACAGCAGGGCACACCTTGGGGCAGAGGTGCTTGGTGCCATTTGGAGATTACCTGAGCTAAATAACTGCTGCCGCATGTGCAATGTGACATACGTTCTATCAGCACTGTGCAGTGTGACATGCGTTCTATCAGCACTGTGCAGTGTGCTGTGTGTTCCATCACATCGGTGTACAAGGCGATGTACACACCATCACACCATTGTGCAGTGTGATGTATGTTCTGTAACTGTGTGCTGCGTGATGTGTAATTTGCTTCGGTCCCTTAGAACGTAGGCAGAGAAAGGCAAGGGGAAGAGCGCCCTACAGCGGCGTCTAGACTTGGACAGTCATCCCTAACCACAGCCTCAGAGAGCACAGGAGCTTCCACTTCTCTTGATGACCCAGTGTCATAATTGGCTTCAGTTGTCATCTAGACACAAACTAGAGACACATGGGGAAAGGAACCCTCAGACGAGGGATTGCCTCCAGCACACTGGCCTATGGGCATGACTGGAACATTTCCTTGACTGCTAATTGATGTAGAGGACCCAACCCACTGTGGGCAGCACCATCCCTAGGCAAGGAGGGCCTAGGCTGTATAAGAAAGGATGCTGAGTGTTCCCACCTCGAGTTCCTTCCTTGACTTTCCTATATCATGGACTACGCAGGCTGTAAGCCAAATAAAGCATTTCCTGCACAAGCTGCTTTTGGCCATGATATTTTAATCATAGTGACAGAGAGACCACCTAGGACACCTAGTGAGCTCTGAGGAGATGTCAGAGGTTGCAAAATCATAAAAACAAAGTGTGAAATAAAATAAAATTAAAAGCAAATACTCAGCTTAGCTGACAAATGCGTTCAACCTTCACTTTACTCAACATGACGCCGAAAGCATTCCAACCACCTTTTATGGCCCTGACCTTGATCTACCTACACTCAAAAACATAGCATTGACCTTCCACTCCCCTGTGTGAGTCTTGGGCTCTGGTAAGAAGCCTAGTCAATTTCCCCAGCCTCTGCAATGGATTCCAAATAAGATGTAGAACCAGGTGCTGTGGTGTACACTTGTAATCACAGCTGTTACAACCCCCCCAGTGGAGTCTGTGACAAATGTTGTTACACAACCCGAGGTGACGACCCCTGCCCAAGGAGACCCTCCTGCAGTGGGCCTGATGTTCCTGCTAAGAGTAATTGATTACAGCCTTCTTTTTTCTCATTGTGTTGGCATATTCTCTCTCTATTCTTCCTCCTAAACTTCCTCCCATACCAGGACTTTTCCAACATAATGACCCTTCCATGAAACACCCTAACATGGAACTGCAGCCAGGGACCATTCTGGCCCGGAGTTCACCACCGAGTTCTGCTCCACTTATTAAAAGAAACATGTCTAAGAATTAATCATTAGTTACTAATTTATATTATGGCTTACAAAGAAATAAAGTGTTTCAGAAAGCTTCAAATAGTGGTGCTCAGATATTAGTAAGGAGAACTAAGAAAAAACTGTCTTGGCACACAGGTGTTGGGCATAAGTTCCATTAATGAGAGAACATTGACCTTGACAAAGAGGGCACATGCATACTGATACCAAGCCAATAACTTAAAAATGATAACATCTTTACCGTGTGTTTGGTACCCTATATTGTTTCATTCAAGTCAAATAATTCAAAAAATGACAACACTATTACTTTGCATTCTGTACATTGTACTGTGTATGCCTGATTACTTCACTGACTTCCTTGATTCTATTCCATGGGAAATGTAGCCACAAAACACTCCCTGTTTCAAAAAATGTGTATAAAAATCTAGACTGCTTGCCTGCAAAATACACTCAGATCTAAACTCTGTAGTGGGTTTGTCTGTTTATCACTTCGCCGAATCCTTGTACACCAACCCTTCAAGAACCCCCACTCCCAAGGACCTATACCTGACTGAGATGGTCCATGACATCCAGCACTCAGGAGGCAGAGGCAGATGGATATCTGTGAGTTCAAGGCCAGCCTGGTCTACAAAATGAATACAGGACAGCCAAGGCTACACAGAGAAACCCTGTCTCCAAAAACAAAAACAAAAACAAACTAAGATGGACATCCAACCAAACTCTGTGAGAAGCAGCCTCAGTGGGGTGGCGGAAGATGGCTCAGTCACTAAAGTGCTTGTCATGACAGCACAAAGACCTGAGTTTGAATCACCAGGACACCCACAAAAAGCCAGGCAGGGTGATGCATGCCTGTAATTCCAGCACTGGGGAGGCGGAGATGAGAAGATCCTAGGGGCTGGCTAACCAGCAGTCTAGCCAAAATGGTGAGCTCCAGATTCAGTGACTGTCAACAAAAGAAGTTAGAAAGCAATAGAAAAGGAAACTGTGTGTGTGTGTGTGTGTGTGTGTGTGTGTGTGTGTGTGTGTGTTAAGGAAAGACAAACAAACATTGTTTTCTCTCAGGAGTCAGCGGGTCAACCAAGCCCCTTGTTTTAGAGATCGGGCCATCAGGCCATCTCTTGCTCTACACGTCCCCTACAGAGCTTGGAACATCCTTGAACCCTGCCATCCTCATGCTCAAGACCAAAAGGCAAGAGCCCAGGTGCCCAACAAGCGTGTCAGCCATCTCCCCTTGTGTCACACTCAACCAGCATCCCATTGGCCTTGAGGAAGTTATGCTACCCAATGGGATTCTTCAAAGTGAGGATGTCGCTCCATCTGCCCTCCAGGAAGCTGAGAGCAGATGGCAGGAGTGGGACCAGCACCAAATCTGCTGCATGGTGGAGGGGCGTGGCGGGACTCTGAGGTCCCCTCACACAGTCAGCACCCTCCCTTTGCTGTTACCTGGCCTTTCAGGTCATTTTCAGAACAGGGGCACTGGCTGCTGGGCTAAGAGCTTCCCAGCTCCTGGCCATACTGGCACACCAGCTCCGTTCTCTTTGAGAAGCATCTCAGAAGCCTTTAAGCTGGCACCATGGCACAGTGGGTGAAGGTACTTGCGATACAAGCTTGACAATCAGAGTTCAACCCGAAGAACACACATAAAGGTGGAAGGAGAGAACTGACTCCACAGAGCTGTCCTCTGACTTCCGTGTACGCACCATGGCACCACCTGCCCCACAACAATAATAAAAATTTTTTGTTTATTATGGGAAATCATATCAGAAAAATCCCATCTGGGGTCAAGGCCATTTTAGGCTGAAGGATATGCTGAAGCATCAGCCAGTAATGGACCATTAGCTTTGGTCCCCTCCAAATGTTGGTATCACTAACATACAGTCCCACTGTCCTTTCGTGGCCACTGTTAATCCATTACCATATGGACATCAGACAGCTGAGCCTTGCCTACAGACAAGAGGGATCCTGAACCCGTTAGAGATCATCTCTTTTCACTTTAGGAATAGGCCATGTTCGGGAATGGGGTATCCAGGAGAAGTGAGAGGGAAGCCGGTAAGTGGGTATGATACAATCAATGTATACATGAATGAACTGTCAAAAGTAAAGAAAAATTACTTAAAAACTTTCAATGGAGTAGATGCTGTTGACATCTGTCACCCACGCTCTTCCAGGGCCAGGGAATACAGAGCACTGAGAGGCTGGGCCACCAAAGTCTGGCCCCAGGTCTTTGACTTCCAGGTTATGAGCTCATGGGTAATTGTCTGTGCCCCTCTGAGCCCAAGCAAGCCTCAAGAAACCTTCCATCTACTTTGCTCATCAGCACACACCTCCTGGGCTGTGTGTGTCTGTCTGTCTTCTTTCCAGCTGCCCCGCTCTGCAGCTGAGAGATATTTCGGCTCTGTTCTCATTTGCATGGAGGACGTCAAGTTCCCACATTGTCGTTTGCATTTCTCCGTGCTAACAGATCCTCCAGGAAGTCGCTAACTAGAGCGTGCTCATCCCAGAAGCCTTCTGGATCATCAAATTTTTGAATAAATATCTTTTTATTTGCTGCCCCTGCTGAGAAGCCTATAAGCACTGGTGCTAAACCTGGAAGGTTTCATTATTTTCCTGAGACAGATGCCAGTCAGCCCGGAGATCACCTTGAAGTGCCTGCGTCTGTAAGGAGCCTTGCAGCTTCACACAACCAGACTTTCAGACTCATTAGAACTGAGGCTTGCATCTGTCGTCAGGCGAGGGTGACACGATGAGGCACATCCAAGCCTTGATGAGTCCTAAAGGAATGATACGTACTGTAGAACACGGGGCGAGCAGGGGGTGTATGTAACACTCTGGGGGGGTGTGGTCTTACATGTTTACAATTGTGTCCATGAATGTGGGGGCCAGAAGTGAACATTGGTTTCTTCTTCAATTGCTTTTCACTTTATTGTTTGAAACAAGACCTTTCCCTTGACATGGAGCTGGCAAGTTTAGCTAGACGAGCCAGCCAGTGAGCACCAAGGATCTACCTGTCTCTATATACCAAGCACTAAGACTGTAGCCTCAGCTACCACACAACGCCTTTTTAAGTGGGTGCCATGGACCTGAACTCGGTTCTTCGTTCTTGTAAAACAAGTACTTTGCTGAGTGACCCACATCCTCTTATCAATAAAGCCACTAGAAGGTCACAAAGCATCCTTGCAATACATGCTTTCTGCCATCATTTGCTCACAGCTACAGTTTATGAACAAGTGGACAGTCCATTGCTGGAACTGAGCCACATCGGAGACATCCAGGGATACGGAGTGCTTGCTTAGCATGTGGGAAGCCTCGGATTCCAACCCCAGCAGTGGGAAGCCTCGGATTCCAACCCCAGCAGCACAGAAAAAGTAATCCCAGTGACAAGCTGACACACACTGAGACACACTGAGTCCAGACAAGGATGTGCGTGCTCGCCCTGCAGTCTGAGGACCTCCCTGGCAGAGTATGCTCCATCGTGTGCAGGCACACGGACCTCCAAGGAGCTGAGGTCTTAGTAAGAGACACAAATGCTGAAACCCGCAATGGCGGCAGCACAAGAGCCACGGGTGGGTCTACCTGCTCAGCCGCCTCTGTGAATAGAGACTGCATTTTCAGCTCATCTTCACTCAGTGGAAAAACCAGTGACCTCAAAACACTGGGAGGAGGCATGAACTTGGCACCCTTTGTCCCCATGGTGAAGACTCCCCGCCCTGTTTGCACTCATGGCTCTCCTCCTCCTCTCCTATTAGACTCAGTTCTCCAGCTTAGACACGAAAATACCCTCATCTGTGGATCCATGCACAGAAAGCATCTGAGGACGGAAAAACGGAGCAAAGACAAGGCTTCGCTCCTCTCCACCCTCCCCACCACCTCCATTCCAGCTCAGATCTGTCCGTGTGGGCACAGCAGCTGGCTCTGCTCAGCGGCCATCTTTCTGAAGCAGACCGTGGGCTGGCTGTCCTCTCTGGGGTCTCTGTGGAGCATGCTGAGACCATCGACTAAATGGACAGTCTCTTGCTTCTCCAAGGCTGCCTGGGTGGCGTTCTGAATCCGACCATGAGGTCAGCAGCAGGCATCACCAGGGGCTAAGGGTGGTCACTGTGTCCTTTGTCTCCTGATTGGCAAAAACCACAGCGGCTTCCCTAGCACTGACCTCCACTGACTCCAAGTATCGTTTGGCCCTAATATGACTCAACCTGAAAAAGAAGGTTGTTTATAAACCACCTAAGAGTTTGCCTGGCAATTCGTTCAGAGTGCTTGCCTGGCATGTACAAGCCACTGGGTTCCATCCCCAGCACTCTATAAGCAGGGTGCAGGGACACACACTTGTTCCTGTAGTTGGTAAGTGGAGGCAGGAGGATGAGAGGAGTTGGAGGTTATCCTCTACTACATAGAAAGTTTGGAGCCGGGCGTGGTGGCGCACGCCTTTAATCCCAGCACTTGGGAGGCAGAGGCAGTGGATTGCTATGAGTTCGAGGTCAGCGTGGTCTACAAAGTGAGTCCAGGACAGCCAAGGCTACGCAGAGAAACCCTGTCTCAAAAAAAAGAAAGTTTGAAGCCAGCCTGAAATACATAAGACTGACACAAAACAAACAAACAAACAAAACCAAAGTGATAAAATAATGCCCTTAGATCTGAAGAGATGGCTCAGTAGTCAAGAGCATTCACTAATCCTGCAGAAGACTGAAGCTCAGCTCCCAGCACCCACACAGGAGGCTCACAGCCCCTGTAACTCTAGCTCCAGGGGTACAATGCCCCTTTCCGGCATCTGTGAGCACCCAAAGTCAGGTGTGCATACACACAAATAAAAACCAATAGATCTTTATTAAGGTGAATGCACTTGCTGGGCTGCTCTCACCCCAGCACTCGATTGTCCCATAGGTCACTTCCTTAGTTCCCCAGTGCATCCCTCATTACCTTTTTATGCAAATACAAATGCCATAAGCAACATAACTCAGCATTTTGCTGTCACAGGGCGTGTCACCTATACACACCAGGAACAATCCCACCTCCTATCTGTGTTTTATCCAGCTCACTCAGGCTCGTTCAGAAGACCCGTATCCCACTGTCTTTGTTTGATTTGAATTTTATTTTTAATCAGCCTCCCACAGAGAGATGTTCATATTGTTTCTGTCTCTGGTCCCCACCAACAGAACTCTGATGTGTGACCTTGGTTGTCAGTGTCTAGATACAGGAACCCACAGCAGAAGTGCACAGGAGCCAGAGTGCTGGTGCAGAGACCAAGTGAATTTGGTAGTTCACAGGGGTGGCCTCTGTTGTCATAGCACCGTTTGGCTTCTTGTGGCCACTGTCGAGAACATACTGTTCCTCATGGTTCTATCAGCATAGATTAATCACCAAAGTGGCTCTATCAGTGTATGTTGCTGAGGATGGGGATGGCTCAGTGGATAAGCCCTGACAGAAGTGTGAAGACTAGAATTCAGGTCCTAGGACCTACCTAAAAACTGGGTAGACGTGGTGCCTGCCTGTAATCCAAACACTTATGGGGCCCAAGACAGGGGACTCCTGGGATGAGCTGGCAGGCTAAACTAGCTGAATCAGAGAGCTCTGAGCTCAATGAATGACCCTGCCTGTAGTTGAGAGTTGTAGACGACACCCAATTTCAACCTAACAAACACATGCACCTGAATACACACACACCCATACTTAGGAGAACATGCATATGCACACACGTGTGTACCACACATGCACATGCCAAAAGAAAACAAAGAGTATATTGTGTTATATTTTCATCAAAACGATGTATCTTTAAAAGACAATTAGGGCCCCGTATATTAAGTGGCTTCACCTGGCATCACTGGTCACACTGGAGGAGAGAACGATGCTGCTATGGTTTGGACATGAAATGTCCTCTAAAGGTTCAGATGCTGGCAGCTTGGCCCCAAGTACAGTGCTCAGAGGTGGGGCATCGTGAGAACTCCGATCCAATCTGTAGAAGGATGGATTGATGGACCAAATGGACTGCCGTGCTGTGTAGACGCTGGAAGGTAAGGGCTGACTGCAGGAAGTCAGCCACTGAGGTGGCCATGGCTGAGAAAGGCATGTCTCCTGTCACCCTGTCTGCCTCAAGGTGAGCAGCCTCCACCACCTCAGACCCATAGCTATGACACAGGCTGACCAGAGACTGAAACTGGCCCAGAGAGATTCTTCCTCTTCTAAACCACTCCTCTCAGACAACTGTCACAAGGGTGACAAGGCTGACTAGCACAGGTGCCAAGCCCAGTGCCTTCTGCCATGAGGGTGACTTACGGCACTAGGGATAGCACATCTCATGCGTGGGAAGTGGCCCAACCCTCTTCCCCGGGACATGTAGCTGAGCAGATGCCCTGGAGTCACCATCTCTTTAAAATATCTTAACTAAAGTCCCCAGAAAGAAGCCACAGCTACACTGGCCAGTCTACAAGGCTGGTTGACTGGCTAGGACTTCAATGTCTGTGGCAAGGTTGGAGTGTTGCGGACCCAGAAGCCAGGTTATCTTGGACTACCTTAGCCCCTAAGAAGCCATTTACCCACCTCTGTGCATGACCTAAGACCCTTATGACTATTAGATAAATTATTTTGAAATGTATGGGTAGACTCCTAACATCTACCTACCCAAAAGCTAAAAATGTCACTAGACAGCATTAGGGCCTATGGAAGAGGTGTCCTCACCTTGTAACCTGCCTACATGATGCTCCCTTGGGAATGTTTAAAAAGTGCTTTGATTTACGACTTTCTTTGTTCTAATGTTATAAGACCTTCATACAATTGAATTTACAAGGACTTGAAATTTTGGGTACTCTACATCTGTGTCCCCCAAGACTTGGTTACTCAAGTCTGGCTCCAAAATAGACCACTGTTTGTTCCATTTGAGGTATGAGATGGTTTTTATGCTGACAGCTGTGGGGTGGGGAGGGAGAAATCTTTGTAAAAATACAGGTCATTGTATGGCTGACCTGTTCCTTTCTACAGGACACACACCCTCCAGACCAGAACACCCGAGCCACTGCCGCCACAGCCTGCCAAAGTGGAGACGGACCATGTCACATCACCTCAGCAACTTGATGGACTGTGGCATGCCTGGCCAGCTGACAGCTAGTGGCCTCGCTTCCCTTCCTGGAGTAATATTGGATTTCACAGCAAGATCATCGGCCAGAGAAAGGCTCGTGGCTAAGAGCTAATGTCCTCGGAACACGTGTTTGTGCTCACATTCTGCACCTTTATTGCTCAACCAGACGCCACAATTCTTTCTGCCGGAGCAGCAGCCTGGTGCGACTCATCTGTCTCACATGCAATTCAAGTTGAGGTCCATTAGGCGAGGCAATTCCTGGCCTGTTAGTATGCTTTTTCAAAAACCGTTGCAGCCAATTCTACTGCACTGTGGCTCTTTTTTTTTTTTTTTTTTAAAGCAAATAACTGAAAGAATTCCAATAATATTTAAGGAGATTTCATATTCTTTATTATGTTGTTTCAATGAATGGTGACGATTTGGAACCCCAGGGACAGTACATCCATATGCCATAATGTGTTGCTTTTTAGAATATATTTTATTCATGTTTTGTGTGTATGTCTGTGTATGGTATGTGTGTGTGTGTGTGTTTATATGTTCATGTATGAGGGTACATTTTTGCCATGATGAGTGTATAGGGCTCAGGGGAGTAGCCTTGATCCTGGTCCCTGCTTGGGACCTTGTTTGAGGCGGGTCTTTGCTTCTGCACTGTGTGTAACCTCAAGCTCCCAGGACATTCTTCTGTCTCTATTTCCCATCTCACCTCAGGAATGCTGGCAATGCCAATGACTACCACTGTGCCCAGTGCACATATGGGTTCTGGGGATCCGAAGTCAGATCAGCAGGCTTGCCCAGACCCCTCTGAGCCATGTCCCCATCCCCACTCCTTTAAGACACTGTGAAATGGCAGACGATGTGTCTTTATATCCTAAAGCATAAAACTCGCTCTTTAAAAATCACACCCATCTCTGCCAGGAGTGCTAGCACAAGCCTGCAATCCCAACTTTCGGGAGGTTGAGGCAGGATTGGGAGTTGGAGGCTAGCCTGGGGTCCGTGGTGAAGTCCAGTTTCAACAATAGCAAACCTTGTGTAATGTGTGATAAACACCCGCCAGGCTCTCGGAGATCAAGGTTGAGTTACTCAGACCAGCAGCCTAAGCACCTTTGAGGGACTAATGTTGTCTGACTGCTCACGCACAACGTCTGGTCTATTTGGAAAAGAGGTTGGTGCCATCTTAAAAATCCACACAGCGCCGCTGGCAACGTGCATCGGCTGGTGAAGGCACCTGTTGGCAAGCCGGGTGCCTGAGTTCTAACCCTGGCACTCACAAGATGGAAGAGGAGAATCAACTCCTCCGAGTTATTCTCTGACCTCCACATGGGTGCCACGGTGCATACACACATGGAAAACACATAAATACAAATGCTATGAAAACATGTATATGTAAAACATATATACAACATGCATCTACCTGTATATGTACATATACACATAGATACATACACATTGCTTCTACCATGGTCATCCCCGCTGCTGTTCAGACGCTGCTGCCCTTACTCGCCTCCTGGCCTTTACACCAGCCTCCACCCTGGCCGCTCTCCCCAGTGTATTCTTAACACCATGACCCAAACGGTCCTTTTACCGATAGATTAGATCTTGCCATGCCTTCCACCTGCACGGTCTAGCCTTCCCACGTCTTCATCCTTCTCTCTCTCCTCTTGTCTCTCCACTGTAGTCTCCCACCAATGGCCAACACACCTACCTCAGGGCCTCTGTTTCCTCTCTAGGACATTTCCCCAGAGTCTTCCCATTTCCCACCGTGCAGGGTTCACACTAGTGTCTCCTGTAGAAGCCCCTGTGCCCCAAGTTCACCATTCCCAGCTTTGCTTTCTCCCTCAGCATCTGCCACTTTCTGAGTCACATGAAACCCCTGTTGTCTGCTGGTCGTCTCTGGCCAGAACTCAAGCCTGGGAAAATATCTGCCCACAGCAGAGGCTCAGCCCCATCTTCAGGGAGTCACTGAGGGTTTAGCTGTGACGTACAGCACCGCAGCTCTCCTTGGAGTAGTAAAGGGTAAAGGAAACACAAACAACAGACTGCATATGCGCCAATACAGAAACGCTCAGCAATTTTTAAAACGTCCTTTTAGCACCTCGCAGTTGCCATGTCTTTTGAAGAAACTCAGTGGGCCCAGAGCTCCCCCTAGAGTGGGTGCTGTTTTTAACTCATGGTCTTTGCCTGTTCAGCAGCTAGCACGCAGCTTCCTGGTGCCCATCTTGTCCTGGAGTTATTTGTACTTCGGAGAAGAGGAGGCTTGAGAAGAGAAGCCACTGGCCCTGTCAGTCAAGGCTGAGAGCCACAGCTCCAAGTGTCAGTGGACACAGCCCCTGTGCTGGGAGCTGCTCCGTCAGGACATTTTGTGTAATCGGAAGGCGAAGTTCACAGCAATAAAGAAAATTAGCTTGGATGCCCAACGGTTTATGAAGCAGATCATGGAAAATAAATAGAGCAGAGGCGACCAGTGAGTGCAGCCTGTGTGTCGTGTTTATGAAAGTGACAGAGGAACCTGCCTGGGGGAGGGTGTGTGTGTGTGTGTATGTGTGTGTGTGCATGTGTGTGTGTGTGTGTGTGTGTGTGCATGCGTGCGTGTGTGTGTGTGTGTGTGCGCGTGCGTGTGTGTGTGTGCATGTGTGTGTGTGTGTGTGCGTGTGTGTGTGTGCATGTGTGTGTGTGTGCATGTGTGTGTGTGTGTGCGTGCGTGTGTGTGTGTGTGTGCGTGCGTGCGTGCGTGCGTGTGTGTGTGTGTGTGTGTGTGTGTGTGTGTGTTTAAATCATGGGCTGTTGGTGGGGCCAGGACCCGGTTGAAATCAGCTGTCCCCTCTCCAGCTGTGCCGCCCAAGACAGGCTGCATTTAGGAAGAAGCATTGCACTCAGGAGAGTCCACAGCACACAGGGGCACAAGGGACCTGGGACTGTTGGACACACTGGTGGGACGCTTTGACACCTCCATGCTCTGTGGAAGAGGCTTGTGGAAGCCACTCAACAGCCCCAGGGGTGAAGATGGGGACTGTCACCCTCCTACTTCCTGTGTGTCACATCAGGACAGAAGAGTAAGAGCCAAAGTGTGTGCCAGTGCCCTGCCTGTGCTCCTGAGAGAACAGGAAGAAAGAGCCATTCTCAACCCGTGTCCCTGAGTGGGGACGATGGGGGAGGGGATGGGATGGCTGGAGCCCCTCTTCCTGTGGAAGCCCCTGTTTGTTCCTGCAGCCTGACCCAGCCTGTTCTTTTCTTATTTGTTCTTTGTTCTGATTAACCCAGCCAGGGCTCAGAGAGAAGGCAAGCAAGACATACCCATCCTGGAGATGCCTGGTATTGGGGGGCTGTACAGCAGTGATGTGTTTTTGGTCCCCGTGACTTCCAATTTTCAGTGAAGTTAAACAGTGCCATGGTGACATCTCCACTGCTCCTTCAGGTGGGGCAGCACTGGGTTTTTAAAAAGCGGTATCCCACAAAATTCAACTTTCTTTTTTAAGTGTAAGAAAAGTGTTTTGGCTGGTGAGATTGCACTGGGAATGTGTGGGGCCTGGGTTTGATCATTTGGTGTCCAGATGGCGGCTCTGTTTTGGGGGCTTCTGATATGGGATCTAGTTGGAGGAAGTGGGTCACTTGTGGGTGGGTCTTTATGGGTCCCACCCCTGTTACAGCAGGCTGGTCTGTTTTCTGAGCCTCTAGATCAGTGGTTCTCAACCTTCCTCATGCTGTGACCCTTTAATACAGTTCCTCACGTTGTGGTGACCCCCCAACCATAAAATCATTTTGTTGCTACTTCCTAAATGTAATTTTAATAGTGTTATGGATTGTAATATAACTATCTAATGCTCAAGATATCTGATATATGACCCCCCCAAAGGGGTCATGATCTACAGATTGAAAACCACTGCTCAGCCCAAGAGGCATGTCACATGATAGTCTTCACTTACCAGGAGATTGGGATAGTTGTGAGGACATCTTAGTGGGACTCTAGGTGAGAGAAGTATGGGAGAATGGGGAAACAGAAGGATCCAGAGGGTCCTAGAAACCTAAAAGAAGAACATCATAACAGGTGGATCTGGACCCAGCAGTTCAGCTCAAACTACTGCACCAAGCAAGGACAATACATGCAGTAAACATTGAACCCCTGAGTGGAGAGCAGGGACTGACTCAGACGTGATTTCTGGTGCCCCCGTATTTGACCACTTCCCTATGGTGGGAAGGCCTGGTGGTACTCAGAGAAAGAATAAGCAGGTTACCAAGAGGGGACTTGATAGCCTATGACCATTTAGTGGGGGAGGAGGTCCCCCTAGGTCACAAACATAGGGTAGGGGAATAGGGTGAAAGCGGGAGGGAGGGAGGAATGGGAGGATACAAGGGATGGGATGACAATTGAGATGTAATCTGAATAAATTAATTTTTTAAAAAAGAAAGAAAACCACCACTCTAGGATATAAGCAAGCGGTGGGAGGTAGGAGGTTCCTGCAGCTACAGTGGGGAGCTACCAGGGACATGGCCGACCTTCCCACTGTGATGAAGGGTGCTTTCTCAGACTGTGAACCCAGATGAAGCCTTCCTCTCTTAAGGTGTGGCTTTCATGAGTGTTACTCAAACATGTAACCACTACATCTGTGGTCCCCACCCTTTGTGTTTGTGAAACTAGGCAGTCCTGGCCTGTGCCTAGCCTGTGGGAGATAGTCTTAAGTTTTGGATTTGGGGGCCTGAAAGAGGCCAGAGACACTGTAGCTGAGAAGAGAGAATTCAGCCCTATGTCTGCTTCTCACTCATATTTATTTGCCCTGACCATAAGCCTACTAATGCCTGAGGTTTGCAGGGGGCCCCAACTCACAGAACCCCACCATCACTTGGTGTCTTTCCCCGTCCTTCCCACAGGAATCGGGCTCCGGGAAAGCCACAGACTCCAGAAGCAACACATGGCCACTGGCCTTCCCAGGCTCTCCTGGGGCCTGCCTTGCACCCTCTGCTTTCGCTGTCAAGCCTCCCTTCTTTCTCTGATGATATATATTTTCCTCCCAGGAACCCTGAGCTGGAGCAGCTGTGTGCCCGAGGATTCTTGCAGCTGCTTTTACTGTCAGAAACAAGCCATTCTGTCTGTGGGTCACGGAGGTGCACTGGGCTCTAACTACAGATCAGTTCATCACTAATACATGTGGGCAAGTTTCCCCCAGCACAGGCCGCAGGCCGGTCACAGACACTTTGCCAAGCCTTTCTGGAGCTGTAAGCGTCTGGCCTGCTTCCAAGTTGTTTTGGCACACTGTGGCCATGAGCCCATGACACTCTGATCCCTAAGCTGGTAATGGGTTCATCAGGGACCATAAGCTGTGAGGAGATGGTCTCCAGGTAGCACGGACTAGGGCTCAGGATGAAGGAGAAAGGTTGTCACTGACTTTCACGATGACCTCTGTGCCACAAGAGGTGGGAAGCAAGGTTTTCAAAATGCCTGCCTCGTTTGCTGGGCATTCTGCTTGGCTAGAGTGACAGTGGTCACTTTGGCATGTCATGGGAAGACCAAGGGAAAAGAGCAACAGTTGATTTCTAAGTCCTTTCATGGTTTACTGATGAAGTGGGGAGAAAGATGCCAAGGAAACCCGTGTCCAGCAGTGGCAGCAACTCACCTTCAGACACTGACATGACACCAGCCATGACAAGTCAGTCACTACATCGACACCTTCTGGCACCCACACACTGGTAATCACTTACCCACCTTCCCCTGCTCATCCACAGGATGTCAGGTGAGCCCTGTGTCAGAGCTAAGGTTGGAACATGTGACCCAGGCTAGCCAATCACCTGGCAATGTCCCCTGACCTAGAAGCAGATCAGGTGATCAGATGACAGGAGTTGGTTCAAGTAGGTGAAGTCCAGAGCTGGAGGGGCTGGAGCGATGCCCTGGGGTGGGAGCGGCTGGATGTCCCTTAGCTGAGGGACAGTTTTATGTTTCCTGACCGTTACAGTGAGCTCATTCCAGTCAGTGGAACCTGATGAGCATCTGCTGAGGTGTGAGGAGTTGTTCTGGGGAGATGAGACGGGTGCCTGGCCAGGTGTGGCCATGTGTCCTGTGTTCCTTGGATGCTGACATGTGTCCTGTGTTCCCCAGATGCTGACACGTGTCCCGTGTTCCCTGGATGCTGACACATGTCCTGTGTTCCCTGGATGCTGACACGTGTCCTCTGTTCCCGGATGCTGTCATGTGTCCTGTATTCTCCGGATGCTGATATACATCTTGTGTTCCCTGGATGCTGTCATGTGTCCTGTTTTCCCTGGAGCTGACATGGTCCTGTGTTTCCTAGATGCTGTCATGATTATGGGTGTAAGTAATTTTTATAGGCAAGAATCCCCCTCAGAGTGTGACCTTTGAGTTATTAAATCACCCTCCAAGCCAACTACCTTCCAATCCCTGTGTGAAAAAAGCACAGTTTTATAATCACACGACTTTCTGACAAGATTTGTTAGTTACACTTAACCTCATGATTGGAGCCAGTGGAACCTTGCAGCCACCCCACAGAGTGACACCCTCATAAAGATGAACAGAGCACAAAGAGTGAGTGCCCTGGTGGCATTGTGAACGTCCTTAAGTCCCTCCTGCCCATTAATCCTTGTCTCTGGCTTGTTCAGTCCCATGATTTAGCAAGAGGTTACCATGGGACAGAGCAAAAGGTGGCAGTGGGCTTGCTAACAGGGTCAGATCAGCAAGGGTCAGATCAAGATATAAAGAGCAGAGATGGTAGTGGTCAACCCCAGCTAGGTCCACCTTCAGGGACTTTCCTCTCCAGGAAGCATCCACTGAGAGCTGTATGCTGAACTCCGAACACTGCAAGGTCAAGGGTTCTTGGTCCCTATACACAGTCTTGCACCCAGTGCACATATTTATAACAGACTGAATTCTGGGATAAATGGGATTTTATGAAAGTGTGCCCCTATCCTTGGAGTGTCCACTCTGAGGGGTTACAGACATGGGCAACACAGAGAGGAGAGACTGAAGCCGGGAGCAGAGTCACTGCTGCTGGCTCTGGCCACTTTTTAGAAATTTCTAAGCCGTGTTCTTGCTTCCCAGATTGCTCTAATTGGGTTTTCGACTGCTCACTCTTGCTACTCCTGTGTCCCATCTGAGTTCTCTTTTGAAAGCTGAAGAACAGAGCCGGCTAATGGGGTGAAGACAGGAGGAAACCGGAGCCCTCCGCACAGCACCGTAGCCTGGGACACTGCCTTCCAAGGGTTCCGTGAGGGTTAGATTTCTTTCTTACATCCAAACCTCTAACTTCTGCCTCACAAAGAACAGCACCCACGAGGAGAAGGTAGAACTGTCTAGTTCCAGCCTAACAAAGGAGGGATTTAATGTGCTGCAAGGCATAAGGAAAAGACCTATCAATTGATATAAAACTGGATAAAGGATATGAATGGGTAGTCTACAAATAAGAAATGTGCACAGCCAATAAGCATAAGAAAATATGAAAATGTGCTTTTTAATTAGACAAGTGAAAATGGCTATTAGAGTCGCTTATCAGATTGGCAAGGCAAAGTGTGCCAAGCTGAGAGTAAACAGGCATTCCCGGGGGGAGGGGGGTGCTAGCTAAACAGGTGCAGACATTCTGACAGGCACTTGGCACGAGCTACCAAACTGTAACGACAATGTTCCGCCTTTCCCGAAAATCGGCGTCCAGGAAGGAAACTGAAAACTGCTCTGATAGGACAAAGAAAAGAGCCAAACTCAAGTCCACTGTGACAGTGACCGAAAGGCTGGGGCCAAGAGCAGGTGCTGAGGTAAACCAGGGCAGAGGGATGGTACCCGCAGCCCTGGAGTCCCCAGCAGTCAAGGAAAAGGACAAAGACAGTGTTCCCAGGTCCGCATCCAGAAAGATGGCGCAGACACACTCTACTCTTTCTAGAAATACAAATACAGCTTAATAGATAATGTTGGCTGTGAGGGGTTATCTAGAATAGGTTGACTGCGACGAGACAACCCATCTTAGCATGGTGGCACCATCACGTGGCCTGAGCTTCCTGACTGAATAGAAAAGAGACAGTGAACTGAGCACCAGGGTTCATTTCCTTCTGCTTCCTGACTGTGGATGCCGTGTGACCAGCCGCCTCACACCTGCCACTGTGATTCCCCACCAAGATATATGGTACCCTAAAACCATAAGCCAATAAGCCTTTCTTTCTTTTTCAGGTGGGGAGGGGTGTTGAGACAGGGTTTCTCTATGTAGCCCTAGCTGTTCTGGAACTCTGTCTGTAGACCAAGCTAGACTCAAACTCAGAGACCCGCCTGCCTCTGCCTCCTGAGTGCCAGGATTAAAAGTGTGCACCAGCACATGCAGCTAAACCTTTGTTCTTAAGTTGCTTCTGTCCTGGTATTTTGTCAAAACAAGAAAACTAGCAACACAAGCTAAGTGCCCTGAAAACCAGGCCTTGGAAAAACACAAAAAGTACAGCAACAACAAAACACCAAAAACTAAGACTCAGAAAGTGAGGAGAAGAGGGCAGGTTGGTAGGGATCTCAGGTAGAAGCCTAAAGGCAAGCAAGACATGAAGCGACCAGAAAATATCATGTGCTTATGGTCGACACTCAGAAGGCCATGGTCCGTCCACCCAGATGACCATCCCGGCTGTGCTGTCAGCGGTGGCCAGGCGTGGAGTCCTAAGGAGACAGGCCTGACCTTCCAGTCATGAGCCATCAACAGAGACACAGCAGAAGCCGAGCCCCCTGCCCTGCTCTACAGTGCTCGGGGACACCTGGGACTCAGTGCAGCCAGGAGGAGACCAGGACTTTAGCTTCATCCTGGTGATGACCGGGCATTGTCACCCTTCTCGACAGCATGACACGGAAGGAGGGCCAACAACACGAGAGGCCTTAAGAGCCAACGTCTCCCCCACCAGCACACCATCCAGCACGAGGAGGATTCTTCATCTCTCCAAGAGCCAGGAAAATAGTCACGGGAACTGGAAACAACCACCCAAAGAAGCCGGCACCAACACAGCGTAGGTGTCGCATGGTCTCACCAGTCTCCAGGGAGCGGCTGCCACCAGAACTTCATGCCAGAGTACTTGCAGCAAGGAAGCGGGAAGTTCAGCAAGAAATAGAAAGCAGTCTACTAAGAAGCGCGACCACCATCCACTTCCGGCTTCTGGCTTGTTCTGTCAGCCATGGTCCTGATTTGAGCTCAGCTCTTTCCTTCTGGAGCTGCCAGCGGTTTCCAGTTCTCCCAGATCTTCATGGGATCTTGGTGATGTTCCCGGTGCTACATTCAATTTTAATTACTGTAAGGATCTTAAGAGGGCCCAGAAAGTACATCCCATGTTAGTGATGTCATGAAAATGAGTTGTAAACTTTCAAAAATGGCAGGAAGGAAAAACAGCCAGTGTTATCCCACTGGTTTTTTTTTCTTCAGTGAAGTTTACCATGCCCAACCCCTCCCTGGTCCAGGCTCCAGACCCATGACCACTGTGCTGAGGGCTCTCTCAATGTTTTCCCAATCCAGGCAGGCTCCCAGGACACACTCAGACCCCTGGGCCTGTCACCTGTACAATGTGAGACAGGCCAGGCCAGTGCTCCCCAGGCTTGAGGCCTTTGCCTGAGATGACCTCATCGGAGCAGCCACCCCCTCCCCAGGACCTGGCAGCAGAGCTAGCCCCTTAGCTGTCACAGAAGAGCCTCACAACTCTCCCAGGCTCTTGCACCCCTTTTTCTTGGAAGCATCCTTGTTTTCCCTTCACTCGAGGGCACGGAGCCCTCCAGCAGCCTGGAACCAGGACCAATCCACTGCTGCCATCTCTGAAACCACAGCCTCCTGGGACTGACCACCATGTGCCTTCTGTGTCCAACAAGCCTTGGCCTTGGCTCCAGCTGGGTCTCAGGAGCCAGGCATCCTGGGAGCACTGGAGCCTTCGGATCCACAGGCAGCGCCAGCTCTTTCTCCCTCTGCCACAGCCCTGCCTTGAACTTGCTTTGCTTGAGCTGCAGAACTAAATAAATAAATACGGAGTGCGCGGATGGATCCCACCTGGCGCTGGGCGTGGATCCCTGACTCCAGCTGGTCTGAGGCCCAGTTGCCAAGATCTACAGAGTTAAGATGCAGGAGGACAGCCAGGGTGTCCACCAGGATGACTGCAGAGGGCAGAGGCCACTCACTGAAGACATTTATTGTACAGTTCCTTACATTGCATTAACCAGCTAATTGTCAGCTCTGGGCTCCCTAAGAACTAACCCACATTGCTTTCAACTTCTGGCTCCCACCCTTCAATTTCCATGTGATAGACTATCGTCTCTCAAAGACAAATCTGGAGATTCTTAAAAGTTGGATTGTCGGGCTGGGGCAATGAAACTCCAGGACCTGAGTTTGGTCCCTAGCATCCACATAAAAGCCAGGTGCAATGGTGCATGCCTGTAATCTCACCGCTGAACCAGTGGAGGCAGCAGACCAAGGACTGTTCTGTCAGGCAGTCTAGTCAGTCAGTGAGCTTCGGTTTCAGTGAGAGAGCCTGCCTCAAACACTGAGGGAGAAAGAGATTGAAGGAGATACTGATGTGAATTTCTGGCCTGCGCACACGCACACGCACGTGCACACACACACGCACATGCACGCGCACGCACGCACGCACGCACGCACAGACATACACACCTTTTAAAAAGGAAGAAAAAAGAGAGAGGGAGAAAACCTTTACCACTTATACAATCGAAGGGTTTTTTTAAGTCCTTAAAATTATTTAACCTGGATATTGTATTAGTCTTGCCAAATAATTTAATTCTCTATAAAAACAGTACTACAGCCAAAGCTAATTCTTATTTCTGTCTCATGTATTCATGTCTAAATTTTGCTTCCTCACCACACATATGCACAAATAAACACATCAAACCTGCAAACACACATATACACATGCACACATTAAACATACATGGTACACACACACACACACCATACATACCTTTATATTCATTTGTCATGTCTTCTCATTGACAGCCATTTTTTCCCTTCTGCCAAAGAGCTCCATTTCCTGTTTATTTATGCAGATCTGCTGGCTACAAATGAGCTAGCTTTGCTTATATGAAAGCATGGATTTCTTATTCACTCTCAAATGAGATTGGAGGGGAGCTGTGTGTGTGGGTGCTTTGGAGCCCAGAGGTCAATCACGGTGTCACTCCTCACGGCATCTCTGGCTGTCTGGAATCTTGGTCAGCAAGTCCTGACAGCCTAAATCACTCTCCACTGCTTTCAAGTGGGATCCCCCTCTCCCCCAGCCTCAGCAGAGTTAGAATGATTCTGTCAGTCTTCCTTGGAGATGGGACTCTTTTTTTAAAGCTGCCATCTTGCATAGCTGACAAACACTAAATCCCCTTATTATTAGAGTCTCCTAGACACACACAATGGGGACCTCCCAGAAAGCAAAGCCTTAGACTTGGTTGAGCCTGCAAAAGTTTCAGCATTCAAGCTGTATATTTGCAGAAAAGTGTTTTAAACTCAGACACCTAATTTGCTATTGAAAAATACCAAAGTATTGCAGAGTTTTGGTCAGGTGGTAGAGTGCTTGCCATCCCCAGCACCTCAAAACCAAAAAGCCTGAGCTGGCAGCACACACCTGTCATCCCAACACCAAAGAGATGGAAAAGGAGAAGCAGAAGTTCATGGTCATGTTAGGTCATATCGTAAGTCTGAGCCTAGTCTAGGCTAGATGTCCTGTCTCAAAGAGAAAAGAAGGAAGGGAGGGAGGGACCGAGGGAGGGAGGGAAGGAAAGAGAGAGAGAGAGAGAGAGAGAGAGAGAGAGAGAGAGAGAGAGAAAGGAAATGGAATTACTATTAAGGAATGTAGCATAGATGTTAAAGCATAGATTCTGAATCAGACATACTAAGTTCAAATCCTGCCTTGGCTCCCACCCAGCAGGGAGCCCTTTGTAGGTTATTTAACATGCCTTGTCACAATTTCTCCATTTGTAAAGTAGGAGCAATGAGGCCACCTGTCACATGGATATTTGGAATATCTGACAGGTATGTATACGTGAGACACATAGACCCTGCTGTCACGCGCCTGGAAAAACAATTGTTAAACACAAATCAGCTTGCAGCACAGGATCCTCCTTTAACCTGCTCCAGCCCACAGCCACCGTGTCTAAATGTCCATCTGGTCAACCTGCCTTATGCTGCACATTAGGTGCAGAAGCAGGTGGGGCCTGCTCAGAGGCACAGGCAGCCTGGTAGCTGTGAAGCAGGTGGAGGACTGGGCTTCTTCTGTGTGTCCTGTAGCCAAGCAGCTCCTGTCTGCTGCAGGCAGAAGGCAGAAGCTCCCTCCAACTGCAGGGAGCACTGTAGTTGGCTCCAGGCCCTGACTCCCTTGTGGTCATTAGCTGAGCCCCTCATGCTCTGCCTGTGAGAGGAGGGGGCGGTCCTGACATATCATCACTCATCTAAAGTTTCATAACGCCCCATCCTCCACTCACCGGGTAACCAAACCCAAACCAGCAGATCCTCAAAGCCACAGACTAACGAGGCCATGAAAGGGAAGATGTTTCTGTAATGAAAATTTCATCAATGCAGATTTCACATTGAATACGAAGGTCTCAGCGTGAAGACGGCATCAGAGTGGGCACTGCTGTGACGTTGACCTTCATCCCCAGAGACAAGAGCAGAGCCAGGCAGCTTCGCTCTTTTGTGACAACATAGCTGCAGGGAAGGAGGCTCTGAGGTGGGGGAGTCAGTGAGGCCCCACCCCATTCCTTCTGAGGAGGGATCTCTGTTGATTGTGTCTTGTCAACTCTCCCTGCCCCGTCTGCTCCTCCACGATGCCCACGCACTCCATGAAGAGATCCAGGCTCTTGCAGCTGCTCAGCTCTCTAGGCATCCTCCATGCTTTGTTCATGTTCTTCTTCCTATCTGGATTAATTATTGTTCTCATTGTTGTGACAAAATACCTGAGGAGAAGCAGCTTAAGGATCAAGAAGGTTTTTTTTTGGAAGTTGGAAGGGTATGGTGGGAGCAGGCATGACAAAAGAAGTGTGAAGCTGCTGGCCCTGCTGTATGCACTCAGCTTCTATTCTGGGGCCTTGCCCCCCTCTCTTAGAAAGGGTGCTGTGCTGTTCTTACACTTATGGCCCCTGATATGCTCATAGCCTGTCCCTTTCCTGTTATCTGCATGCCCGAGGACTCCTTCAAGGAGAAAAAAAAAACTGGTGACATGCTGGTCATTTATATATTCCAAGGTCATTGGGGGAAGAAAAGCTGAGCAGTTTTTCTTTTAAAACATACTTTCAGTCCCTGGTAGCAAGTGGCAAGATATTATAACTGTAAAACAGAAGAAAAATCACCGATTTATGAAAGCGCGTGAACAATAAGAGAGCGCACAGAGAATGCTTGTAGACTCTATCTCACCAACTGGAAACAGCACTAGAGGGACATTTTCAAGTGTCGCTGAAACCTTGAAGTGTCTTATTCACCTGACTCTAGATGAAGGACCTCAAGGAATTAAAGCCAGTCTTTAAAAAAGGAAAAAAAAAAAAAGAAGCTTAGACTTCCCTCTGGATCTCATAGTAAACGAGAAGAAACGTTTTGAAGGTTGCTTGCCTTCCTGCTTGTTTGTTAAGGCCAAGGTTGGCCATGGCAGTGCACATCTGTCTGTAAGCCCAGTCCAAGAGAGCCTGAAGCAGGAGGATTAGGTGTTCAAGGCCAGACTGGGCTGCAGATGGAGTCTTTGTCTCAAAAAACCCCAAACAACAGAGTCCAGACAAAACCATATCCAAGCTGAAGATTCAGACAGTGAAGATCTTTGTTCTGTGTGTCATTTGCCAAATCTCAATAACTAAACACGTGACGTTTATTACATGCATGCTACAATAACCATTATATTATATATATATATATTAGTAGCTGTGTGCATCATGTTTACTTTTTTGCCTTCTAGGACAAAATGAATGAGGATGAGACTAAGGACTTCCAGGTGTGGTCCAGCTTCTGGGGTCCCCACATTCACTGTGGGCATTAGTGAGACTCTGCATTGGCAGATCGTCTAACTCACCTGGATCCAGACCACAGTCTGCAGAAGAAGCAGGACCAAGACCAGGCGCTCTCAGTCCCGGATAAGAGGCGATGCTTTGTTCTGACCAGAACAGATGCTCTCTGTAGGGACCTTGGTGCTGGACTCCCCTCATCAGGAAGTTAGCGTCAGTGGACACATGTAGTGGATGTAAACATGTTTTTGTTTTGATCCCAAGTGTGGGAGGGGGAACAGGCTTGTGAGAGATCAGGTGATGTTTATCCACTAGAAGATGAACCATCTCGTGCGAGGGCTTAGATTTTTTTGCCAGCTGAAACACATCTTAGTACAGACTCTGAGAGGATATATATATATATACATATATATATACATATATATACACATATATGTGTGTGTGTGTGTGTGTGTGTGTGTGTGTGTGTGTGTGTGTATGCCCAAACAGGAGGTGGGGCTTTTTGAGTCTTGGTATTGTTTGGCTGTTCATCACTCCACTTCGAGACGCTCCTAGAGAGACCATGCCAGAGAATGCTTCAGGGGCTCCAGGTTCTGGCTGCTGCTCTGGGATCCAGCTGCTGCTCCGAGTTCCAGCTGCTGTTCCAGGTTCCAGAAACAACTTTGGTGGAATTGCTGGTCTGCTGAACTCCTGCTGACTACATCAGGGGAATCACTCCAAGGAACTGAGTATAAATAAGATCTACTTCTCCTGTTCCCATAAACCTCCTTTCTCTCCTATCTAGGGTAGGTGAGTTGGAAGGGAGGTCTAAGAATTAAAGAACCCCCCCATAAAGTAGGTTTGGAAAAGGTCGAAGCCTACAGATGCGTCTCAGACCTTGACTGAGGTAATCATCTTTTTCATCAGACTGCTCTGATTGTCACAGACAGACTCAAAAGGATGGAAGACTTGGTACCTCATGTCATGGGAATTCCAAGGGTAACAGCTTCAGGCATGGCAGGATCAGGAGACAAGCCTCACTTCCCTCCCACCCCAGCTCTGTCCTCAGTGGCCCCTTGCCCACCTCAGGCTGCTTCTGTTCTTGTACCTGTTTGCATTTTCAGGAGCCCTGGGAGAAAGGCTTTTTTCCCCCTACCTCCTAGTTTAAACCTAAGTCCCAGAAATGAAGTCTTTACATGTTTTTCTCTAACCCAGTCTCTGAAGCCAAGGGCTTGGCATCTACCAATGGCTCAAAGTCTTCGCTATTGCAGAAAGAAAACTCAATGTCAAACTCCTGCAACACAGGTCTAGGAGTAGGGGTGGGGAGAAGAAGATGGCTGGCCGCTGTCCCTGTGTCCTTTGATATGGCCTAGCCTTGGAGGTGACGTGCGCCACAAGGAATGAAGGGAAGAAGAGGCACACCCGGCTCATGAGAGCTGTATCTGAAGCCATTCACTAAAATCACAGTTCCATGGAGGTCAGCTCAAAGCACGTCCTGATTGGCCCTCTGTTTGCTCCCTTTTGTGCTGGCTTTGTTTTGGTTCAAGATCTCTGCAGTCATCAGGGCAGGGAAGATGTGGTGGAGCCTGTCTGTGGTGGTGGGACCCTCCAGGCTCCTAGCATGCGGATGATGCTTCCTGCTTTGCAATTGGAAAAGAAAAGGAAACTCACACTGGGCGAACCCTACCTCTGTTTTCCTTCTCAGGGCTCTCCCTTCATAGATTGCTCCCTGCCGTCAGGGGCTGCAGCCTCCTCTGGATTCTGCACCATTTGGAAGAGCTTTTTAATTGCTTTTAATTCTCTCTCAATTTTCTGATCCATCGGCATGTGTGAAAGGGAGACAAAAATGGCTCTGTCTTTTTTACTTGCCTTCATAATCCTTGTTCCCATGCAGCTGGCTCTGGTTTCACTCAAATCCCCCTGCATCTGAGCGGCTGCATTAAAAGGAAGTCCCCCAGGGAGGCTACAGTGGCTGTCTGGGTTGTGAGTCACTCTATCCTACCCACCTCAACCGTGTGACATTCGCACTAGAGGTCAACCTGCTTGCTGGTTTATTTCAAAGTATTGGCGGGTGACGGGGTCATTTTGAGGCCCTGGTTTTTCTCTCTTTTCCAAAAGATTTTCAGCCAGTGATGTTTTCACCCTCAGGGACATTGAATGTACTTGAAATCTCCGCTGTCTTAGACATGACTTTAAAAACAGCCTCTGGTGGATTTAGTATGCCTTATTGGAAGAAAACAAATTTTACCTTGAAGCTATTTTTCATAAGTTAATGACAGTGCTATCACCAGTCCACCCCACCCCCATCACAAAGACCCCCCCCCCCAATGACTCCCATGTGCCCAGCTAAGGCATAGACATATGGTCACCATGCTTGCTGGACTATCACACAGCCTCTGAATGGTCCTGTCAGTTAAGAGGGAGCACCAGTCTTCACAAGACGAAGTGCATCTTCACGTAAAGGGGAAAGTTTATTCTGGGTACACAGCATGTCTCTCCCTCTCCCCCCACCTTTAGCCCTCTTAATTTCATCTCAGGGAGGACCTCCATCCACCTCCAGCACCAACAGGGAAACTGAGTCCCAGAACTCTCATGTCACTGGCCAGAGTGTAACCCCACCTTGAGCAGACTCAGAACAGTCCCGGACTGAAGGAAATGGAGAAAGCAAGCCAAACAGCGGTGTCCGTCTCTGTCTGCCTTCTGACTGTAGATGCAACATGATCTGTTGCCTCACACCCCTTACGCCGTGTGCTCCCCACCGTGATGGGCTGTGCCCTCCGGCCCTTCCTTCCCTAAGTTGCTTCTGGTCAAGTGTTTCTGTCGCAACAATGAGAAAATTAGCTAAGATGACATGTTCCTGACATGGTCAACCTGAAACCAAGCAAGACCAAGGACAGAAGGCCCAGCTCGGAAGGCATGGCAACTTCTGGGAGGGAGATGGTAGCCATGGCCGTGGCCCTGTGAGGAGGCTTCAAAAGCTGCCTCAAAACTTTTGCCTTATTCATGCCTTTTGTGTGCTGATTTACTTAAATTTGTCTTTGACTTTTTTTTTTTACATAAACAAAGGTACTCAAACAGAAAGCTTGAATCACATCTGTGCAAGTAAAACCTAATATGTCACAGTGGATGGGCAATGCGCTTCAGAGAATGTTGATTAAAAAAAGATGTTAGGTAAAGTAACCCATGCTAATGGTTATACAATGTGCTTTCTACATTTTAATATCATCTGGTTATAATTTTAACTTCTGAGTTATTTTTAAATACTCACTTAAAGTCTTGGCACTGGAGATGGCTCCAAAACCTTAGACACCGCTAGGCAGGATCCCCTTAAGCTCTACCCCTACCCTCAAGGGGTTTTTTAGTCAGACTCACTATGTAGTCCAGACTGACTCCAAAGTCATGGGTCCCATGCTTCGGTCCCCCAAACACTGGTAGGGCAAGCATGCACCACCATGCTCATCTACCTGAAAGTTTCACTTAAGAAACTTAACTAGATGGAGATACTCAAACACGATGGCACTGACAAACCAATATAGTGCTTGCATCTCTGTTGGGTTCTCATTGGGGCGGGGGGTGCCTTAGGCATGGTGCCCACAGAGTGCCTAGGAGAATCAGCTGCTGTCTGAGCTGTCGCCACAGACATGACTCAGTTACAGCTGTATTTGGGAAAATCACTTCCTTGTTGAAGACACATATGGGACTGGGGGTCTGTGGTCAGTCAGACCGTTGATACTGATCTTGGGTTCTGTGATACATTTCTAGGCAGACTCCTTTTGCCTATAACCTGCTGGGCCTCTACAGGGCAGAGTGGACATCCTGCCCACGCACTTTGCGGTTGTTTTGACCAATAAGAAGACTCAGAAAGACAGAATAGAGCATCTAAACCACCACAGCACCTTGTGATCAGGCCCGCACGTACTTGCATCCTGGCCATTGCAGCTCTTCCAGGCAGGACCTTAGCACAGCTGACACTGAGAGCCAAAGTGAGACGAGACCACCCCTTAGGTGGAGCTGAGCCCAGCTAGCCGCGCTGCACCCTGAGCCAGGTGGGATCAGCTGTCCTACAATGTCCACTGAAGACCCTTGAGTGTGAAAATAAGCGCTTGCTGTTCTAGTCGTTTGAGGCTGGTCTGTGAGACATCACCATAGAGACAAACCCAAATATAAGCTCCTACCCGGAGCCCCACACTTTTCCTGTCTGTCCTAATGGAAGACTGGCTCCCAGGCCATGAACAGACAAGCGCTGAGTTAGTGGCGTGGGGCAAAGATTTCCTCTGGCCGTCGAAAGGAGAAAGCAGGTGCTAGAGAAATGACTCACAGGTAAGCCTGGGGGCCCAAGTTCAATCCCCAGAACATACACACTAGGCGTGAACTGTCTGCCAAAGTTGTCCTCTAACCTTCCCTCACATGGCATTCACACACACACACACACACACACACACACACACACACACAGACAGACAGACACAAAATAAAAGGGGTAGGTAAAATAAATACTAAACAATTAAAATGAAAAAAAGAGAAACCACAGGTGTGTCCATCATTTTACTTGTTGCTGGGAACAAATACCTGAGAAACAGCCACTTAAGGACAGAAGGGCTATTCTAGTCTGAGTGGATGCCGCCCACCATGGCGGGATCATGAGGCAGCTGGTGACCTGTACAGTTAGCAGGAGAATGGCAAAAAGTAGACCTAAAATATAACCTTCGAAGCCCAGCCAAAAGCAACCCACTTCCTCCAGCCAGGCTCTGCCTCCTGAAAGTTCCGAGGTGTCCCGAAACAGTGCCCCCAACCGGCGACCAAGTGTTTGTGCCGCAGCAACAAGCCTTCCCTGGTTTTCATATTTGGGTCTACATCAAAGCTGGCCACTCAAGTTCACAGATCATGTCCCCTGAGGCAGACAGCATCCAGCAGCCTGCACCTAGGTGGACAAGCCACATCAGAGAGGATGGGGGAAGGTTCTCCCTGCTCTTAGAGTTCAGAATAAATATCTCATGAACACTTTCATCTGGCTTGCCTGAAATGAGGCAGAGAGGAGGGTGGAGAAGGAAATATCGATCAGACAGCATTAGTCTGTACTGTTTCACTTCTACGGGAGGCTGCAAGCAGGGCCGCGACTGTGAAGTCAGCAGAACGCTAACTGCAACTGCATCTTCTGGTATCAGAATGATTTCCCAAATAACCCCAAAGGAAATGGATCTTTGATGACACATTTTTCTGATTGGCAGCTCCCACCTCTAGTTGAAGCTAATTTCCATTCTAGAACTTTCTCTCTCGCTCGCTCTTCTTTCCTTCCCAGCAGCAAGGTGTGCTTGCTGCCCCCCTCCCCCCACCTCCCGCCCACCACCACCACCACCTTGCTGAATTGTCTCTTTTGCATTCGGCTGCTAATTTTAAAGCGGAATCGATGTCTTCTTCAGGGCTAAGCCACTACAGAGGGAATGGCTGCGTTTTCTGCCTAACAGGGACACAGATTGGTGGCCTGAAACTGGGAGGAAGGCCCCCTCGGCAGCTCCCCCCGAGAGACTGACAACCCACAGCCTGGTGAGTTCAGTGATCTCCAGCCATCTTTCTTCTGTAGCTTTTTCTGAGAACAGAGACTGAGCATTTCTGGCCACCTTTCAGAATCCTGAGGAGCCAAGAAACACTTAACACGTGTCCCGGGAACATTCTGGGGCTTTTGGAAGAAACACAAGGAGAAATCTCTCCCCTCGGGGTACGTGTATGATTTAGACACAGACAGGATTTTGAAATGCGTGTGAAAGATGTGCTATCCTGGGCCAGATGAACATGTCGACGGCTCAGATTTCTCCCTAAGAGCACTAGTCATAAATCACGTGTCCTAATGAAGTATCCTCATTTTCCCTCAGAGGCCGTGAATCCACTATAACCTATGGCAGTCTCCGAAGCATCTTCTCAGAGGGGGTGAGAAACCCAGGGTATTTCTAACTGACAACTTCATGCCTCTAAGAAGCCGGAGAAGAAAGACAGAGACTTAGAGAGAAGGAAAACTGGGCTGGAGAGATGGCTCGGAGTTAAGAGCACTTGTTGCTACTACAAAGGACCTGGGTTTAGTTCCCAGCATCCTTTTATAACACCAGTCCTGGGAGGATCTGACACAGTCTTCTGATCTCCTCAGGCCCCAGGTACCCACGTGGTACACATCCACGCATATAGACAAAACACTCATACTCACAAAACAATAAAATAGCTCAAGAGAGACAGAGGGAGGGAAAATCTCTGCTCTGTGGAATTCATGACATCCAAAGGCTGGTGGCACTGCATCGAAGAGTTTCCTAAAGTCACAAACAGAGGAAGAGGGATTTGTTGAGATACGCAGCAAAGATCAGCAGGTGAGACTGGGAGAGGGGAGCGTGCCTTTCCAGCTTAAGCCTTCTGATACCCTTTGATGGGAGGAGTACTAAGTCCTGTGGGAGTGTTCAAGGGAGAATATCAGTCTTCCCTCCTCTGTAAGAATGCTAAGGAAGCTTATCTGTCTTGACACCAGCCTCCAGGGGATGTCCACACATGTCTGTCAGCCATAGCACTTGCTTGTGAAATTGAACAAGGTCATGGTGGAGACCAAGGAACCCAGCTCTGGATAAAATGGATGCTTGGGCCCAAGTGCATGTTGTTTTCAGGCTCTCCATACAAGCACCAGCGTTCCCCAGACACTAATGTTGCTCTCCTTGAGCCACCAAGCAACATGTGAAGAATCTCTGGTGTCAAAACCAAGAGTGACGGGTATTGAACTCGAGCTCAGGTTTCGTCCCGCCTCCGGCACGCCCCAGGCACGCCCCCAGCCTGCCCCCTGCCCGCCCCTGGCCCCTGGAGCGGCTGGAGCTACCCAGCTCCAATTGTCTGCATGGTTAGTGACCCCACAGAGGGAAGCCTGTGGGGACACTTTCATGCTGATGTTTGGATGTGCCCACCGGCTCCTGGATGGTCTCCACTCTGAAGAGATTTGAGTCAAAATCTGTATCACAGTGTGGAAACAAATACATTCTCCACGGCCGGCTGGGCAATACACACATCCCAGGCATTTGGGACCGAACAGAACTGAGAGTGAGAGCTGGCCCCACTCCCTCAATCTAGATTTAAAATTAAGAATATTTTACAAAACAAAAAAAGAATAGCCCAGGTTTAGTTCACACTGCAGGGAACTAGTACAGTTCCCCAAAGTCACAGCCTCCCTCCTTCCCTCCCGACTCACAATCCCCCAGCCTCCTCTCTTCCTCCTTCACTACCCCTTCCCTCTGGCATTTTCTCCCCATACTCCTAAATCTTGGGCCAGCCATAGAAGAAAGGCCGCTATCTGGGCACCGGTGCAATCAGGGGCCATTGTCCACCCTCCATTCCCATCAGCGCCTGGCCCTGATGCCCTGGGAACTGACTCCTGCCCTCCAGCAGGCTTCAGCCAGAGAGGCTCAGCTGGAGGCCAGGGAACGAGGAGAGAGAGAGACTGGGATGTCACACACACACACACCACCTCTGGCGTGTGCTCGGGCCACAGCCCTACAGGCTGCACACTGAAAGCGCCTCTGGGCTCTCCAAAGCTTCCTCCTCACACCTAGCTGCTCAGCCTGCCCTAAGCCTGCCAGCACCTCCCCCTCCCACTGGTCCCTACTGCTGCTGTCTTCTCGTTCCTTCACTTACGTTCAAACATCATGGACCTTGCTTCAGATGCTGGGGCTGCAGCTGACAGACAGTATTTAGTTCCGAGGAAACGATTTGTAGTGATTATGAGGAGTAAAAGGCAGCGGGGGGGGGGGGGGAGGGTGACGGGGGACAGGGGTTTTGAACTCACAATTTTGCAAGAAAAGGAACAAAATTTAAGATTACAGGCAGGGAAGGTGCGGTTGCTCAGAGACTAGTGTCCTCCAAAAGATGCCAAGAGCTTTGCACGGGGACACTGGTAATGAAGACCAGAAGGTGCTTCAGGAACTGGCCAACTCACTCTTCACAAGCTGCAAGGCATGGAAGCACAAATCCCTTTCAAAGACTGATTTGGCAGGAGACCCAAGATGCCCTGCTGGCTCCAGGATAATTTCCTTAGTGCTTATTTGACTTCGTTCAACCATCCAAGCACTCAGAGGTCACGGTAGCCATCCTCCAAGCACACCCGGCTACAGCTGCAGCTTATGTGAACCTTGGTGTCACCCGTAGACTGGCCTGGCTTTGCCGGATGAGGGACACTGAGAGTCCTGGAGTCATGGAGGCTTCCACCAAGATTTCCAAGGAGGTCAGGCAGTTTGTGAAAGGGCCAACGTTCCCTTTGGGCAGCCCCTGAGAAGGTGATGGGTCAAGCTGCGATGGTAAAGTCTAAGCTGATGCTGACACTGTGATGCTGGAGATGCCAGGAAAGCCAGAGCGACAAAAAGAATTAGCCTTAGGGAGATGCCACGCAGACTGCCATCAGGACACATCCAGACACGGCCACCATGAGACCCAGATGCTAGACATGAAGTTGTAAAATTTAATATCTGCCTATTGGGTTTTGGTCTTGCTCTTTAACCTCTTCTGCCTCCCTGTTTGAATAGAAACACCTGCCCCGTGTCTGTTTAACCCTTAGGATGGAGTGTGTAGCTTGGTTCTTAATTAGATCATAGCTGAGGATCGCTTTGACGCCTCGAGGAGATTTAGAACTTTCACAATGCAGAACTGTTGAGTGAGGGCTGTGGTGAGGGTCTGAATGCATTTGCATGATGAGATATGCTCTGAGTTGTGGTGGTTAAGGGCAAAATATTATGACCTGGACACATTGTGTCCCCAAAGATTCGTGTGCTGCAGCTTAACCCCCAAGGCAGAACATGAGGGGGCGGGGCTGATAGTCACTGGATCACAGGGATGCTAACCTCATCGAATGATTAATTCATTGATGATTTCATAGCTAAATGGAATATTGTGACACACACACGCGCGCACGCGCGTGCGCGCGTGCAAGCACGCATGCACGTTCACACACAGAGTTTCCTGTGGGTTTGCCGTGTTATTGAATTCTTACAAGGCATGTAGGTTAGAAGAATTTCACTTTCAAGATGCAGGCAGCTTCTCAAGTGACCCCTCTTTGACCTCACTAGGAAGAGGGAGGATATTGCTTAGAATACTCAGGGTTGCCAACAGCAACACAAAAGGCAAGCTGAACTAAACAGTAAAGGGGCGTGTTGACTTTTGTATCTGGGTAGGAGGACTTCAGGCATGTTCAGTCAGCAGTCTATTTCATACTTCTTGTTGCCCTTCTGTCCCTGACACTAGACCTTGCATTCCTGTTGACTTTCCTCATGGTCACCTAATGGTCACAGCTGACCCAGAATGTTGTCTGTAACCCCCCACCCTCCTAAGGACAGAAAGCACTTCTGCTCCCTAACTGTATTAGTCAGGGTTCTCTAGAGTAACAGAACTTATAGAATTAATAGACAGCTAGATGGATGAAGGACAGATAGATGGATGGATGGATAGATGGGTGATGGATAGATAGATGGGTGGATGGATAGATAGATGGGTGGGTGGATAGATAGATGGGTGGATAGATAGATGGATGGATGGATGGATGGATGAATAGATAGATGGATAGACAGACTACATACAGATGATACATAAAGATACAGATACAAATAAAGGAAGCTTTATTAGAATGACTTACAAGCTGACACATAGCTAATCCAACAATGGTTGACTATGAGCAGAAAGTCCAAGAATTCTGTAGTTTCTCAGTCCATGAGGCTGGGTGGCTCAGCTGATCTTCACTATATTCTGGAATTCCAAAGAATTCCAAACCCCCTACTCAGATACTGGCCCTAAAGCCAGTAAACGAATGGACTGGCCAGCAAGGTGAGGGAGAGCAGACAAAAGAGAGAACTTCCTTTATCTATGTCATTATATAGGCTTCCAGTAGAAGGTGTGGCCCAGGTTAGAGTGAGTTTTCCCAGCTCAAATGATCCAGATTAAAGGCATGTCTTCCAACTACAAAGATCTGGGTAAAAAGTAGTTCTACTTCAAATTAAGAAAAAAAGCCTCCATTCTGTGGGTTTTAGTTAATTCCAGATGCAGTCAAGCTAACAAACGATAGTAGCCATCACATCCACCAAGTGTTTTCAGTGGCAGCACCCTCTGGTGTGACGGAGTGTAAGGAATAAGATACAGTCTACCTCAAAGACATGGACCACTGCGGCCTCCTCCCCTGACCCAAGAAGGCTGCTCGTCTCTGAAAGTCGCACTGAGACACAAGTCTCGTCCCCCAAAACGTGGGAGACTGAGTCAAGGTGGAAAGATTCAGAGCTCTGGCCCCCTGCAAAAGGCAGGCACACCTGGGCATCCTGCAAGTTATACGCCACCTGGAGAAGGTGGTGTCCTATGGGAAGGGGCTAGGCCCTGCCCTGGAGGACAGGGTCCTCAGGAAAAAGCAAGCTCTGACTCATGCTTTCTGGGAATGAACACCTTCTATGTCTCAGTTTCCTGAGCTGTATAAATAACACTGACAACTAACGTTAGACCCTCTGTGTCTCTGTGTCTCTGTCTCTCTGTCTCTCCCTCTCCGTCTCCGTCTCTCTGTCTCTGTCTCTGTCTCTGTCTGTCTCTCTCTCTCTCTCTCTCTCTCTCTCTCTCTCTCTCTCTCTCTCTCTCTCTCTCTCTCTCTCTCTCCCCTCTCTCAGATCAAGCCACACCTCCCTCTTCAGTCTCTCTCCCTAGCAGTAGTAAGAGAGCCTGCCAGGCGTGGCCCTGTGGTTCCCCACTTCCACCCCGCCTTTGCAGCTGTGGGATAAATTTGTGGTCCTGCCCAGCACCTGCTGCTATGATCCTTGTAGGCTGAGCCACGCTAGGTCACATGCTGTGCAGCTCACCCCTGAAAGCCTGTAAGGCCTTGAAAGACACGTTGCCCTACAGAGCTGAGGGCTTGTTCTCTCCCTCCCTTCGAAACCCCATCACATTGATATCCTTCCTCTTCTAAGCCTTTTCCTCCTTCAAGCCACAGGCATGGCTGCCCTTGCTGGTGAGACTCATCTCAAGTGTGGCTTTCATCGTCTTAGATTCCTTTCTACGAGTGTGCTTTTTGTTTATAAATTATAATGTCTACCATGGGGGTTGGGTGGTGTGTGTGTGATGAGATCGTGGAATAGGAGCTAAAGACTCAGAGGAGCCAGATGTGGTGGTGGTGGCACACGCCTTTAATCCCAGCACTCGGGAGGCAGAGGCAAGCGGATCGCTGTGAGTTCGAGGCCAGCCTGGTCTACAAAGTGAGCCAAGGATACACAGAGAAACCCAGTCTCGAAAAACCAGAGAGAAAAAGAGGGGGGGGGGGAGACAGACAGACAGACTCAGAGGGTCCCAGGGGAGACGGTTGTCAACAGCAGGCAGTCACAGAAGGCTCTGCTCCCTGTCTCATCTGCTGAGATGCTTTTGTGCCCAGCAGCCATGAAGCACAAAGAGTGCCTGAAAAGAACTCAACTTGAAGGCAGCTGCTCTGAGGAGCAAGCATTCCCGCAGCAGGCCTCCCTGGGAAGGAGGAAAAGCCCAGCCTGCACCGGGCCACCTGGCAGTGCAAGTGCAGCCCAAGTAGGAGCTGTTACCAGCAGAGTGTGGACCAGGATAGAGCCAGGCCTGATGCCTGATTGGCTGTGGCTGTAATGAGGTAGCTGTCTGGGATTGGCTGGCAGTCAGCACCTGAGTTAGGTTTCAATTTATTCACATTAGGCCGTGGGTTGTTGCCTAGCAGCTATGGGGGCAAGAGGTCCAATGCCATCCTGTCCCAGGGACGTTGGCTCTGCACACAGCTACAAGGTCAGAGCGTCACAGCCCAAGTGTGGAGGTGCTGTGGCGTCTCTGCACTGAACTGTCCTGCACTATGAAGGACACTCAGTGTGGAGAGGCATCAATGTAGCCACTCTCCTAGCTGGTTCCTATTAGTCTGTGAGAGAGCGAGGGCTTCATGTGGCAATAAGCAAGAATGAAAAGCCAAATGCTAAAATACAGCTACGTTGCTATGGCAATAAACAGCGGCGATATCGGTACATCGGAGGAGTGGCCCTCAACCTGAGGCATGTTTTTTTTTTTTTTTTTTTTTTCCTCTAGTGGATACTGCCTGTTGTCTGTGGACATTCAGGTTGTCACAGCTGGAGGTGAGTGCTACTCATATTAGCTGGGTAAACACCAAAGAGGCAGCAAATACCCAGCAAAGCCCACCTGCTCCCTCCGCCCCCCGGCTTGCTTTGAAGCAGGTCCCGTAACAAAGGCCTTCACTGCAGTGCTCTTGGGGACGTTTGGGTTGAAGATGCAGAGCGGGGTCTTTGGGGAAGCCGGCACCTCAGGCAGAGGGTGAAGAGGGAAAGATGGCTGTTCAACAGCTTAGGTGGCTGGTGTGAGTGTATTCTGTTGGCTTTGTCGCATCCTCAGAGGTCAGACTCACAGACAGGCTCTGCCCTATCCCTCTGGTCATCCCAGGACTTGCAGCCAAATGTCAGCACCTGTCCCCAGCCCAGAGTTTACATACCAGCAACACAGGCATGTCCCAACCCGAATCCCAGATGGTGATACGAGGACTCAAAGGCAGAAGGAGACCCACAATAATGGCAGTGTAAGAACCCCGGGAGCTGCCCTGACACTCAGCCCCCTGAGCCTACCTATCCCCATTTAATTTCCCTGCATCCTGCAACTCAGCAACCACCTTCCAAAGCTCAGTCAAAGAAACCAGGCTGCTGGGTGCCAGCACCTGAGCTGGGTGGGAGCCGATGGTTTGGATGTCCTTCCTGCGTCATCTAGTACCTAGAGCTTGGCTGTGGGGAACTGGTCTGGCCAGAAGACAAACTGCCACACACAGGCCGTGGTAGGTCTCTCTGTGACAGCAGAGAGGAGATAGCTTAGGTGGGTTTGTGGCAGATACCAACTGGTTATTCTCTGGATGCCTGAATAATAGTACCCTGTAAAAAACAATGTCTGGGAGAATGGAAGACCTGACCTGGGCCAGTAGGAGTGGCATCCCATTCTAGCCAAAAGAGACTAAACAACATCTACTAAAGGCCTCTGGGAACAATGGTAAGAGGGCACCGTGAGCCAAATTCCCAGCTGTTCTCTTCCTCTCCTTTGGATATACTCTGAAGATGTTTGAGCCATGGCAGCTATGGTGAAACCTAAGGCAAAGGATAAAGAATCCCAAAGACATGAGACAGCGGCCAGGCATACTGAAGCCAGTGGACAGACCGCAGGGGAAACTGCCTTCTCTAGCTGCTGTAAGTGAACTCATAAAGCCTTTCCACCTCACATGCGCTTTCGCGTTCATTAGTTCTCAGATAAGGCCTAAGAGTCCAGATCCTACTGGATTTTCACAGTGGATTTTTACTGCTGGTCCATGAACCATGCTTTGTGGGTGAAGGGGTTGAGCCCCTCTTCTCTCATGTTGTCACCTGTGCTCAAAGCACCCCAATTCTCAAGCGTCCCACCAATCAGATTGGATACTCTCTCCTCTACCTGCAGCCCTAAGAGGTGAGCCGGTCATCCATCTACAGGGTCAGAGTGCTGTGAGCCTTGGTGAGAAAGGGTGACAATATTGGTGGAGCCAGATGACAAGCCCAATGGCACAATCGTTTGGTTTTGTTCTACCTATAGTGTGTCATAGAATTGAAGTCCCTTCTCTTCGGACGTCCACCGAATTGTCTATAGTGTTAATATATGTCTTACCCAGAGGACAATTCGTCTCAGTGTCTCCCCCATAAACCCATCCCTCCTCCTCCATCCTTTAAACCTAACTATACCGATGCAGAAACCCTGACGGCTGACTCAGGAGTCCCCTCCAGTCACCACTGCTCCACGCGGGGATTCCCTTTGGCCAGTGCAAAGCCTGGTGATCTGTAAAAGGCCCTGGCTGTGGCACAAGTCTTCCCACTCAGGCTAAAAGGGAATACTTCTCCAAATAACCTCACAAAAAACCTTGGGACAGAAGCTTTGCACGTGCAAAGCTTGTGATTAGTGGACCTGGAAGGTGGGCTCAAGTATGTGATGGCTATTTTGGTTGTCAACTTAACCATGTCTGGAATTAACTAAAAACCCAAGTTGATGGGCACACCCATGAGGGATTTTTGTTTAATTGGATTATTTGAGGTAGGAAGACCCACCTAAAAATCCAGGTCATTTGATGTCAGAAGACCCACTGTAAATCTGGACCACTTCTTCGCATGGTAGCCTAAAAGACAAGGGAGAAAGAAGACTTCACTCTGCCTGTTTGCCCTTGCTCTCAATTCCTTAGCATTAGAGCCTGTTTCTGGATTTCGACATATAGTGAAGACCAAGTGGGACATCCAACTTCATGGACTTAATAGCTGCCCAAACTCTTGGCTTCTCTGTTGGGAAACAGCCACTATTGGACTAGACAGACCACAGCCTGTAAGCCACTCTGTCCCTCTAGAGACCCCTGACTAGTACATTGGGCTGCTCTACTCTTACCTCGCTGATGCAACTCTAGAGCCCAGTGGAAGTGTCCCCCCCCCCCCATGAATGTTCACTCACCACCTGGCTGTGTTCGTCACTGCAGAGCACTGTAGGCCAATCCAGTAGCATGACAAGAAGGCAAAACCCTGGGGTCCCAGCCCCGGGCACCCAGCAGCAGCAACCAGAAGATGGCTGAAAAATGACCCCCCAAAGCTGTAAACACTTAAGATTCCCTGAGCTCTCAAGCCCTCAGCTCACCCGCCATCTAGGAGGCAGCTGAAGCATTCCCAAGAGCAGCCAAAAGCAAGGACTGTGGAGAGCGAAGGACCAATCAAGTACTCCTGTAACGGCTAGACGCTGGCTTTCCAGCTCTGCTAAGTCTTTGACGTTCTTCACAGCTTCTTGACGTCCGTATTGTCTGCCTCTTGCTGATTAAGGCAGGCTCCTTGACTTCTAATACAGTGGGAAGAGTTTTCTTCTCCTCCAGAGTTGTACACGGTCACGATAATGATGACTATGACAATAATAATGGTAAAATGGTGGTGATAAAGACAACACTAATGTCAGTTGTGATGGTGACAACGGTGATGGTGCTGATGACAATGATAATGTCAGTTGGGATGGTGACAGTGGTGATAGTGTTGATGGCAATGACAATGTCAACTGTGACGATGACAATGAGGATGGTGCTGATAATGGTAATGATGCTGGTGGTGACAATGAAGATGATAATGTTGATAGTGGTTACTTAGTGATAAACCTCACAGTGCAGTCACTCGCCAGGGACCCAGCTGGATGGTCTCCAGCAAAGGTACTGTAAACAAGAGCAGCTTGCTCTTTCTTTCTTTCTTTCTTTCTTTCTTTTAATCTTAATTTGGCAAATAGAGAAAGGAAGACTAAAAATGGAGGGCAAGCCAACATGCCAACACCCGATGGGCTTTCTCTATACCAGAGGCTACAGTGGGCCCTTCATTGTCTAATGACAGAAAAACAAAACAAAAACACATAGAACCTCTACCCAGACACAGTGCAGCCCCTGAGCACAGGCCAGAGACTCTTGGCCTAAACCCATGGGAATTCACGCCCAGGGGAGCTGTTGCCAGGGTGAACAAGAGCAGTGTGGGAACAGAGTCCTGGTGAGCCGAGCCATGGCTCTCAGAAAGAGAAAGCAGGAAATGGCCCCTGGCCCCCGTTAACTAACTTGGAGACTTTTGTGTGTTGTTTTTGCCTGATTTTACCAAGCAAGCTTTGGGGTTAAAATCCCACCCTCAGAGCCAACAGCCTCTCTCTGCTCCCCAGTGTTGAGGGGAGCTGGCTGTACAGCAGTCTACTTGGAGGCTGACAGCATCTTGTGTGAGGATAGGTCTGGCCTACAGCTGGTGAAAGGTGCAACAGTGCTGGAAATAAACTCTTATGTCAGTCACGGACTCTGTTATGACTTTGGTCACCTCTTGGCCAGTCAGTTGTCACTACAGCATCGATGAACTCTGTTTCAGGGCATGACATCACTCCTCAGCCGATGCTGAGTGAGAAATACTGGAGGAGCAGAGGACAGGACCTGGTGAGTGCTCAGTCCCGGGAGCTGGAACCTCTGATCATATCTGCAGGCCTGTTGGAGGGCCTCTGCTGTGAGTCTGTGTTCAAGAGGCTGAAGAAGAAACAGGAGTCTGATGTCCCTAGGCAGGGACAGCAGAGGCAGGTTCAGTGGCCCAGGAAGGACAGGAAGTTCCCATGTGCCCCCAACTCTATCCAGGCCCCCAGACTATGGATGGTGCAGCGCACACAGGTCCCAAAGGTGCTAATTCTAACTTTGGCTTTGGCTGAGATCTGACATCCATCTCATGCCAACCTTCAGATCCACACAGGCCAAAATCGGCTTTCTGTCCCCTCCGTGTGACCTCAGAACCTCCCTGGCTTGGCTTCTAGATCAGGAAACTGAGAATGGTGACCACAAGGGTAGGATGCATGTCACCAGTATGAAAAACTACACTTGAGCTAGAGCTTGGAGACAGACACAGAGACCCTTTCTTGGAACAGTTTTCCTAGACTGAGCGACCAAGTGATGGGTTGGTACACCTGCCACGTCCCAGTGTTGAGGTGCTCCCAGTGTGAGCATTTACACGTAATACAATATGCCCACGTGTCTGTGTGTTTCTGATTTAACTTGGTAAGCTTGCAGGTGGTAAAATTTTATCTGTTTGCATAAATTATGTGTCATTCAGTACTTCGTGGTTTGTACTGAGCAGATGGTGGCTGTTGTTTTTAATTTTTGACATTACATTTTTAACATTACATTTTTATTTATTGATTCAGTGTGCATGTGTGTGTGTGTGTGTGTGCGCGCGCGCGCATGTGGAAGTCAGAAGACAGTTTGAGAGAGCCCAGGAGGCAGTTCTCTCCTTCCACACTGTGAGTCCTGAGGAATAAACGCAGCAAGCGCCTTTAGCCAAAGAGCCCTCTTGTTCGCCCTGATGGTGGTTCTTGAGTTGATATTCTCTCGGGATTCGCACTCAGAATGAAGACTGATTTCCACCCAGGGCGATGCCAGTCAGCCCTGCTCCTGTCTGGGGTTGGGGAGGGCTGTGTGATGGTACCTTCCCAATGTTTCCCATGAGGGACCCCATGGAGAATGCCTAGGTTAGGTTCTTGACCCTCCTCAGATGACATTCTGAAAGCCCTAGCCTGGCTCTGAAGCCCACATCCACCTTACCTCAGGAGCAAGTGGCTTGGATGGTTGCCATGGTTCTCTGGTCTTGAAAGAGTTTAGGACCCCAGAGCTGCAGTGGGCCTATGATCCAGGGGCCTGAGGCCGGCCTGTGATGAACCAATGAGATCCTAAGGCGTTGAGTCAGCAGCATTATGGGAGCTCCTGGCTGGACTGTGATGTTTGGTAAAGGGACCATTAGCTGCTGGCAAGCACCACACACTGAGGAAGGGCCCCAGGCTCTGACAAATGATAAATGAGAAAATTAAAGGCTCGAGGAAAATGTAAATATCATCCTTTGTAAGTTTGTCCCTTGGCAGGGAGGGAGAAGATGTTTCCTCAGAGCGCTGAGCCATTTCTTCTCTACTCTCCTCCAGCGGGAAGACTCCGCGGCTGTTTAACACTCCCACGCTGCAATCCGTCTTCCCCAGTCCCAGCAACGCCTTCACACTACTTAGACGAAAGGGGCGTCATTTCAGCCAACTTCCCTCTCATTCAGCGCTTCTCTGCTTTTACTTAAAGATTATCTCCAGTCTAGCTAGGCTCAAGCCAACCTGAGGCGCATATTTAAGATGAGGCCAAGCTGGCCTCAAGAGGGACCTGCCCAGGGAGAGTGACTTCAGCTGCAGAGGCCACCTTAGCTGAGGCTCTGTAGGCCAGTCCTGACATATTTACTCCCCAGGGCACGAGGTCTCACTTTTGCCTTCAGATATCCTGGTTTCAGGAAGCACGGAGCTCTGCCTTCAATTCCCCGGTACAGGCAGGCGTCTTCACCACTCTCCCCCAGATGCCCCTCCCCGCCTGCAGCAACAGGGCCTCGGTCACAGCATAGTGTCTCACGGCACAGGTTAGAGAGTGAGATACAGAGTGTGTGGAATAGGACCCAGGAGAGGGTGAGAGGCCTGCTATGTCAGCCCTGCCCCACCCTATTCCCCCCCCCACCCTCTAACCCCCACCTCCCCCACCCCCACAAGAGGATGCATCCTGCTCTACCAGCATGCTCAAGCCTCACCACTGCGGCCTAGAGTCCTTCTCAGGGTGAACTTGGTCTAGCCCATTCCTGACAAAAGATGGCCCTGATCTGATGTCTATTTGTTAGTTTTGAACCCACCAGAGGAAGCAACCTGAAGTCAAATGTCTCTTTCCGGAGAGAATTTGTCAATGTCCAGGGATGTTTCAAATGCCCTTCCCGCATCCTCCACCTATGTCTACAATGAGAGGCAGCCGCCCCCCTACCCCCGCCATAATTTGGAATGTCAGGAAATTGGAAGCTACCCAGATACCCTGAGACAAGGAGGGGGCTCAACCCACAGAGAATTTCCCTAAAGAATATTAGCATGTGGCAGTCCCGTGTGCACAAGCCCGTGCAGAGCCAAGGCTTGCCGGCATGTGGCTGCAAAGCACAGAAGGGTACGACCACGCCCACACACACAGGCTCATGTGTGTTCTGTATAAAGCTCACAGTGAACGCCACACTGTCAAACAAACCTGCATACGCACAACAGTTGCCCAGGAGCCTCTGAGACTGTCTACTTGGCCTGGGCACAAATCATGTGTAATTACAGGCCTCAACTCCTGCTGTCCCTTCATGGCGTGGTCTCCTCCGGGTGCCCTCAAACTCAGCATCTGCTCGATGCCAGGGCCTCTGGGATGCCTTCCTAACTGACATTCTGCCCCAGGAATCTCCCATTTCTCACCTCTGGGTCACCCAGGCAAGCTTCTGCTGCACAGAGGCTGAGCTCAACGCCCAGTAGGTACTCAGGGGACATCTGCTGAGGGAATCGGTGTATATGTGACTTATCTGAGTAGCCACACAGATGATGGACAGCAAAGGAAAAGACCCAAGCACGGTTTCCAGCCAGCCAGCAGGAACTGTAGGGTGGGGGCAGGTGACAGCCTCAGGAGGCAACTTGGGGATTTGAACTCATCCCCTGGGTTCCGGTTTTTTGCTACAGAGAGACATACTTATATAATGAGAATTAATTTTAATTAAAAAGTCAATTTCGTGCAGTGCTGGTTTCACAATATTGCAAGAGAATAGTTTTGTTTGTTTGATTGAGATATTGGACACCGGGCACTTTGCCATCCTGGAAGAACAAACCTCACATTAATAACTTTGGGGTACTGAACCATCACAACAATAACCACGCCGTTCCTCCTTCTCCTCCAGCTTTGTGGATCTCAGAATGCTGAACTTTCTGCTCTGACTCTCAACACAACACAACAGAACTGTGGGAAGTGTCCAAAGTCTTCCCATTTAGCCAAGTGACTTCCAGGCTACCAGCACCTGGGTCTTCTCCACCTCCTTACCCAGCAGTCCCTGGGGCTGACTCCACCTCCTTACCCAGCAGTACCTGGGGCTGACTCCACCTCCTTACCTAGCAGTCCCTGGGGGCTGCGATTGACCTGATCCAGTAAGCACATCCCATTGCCCACCATTGTTGCTCGCTAGTGTCGAGACATGCTAGGATTCATGCCTCCCACTCCACAGTAAATTCCAAATGGGCAGAAAAATCACTCTGTAAGAAACACCCCCTATCCCCCCACCCCCACCCCGTTTCAGCAGCAGCCCGATCACGAACCTAGCTGAGTTTCTGGTCACCTGGAGTTTTCCACCCTGAAGCTGAAGATTTTGAAAACTGTATTTATTTGGTCCCACCACCCTCAAAGCGAGTTGTCACGCACACGGATCCTGACAGGAGCGGCCATGGCGCAGAGCTCATCACACACACCTGACCCTCCCTCTGGCTGCTTTATCCCCCAGAGTCCAGTTCTGGGTTCTCTGTGTGGTCCTCCCCACCTCTAAGACAAGGAGACGCAGGCACGGATGTGCATCCTCCCAGCCCCAAAACCTGGGCTCAAGGTGGAATTTTGCAGTGGGTGGGTCTGTCCAAGGCTGAGCTGGCCCGGTTCACGGTCTCCACACAGGGAAACAATCCATCTGCAGTGGCACCCTAACGTTTCCCTTCCCAGGGGACAGCAAACACTTTATAGAGCTGTGCTACTCTTGGACATAGGTTATGCTGGAACCAAGAAAACAGCTGCAGTTTGAGGCCCCTGTAAAGTGCTTTCTGGTGTCTGCTGAGCTATTGATGGTAGACACTCGCATGACGGATGCTTGGCATTTACTCTTTCCGCAGCCACAGCAGCAGTGACAGTCTCTCTTCTGCTCAGTTGGGACAGGCTAATACAAGCTGGGGTCCTTGGAGAAGAATTCATCTAAACCTAATTTTTCTTAATGAGACAGTGATGAAAAACAGTCTCCAAGGGAAACCGTGAGAACGACCACCAGACAGCTGTGGGTACAGGCGAGAAGCGTTCAGCCGGAGAGCTCTCACATCCAGAAGGTCTCTTGGTTCACATCTGGTCCCACCTTGTACCTTTCGTGAGACCCTGCAGAAAACACCCACCTGAGGACATCTCAAACCTAACAAGGTCACACCCCTGAAAGGTCAGTTAGAGGTCATTTACGCCACCCCACCCAGGGAATTTTCTCATCAGAGGGGTTCCCTTGGGAAGACCAAATCATTTCAGGGACCTCACCACTTCCTTTAGCAGAGGGAGAACCTAGAGCAACTCCTTTGAGACCCATCCCCTGAGGCAGTGGCAGGGGCTCCCGAGACAGCCACAGCTTCTATTTCAGAGGTGAGGCATGGTGTGGGTGACAGGAGCAGCTGGGAAGCTGGTTGAGAGGCCAGAATGGCTGACAGGCCCCCGCCTCCTGGCTATCAGAGTTCAGTACTCCATCCTGAGCTGGTCCCCTTGGGGTTCAACAGTAACGAAGAGAACCATTTCCTCTTGGAGCCGTTCTCCTTCCTCCTGAGACAGGCTGTTCTTGAGATGGAAAAGAGGTTCAGAAAAGAAAAAGCAGCAGGGACCTGCCTCACCTTGCCTCAGAGGTGAGGCAGGAAGACTAGACCATTTTGATGCGGCTGAGAGACATCCAAGGAGGAAGAGAGGAAGCTGGAGCCCAGACTGGTTCCAGCTCTGCAAGACATCCAGGGCACATCTACCTTTTAGAGCCTTGTCGCCGGCCCCCCCTCCGCTGTGAAGGGGAGACTCATACGCACGCCATGTGAGAGAGAGTGTGTGTGTGTGTGTGTGTGTGTGTGTGTGTGTGTGTGTGTGTGTGTGTGTGTTGAGGGAAGTTGAGGCTTTAGACACAGCGTGATGTGGGTCTCAATACTCTGGCCACTGTCCTTCTGGAAATAGACCACTGGACTCTGACCTATACAGCTCACGCCCGTGGCCCAGGGGGTCAGCAAGGCCATCCCCTCCCCCCACAACACACATGCACAACAGCTAACAGTGCCTACAAGGTCACAGCCCCTCCCCTCCGTCTCTCTGCCTGCTGCCTGGACTGGGGGGAGAGGGGGTGGTCTCTTCACACAGTGACTACTCGGCAGGCAATGGAGATTGCGAGCTCCAGTGTCCATTTTACCTAGGTCGAGCCAGTGAGTTAACTGAAGAGACATGGCAGAATCGCTGTTAGCAGTGAGGGGTGAGGTGGCCAGATACTCACAGGCAGTGCTACTCAATAGTGATGGGGGGTGCGGGCAGGAAAGGTTGGGAGGGTTGGCCGGGTACGGGGGAGGGCACCTCACATTGTGTCCTGTCACCTGCCAAAGCCAATTTGAGGAGCTAGTCCTTGGAGTGCTAACATGCCCGGCCACTTTAATTGAAACTGTCACCCCCTTCCAGAGTCACTCAGTGTTCACCTGTCCTTCCAAGTGGAAGCAATTAATTGGTGGTAGACACCATGATTCAGCAAAGGACTGATTCCAGAATGTGACACTTGCCCGTGGAGACTTCATGTTGAGCAACCCTTACCAAACGTCCGCATAGGCAGCAAGTAAAAGGCATTTGGCAGCTGCCAGGGCATGTCCAAGCATTCAAGGACTTTGGGACCTTGCGCTGGTCTCAAAAGACAATGCCTGAGCTCTGGGATCTGCTTTCAGACAAGTCCTCAGAGGCTGGGAATAGAGCAGTGGGGGGCCAATCCTGGTGACCACTGAATCCAGGTTGTGGGTACATGTGGGTCACCATGTTCTGACTGGAATAGCCACTGTTGGGGTCCGATTATGCTCAGCTTATTTGTTGTTTGTTTAGGCTGCATTTTAGTTGAGGAAGTGGTTCTGGACACTTTAGCACAGCATGCACTGCCCACCCTGCCCACCTAGCTGTCTGCCTCATAACCAGCAGGGAGAGGCATTTCACATGGTCTGAGCTAACGATTGTCAAGGGCAACACACCTGCTGATATGCATGGCTGAGCAAAGGCAGTGTGTCCTGTCGCCAGCTCTGCATCAAGAACCCAGGGCTGTTTTTGAACAGAAATAATGGCCACTGTGGCTCCTACAGAACAGTGACTTCATCCTGGGATGGCTTCCAAACTGCTGGAGATGAGATCTGCAGCCATCACAGGGCTTGTGGCACCTCAGCAGCTCTGCATGTGATGGCTTTTGAAACTCCTTTGGCGAGAGATGCCTGGAGTAGGGGTGGTGGCAATGGGTACCCCAAATGAGCTAACTTGGCTATTGGTAGGAGGTTGTATATAGAGGGTGGAGGTTCAGGGGGTTCTTTTGGACCTAAGGGATATGATGGCTGTTTAGGGTAACCCAAGCCCAGGTGGAATCTTCGGGACCTTATGGTAAGGAGGCCTCCATCACTCAGAAGCACAGCTGTCTGCGGCAATGGGCACCATGGTCCCCTGTGAAGAACAGCTGTACGCAGGCTTGTAAGCCAGATCGTGGACTGGCAACTACTGCCAGGCTCTGTCTTATGTGCCCTTGTGCCCTGTCAACAGGACCATGGTGGACACAGGCTCTGTGTGACACAGTCCTAAGCCACTGGTCAAAGCACATGGCTGCTCCTAAAGATAGGCTTTCCCACTCAGCCTGTTCCTTCTCTCTCTCTCCTTCCTCCTTTTTGTTTTTGTTTTTGTTTTTTAAGGCAAAGTTTCTCTGTGTGTCCCTGGTGGTCCTGGACTCACTTTGTAGACCAGGCTAGCCTCAAAGTCACAGAGATCCACCTGCCTCTGCCCTCTGCCTCCCAAGTGCTGGGATTACAGGCATACACCACTGTGCCTGGCACCCCTCTTTTTCTTTCTTGCTTGCTTTTTTTTTTTTTTTCTGAGACAGGGTTTCTCTGTGTAACAGCCCTCTCCTAGATGCACTTTGTAGACCAGGGCTGGCCTCAAACTCTCAGAGATCCGCCTGCCTCTATCTCTCCAGTGCTGGGATTACAGGCCTGTGTCACCACCAAGGCCAAGAGCCTCAGAAGTGGAGGTCACAGGGGACACCAAGAAGGAGGTGGCACTTGGATGGGGTGGAGTGTAAGAAGGCGCAGCGCCTGACTGGTGTCACAGACTTGCCCATCAATGCCATCCCTATCTTGATCTCTCGCTTCCTTCACCCTCTCTGCCTACACGTCCCCTGTCCAGGCTCTCATCCTGTTGTCAGCATGGACTGTGACCTTATGAAACCATAAGCCAAATAAATCTTCCTCCTCTATGTTACTTCCGTCCTGTGTCTTAGTCACAGTACCATGGTGATCCACTAGAAGATTGCTACCGGAAGTGGGGTTATTGCGCTATCTAATATGACTGTGGTGTGTAGTTCTTAGAAGTGATCTGAGGGTAGGATATGGAAAGACTTAGAGGTCCAGGCCAGGGAAGCCCTGGGCATGTAAGCTGCATTTAATAACAATTCTCGTAGGTGCTGGAGAAGCCCAGAATGAGGAAGCAGCGATACTAGACTGTGTTCCTGAGTTTTTCGAGGGGGAATGAAGACTCTGTCAGGAACTGGGCTAGAGCTTCCTGTTACAGTCTGCCAAACAATTTATATATATTCTGTTCCTGGCCTGAGAGTCTGAACGAGGACGAATCTAAAAGTAGTAGATTATTTGTTTGGCAAAAGAAATTTCTAAACAGAGCAGCACAGTCTTTGACAGTCAGGTAGGGTGAGGAAGGAGGTAGGAGGGAAAGAGAGGAGAGAGAGAGTGGGAGTGTGGGTGAGGGGAGTGATGAGGAGGTTGGAGGTAGGGAGCAGGGAGAGTTCGGAGGCTGTGGGGAGAGGAGCAAAGTCTCCTGAGCCCGGAGCCTGTACACCCAGAAGCAGCTCCAAACCTTCTAGAACCTTCCACAGTGAACAGTCGCATCTGAGCAGGGAGCCAGTATATAAGACAGGGAGTCTCTGACACCTCAGTTCAGTGCAGAACTCCTTTCCCGTCAGAGCCCCGACACCTGACTTGGGTACTCAGAATGAGTAGAGCAGGAAGAATGGTCACCACAGACATAGTGCACTGACAAGTCTTCTACCCCAGGCAGCAGCTGGGGTTGCTGGGCTGCTCTGGTGCAGGTGACTTTGATGTTGATGGTGGGCTCCCCTTCCTCTTAGTATCTTCCTGGTTCTGACGTGGAGCCTCCCTTTCTTTGACTATTTGGTTTTCTTCTTCTTCTCCAAATAAAAGAGGGGAAGTGAAAACACACCCAATTATGCATCATTTGAACCCTTGGGCCTGTTCAAACTCTGTCTGCAGTCTTCAGTCTCCACGTCCTTTCAGAACACTTTGTATAATGGATCCTCTACTGGAAAGGGCTGTGGCCATGGTTTGAAAGAACTATAGTCATCCTATCTGATTTCCCCCAGCCCGTGTGTGTGTGTGTGTGTGTGTGTGTGTGTGTGTGTGTGTGTGTGTGTGTCTGTCTGTCTGTCTGTCTGTCTGTCTGTGTGCCTTCAGATTCCATTCCCTAATGCAGGACAGCACAAGTCCGCTGGCCCCCAGTGCATGTCTAGATAATGTTTGACTTTGCATCACAAAAAGCGCCCTGTGATGTCAGAGGCGCCATGAATCACAGTGACAGCTCTCCTGGTATCCAAGAGACCTCCCCTGGCTGCTAAGTCACCATCCCCCACAGCCTGCTGTGAGAACCCGGTCACTGTACTGAGCATCAGCTGAGGCGCCTGGATTCCTTGTGGAATGACCCGCATTGTGTGTGCTTAGGACCAGTCGGCCTCTGGCTAACTTCCTGCCTCCCTGTGTCCTGGGAACCCGTGCTGTTTGCTCCTGACTGGAGCCTCTGTGGCTGTGCTGATCACCGGGCTGCTCTGGTCAGTGTTTCCCCAGCTGCCTCCAGGCTCCAGGCTGTGGGACCAGGCTGCTGCAGACTGCGAATGCGGCCTCTCCTCTGCCCTCTGTGCCCTGTGCCATCTGCAGGACTAAGCCTCACTGTCCTGCTCCTCCGTGGTGATGTCGCTCTATCTCCTATGGAGGGACAAATCATTTGCTCACTGGCAGTGGCCTAAATTTGGCAGCAGCCTCAGCAGCATCTGTGACAAGCCAGAGCCAGGTCAGCACACTTGATGGGGACAATTCCAGGGATGTTTCCACAGCGTGAGGATATAAGGATAAAATTTACACCAGCCTCCAGCAGTGGCCATAGAGGAGTCTTGGCAGAGGAAAACCCGGCTAGAGCTCCAAAGCCCTTTCAAATGAGGTCGCAGGCTCCCTGGGGAAAGAGCTACAGCTGTGTGTCAGGAATGGCGGCTCTCAGCGCTCCAAGTCCCCAAGCTGCATTTTAGAAACAATTTCAAAATTCATTTCCACTTTAGTTGAAATCTAAAATGAAAATCATAGATAGTATAATATATATATATATATATATATATATATATATATATTTTTTTTTTTTTTAAGATTTGTTTTATTATTTTGGTGTGTGTCTGCCAGCAGGGGGCATCAGATCTTTTGGAGAGATAGTTACAGACCTTTATAAACCACCCAATATGGGGCCTGGGATCCAAACTTCAGTCCTCTGATGGAGCAATACGCTCTCTGAGCCACTGAGTCATGGCTCGCTCTGGCCCCACACATGATTTTTTGTTTGTTTGCTTGTTTCATTTTTTAATTTGATATCCAAACCATACCATATTAAAAAAAATGATAGGGGTGAGCTAATTTTCAATGGGATGATGCCTTGTCCCTTATGCAAATGCTGAGGCACAAGTGCTCATGAAGAACGCCTCAGCATCCTAAGCAAGAATGGTGCCTGGTGTGTTGAGTTGGAACCTCAAAAGCCACAAGGCACGAGGCTGCTGTCACCTTTAGCAAAGTTTTGAGCAAAACAAATGCAAATGCCCCTTGACCATGGGGATGAGAATTCCTGAAAAGCAGTCATGCCATAGGCTGGCTGGCTGACTAGCAGTGCAGTGACATAAAGAGTTTGGACCGTGGCAGGTTCAGAAGCTAACGGGGCTAGTTCTAGCCATCCGGAACAGCTCCTCCTTGCCCGCTTCCGTGTATGGGCTAACAACTTGTGATTAGTAGGTAAAAAGGATTTTGGAATCTATTAACTTAGCCGATGACCACTAGCTTCCACCAATCTGAAAGCTCGCAACTGAGGCCTATTAAAAAAAAAAAAAAAAAAACAACTTCCTCCAACTCTCTGTAGCTGCCTCTCCGATGTACCCACAGATATATTCTAAACTTGCTCCAATTAATAACTTTCTTTGTCCTGCAAAACTATAAAAAACATCATAAAACTGCTTCCACATTGGAAAGTGTAATTTGGGTTTGTTGTAATAAGTTTTAAAATACGGCTAATAGTGTTTATTATTAAAAGCCTATAATTTTGGGGGTTTTGTTTTGTTTTGTTGTTTGGGTTTGATTTGTTTTTTGTTTTCTGGTTTTGTTTTTTCTGTTTTGTTTTTTGAGACAGGGAATCCCTGTGTCGCCTTGGCTTTGTAGACCGGGCTGGCCTTGAACTCAAAAAGATCCGCCTGCCTCTGCCTCCCTGAGTGCAGGGATTACAGACATGTGCCACCACACCCGGCTAGCAGCCTATAGTTATTGAAGCTCTATCAAATCAAATAAAAGACACGGACACCCAGTAGATTTTAGATAAGCCTTATTTTACCCGGGGCTGGGCAGATATTACCCCCCCCCCAAAACTACCTCTACCTTCCAGACCCACACCCCGTGCCAATTGCTTTAATTCCATATATATGTGCATATGCTTTGCATCTGGGCAGCTTCTCTCCACACAGAACCTAAGGGATGACTCCCAGTCACCTTTCTCTTCCTATCCCACAGTGACTCTGCTTCCTCCTCCCTCTCCTCTACCTGTCTCCCCTTCCCGCCATCCTTCTGTCCCCCAAAGCCCGAGAACCTTAACTCTGCCTTTCACTTCTGCCCTGCCCAGGCATCCACATTTTTAAATTAACCGATCAACTTTAAATTAGGCAGAGCAAGGCTTACACAACAAGGACAGGTGTACATGAGAATGTGCTCATCGGGGCAGCCACCAGATCTCAGGGGGAGCCAAATAATTAACAATCACATACAAAGCACCAGACCATGCTGTTCCATGGGGTAACCTAAATCTGTGCTCCCAGGCCATGGCCACTCAAAATAGCTGCAAAATAAATTGTCTCCCATTCCCTTTAGGGTAAGAGGTGTTGGTTTGTTTATTGCACAGACAGTTAACGCCACAGTCACCACAAGGTCTCCTTCCTGGTCCCCCGCCAGGTGAACAGTCTCCACGCCACAACCCTGCTGCCATGGTCAGGGCTGCTCTCTTCGCCACCTCCCCACCCTGTCTCTTATAGGTTGGGATGGACTGGAACTCCCTGAGACCACGAGGCAGCTCAAGTCTTTCCTCCCCCGAGTTTCTCTATCAGGCATTTTGGTTACAGCAATTCAAAAGCCACCAACACACCAGGAAAGCATGGTTCCATGTAAAAGAGAAGCTTCTGCTGGGGCTGGCAATACGAAATAGCAATTCTGCTTTGAAGAAATAAGGACATCATTTGTTTGGAGCCACAGTTGAGCAGCCCTGAAACAGAAAACTGATCCAAATGAAACTGCTTTCAATGGCTCCTTCGGGAAGAACCTACGACAGCTTTATAGGTGCAGAGTAAAAGAAAGTTATAAAGCTGGGTGGTGGTGGTGGGCAGCATTACATGCCTTTAATCTCAGCGCTCGGGAGGCAGAGGCAAGCAGATCGCTGTGAGTTCAAGGCCAGCCTGGTGTACAAGTTCAAGATAGCCAAGGCTACACACATTGTCTTGGGGGAAAAAATTACCAACTCTATTCACAAAACTGTCGAGTCTGAAATTCACTTTAGTGCAGAAGCTACATGCCCAATCAGGCCCAAGGTGAGGTCCCTAAAAGTGTAGATAAGGGCTATTGACGGTAGCACTGTGGAAATGCAACTCTGCTCCCTTGCTGCTAGCCATGGGAGCCTCAGGCAGGTGACTAGTACAAGCCAGGGCACCATGTTCTACAGGATTGACAGGCTGTCTTCTCACAGCGTAGCTTTAGGGGTGGCGGCTGCAGATGCCTCAGGCTCGGTGGTGTATCCCAGGAGCTTCATGTGTAGTCATAAGGAGACCAGGAAGGATGCAGAGGTTGCCAGCAGTGGCTGCTATGAGCATCCCCCACAGGCTCGTGTGTTGAGTGGGTGGAGCTAATTGGAAAGGTTCCAGAACCCTGAGGAGGTAGGACCTAACCAAAGTAGCTCACTGCGGGACAATTCCGGGGCTATCTGCTGCATAGCCCTTTCCTCTCGCCTCTGTACCTCCTGTGAGTGAGGATGCCCTCAACAGCCCACGCCCAGTGCCACATTGTTCCTCCAGGCACGTGGAGCCAGGTGACCCTGGACTGACTCCTCTGAAGCCATGAGCCCAAATATTAACTTTTTAGCAACAGAACACTTAATGGAGGAACTATTTGGTTTCGCTTATGGCTTAGGACGGCCCAAGATAACTTTAGCCCTTTGCCAGCAAATGCCATCTCCCCACAACTTGATGTTGTATCTAGCCAAGGTCCAGTGGTCGGCAGGATCCTCAATCCACTTGCGGTTTCTTCAGAGAACTTCAGTTCCAGGACTCAGATCAGCGCAGGGGAGGTTCAGTGACTGCTGGAATGGTAGGCCGGTCCAAACTGGAGCAGGATGCAAGTCAGCCTGGTGTGGATTTGTCCCAGGCAGTGGTGCACTGTCACCCGGCAACACCAGCTCCTTCCTGCTGACCCCTCACAGCACGCTGCTCCATCATTTCTCTAGCCCTCACTGCCCACACATGGCTGCATAGTCCCAGAGGCTGAGATACCTGTCTGCTGAGTGCTTCCTGCCCTGGGCCTTTCCCTGGCTAGTTCTTCCCCCTGCCCGGGATGAGGTAGGGAATTTAGAACACAGAGGCTTCCCCAGGGCCTCCTGTCCCCATTCCAGATGAACAGAATCTTCACTCTCTGAGTGAGGATGTGTCATACCACATACGACATATAGACACACATATGCACACCACATACCTCACACACATGCATGCCACATACCTCACACATATGCACACCACATAACACACACACACATGCACACCACATACCTCACACACATGCACGCCACATAACACACACACATGCACACCACATACCTCACACACATGCATGCCACATAACACACACACATGCACACCACATACCTCACACACATGCACACCACATAACACGCACACACATGCACACCACATACCTCACACATATGCACACCACATAACATGCACACACATGCACACCACATACCTCACACACATGCACACCACATAACATGCACACACATGCACACCACATACCTCACACACATGCACACCACATAACACGCACACATGCATGCCACATAACACACACACATGCACACCACATACCTCACACACATGCACACCACATAACACGCACACACATGCACACCACATACCTCACACATATGCACACCACATAACACGCACACACATGCACACCACATACCTCACACACATGCATGCCACATAACACACACACATGCACACCACATACCACACACACATGCACACACATAACACACACATGCACACCACATACCTCACACACATGCACACCACATACACACGCACACACACACACACACACACACACATGCACACCACATACCTCACACACATGCACACCACATAACACGCACACACATGCACACCACATACCTCACACACATGCATGCCACATAACACACACATGCACACCACATACCTCACACACATGCATGCCACATAACACACACACACATGCACACCACATACCTCACACACATGCACACCACATAACACGCACACACATGCACACCACATACCTCACACACATGCACACCACATAACATGCACACACATGCACACCACATACCTCACACACATGCACACCACATAACACGCACACACATGCACACCACATACCTCACACACATGCACACCACATACCTCACACACATGCACACCACATAACACACACACATGCACACCACATAACACACACACATGCACACCACATACCTCACACACATGCACACCACATAACACGCACACACATGCACACCACATACCTCACACACATGCACACCACATAACACGCACACACATGCACACCACATACCTCACACACATGCATGCCACATAACACACACACACATGCACACCACATACCTCACACACATGCACACCACATAACACACACACACATGCACACCACATACCTCACACACATGCACACCACATAACACGCACACACATGCACACCACATACCTCACACACATGCATGCCACATAACACACACACACATGCACACCACATACCTCACACACATGCACACCACATAACACACACACATGCACACCACATAACACACACACATGCACACCACATACCTCACACACATGCACACCACATAACACGCACACACATGCACACCACATACCTCACACACATGCACACCACATAACACGCACACACATGCACACCACATACCTCACACACATGCACGCCACATAACACACACACACAGAAGAACACATGCACCGCACATGCACACCATATAAGACACACACACACGTGCACACCACATAACACATGAATGCACACGCGCACACATGCACATGTTGGGTGATGTCTGAGAGCCAGAAAACCTATCCCTCTGCTGCAGGAACTCCCTCAGGGCTGGCCGGTGACAGTCTCCAAGGGTCTCAAGCTTCTCCACCATGAGCTGCTTCCTGGATATTTAACTCTGTGTCTGTGTGTGTCCCTGTGTGCACATGCTCACATTCACGTGTGTGCAGATGGCTTGCATGTTATCTGTTATTAAAGTGCCTCAAGACAACACTATTGGTCAAGATTAAACAGCGACCCTGTCAGTCGGACCTCCTCTCACCCACCCAGTGCATTCTTATGTTCAGTCAAAGACATACACATGCACCAGGGAGGTCCCTATAGACGGCATTGCCTGGTGACACCGCGGCATCAGTACACTCTGTGCTAGTGACAACATTGCCCAATGCTCTGAAAGATTTTCAGGTTCTGTGATCAACCATAATCAACCACAATCAGCACTGAAATAAATACCTTTGAATATTTATTACCCAATGCTTATGTATGCGCATATACATGAGCCTTGGTTTCTATGGGACACCGTCCTAAAAATAAGACTACTTGGGGGGAAGAATATGCATGTATTTAAGTTAGAGGTTGATGGCTTCTGCCTGCAGCAAGACAAGGCAGGGTTCAGGGTGAAGGAGGTGGCTAAGACTGTTTAGAAAGGATGAGGAGAGAGCCTGCAGGCTGGGGAAGGGTCCTGGGAGTAGCCTGATGGGGGACAAGCTAGAAAGAGAAGCTGCAACAGTCCAGCAGGAACAGGGGACCATGCTGGCCTTAACCTTCCATATAATGAATCTAATCACAGTGATAACAAGGATGACAGCAGCTGGGACTGGGGACCTGGCTCGGTCAGTAAAGCGCTTAACCTTGATAGTAACAAGACCTGCGTTCAATCCCTGAAACCCATGAGAAAATAAAAATAAAAGCTGGGCATGGTGGTCCACACTTGGAATCCCAGAGCTGGGGGGGGGCTGCTCCTTGTCAGACTTGGGGTGACAGTTGGCAGCATGCAGAGCAGAAACGAGAGAAAATGTGCGCTTGGATGACGAAAGGATTGTGGTGGTGAGGCCAGCGGGTTGTCTCATCTTGAGGCATACGGTAGCCCAGCCTATCTGGCGGTCTCCAGGCTACTGGCCCAGCAAAGTGGACAGCCTTTCTGAGGACAGCATCTGAGTGTGTCCATGTGTGCTTGCATACACACAAACGCATGCGCACCCACATACGTGCGAACATGTGTACACACGCACACAGTAACAGCCCCTGGCACACTGCAGCGCTGACTTGGCCCTGACAGGGTCCTAAGGACTAGAGCAAACTGACCTCAGCCACCTCGTGAGGGAAGGAGAGAGATGATCTCCTATGGTTTCCAGAGGAGGAAGATGAGACATGGGACGGTGGCACACCGGGTCATGTCTAAGCTTCTTCTCTGCCCTCGATGAGAACCCCCTGAGGAAAAGAGGCTCACCTAGAAGTCATCTCAGGCCCTGACATAGAGCTGTGCTAGCAGGTCACATAGATCAGGGCAGTATGACAGTGACGTGTCCAGTGCCACCTCCTTCTCAGAGCTTCTTATAGACTCTTCACAAGATGCCAGCTGGTTGTCATCACGGGACAGAGAAGGACACCAAGGGGTTAAGTCACCAGTGAGGTTGTGGGTTAGTGAGTAACTGAGCCTGACTTCAAATACTGGTCACCTGATCCCAGGTCTCCGCTCTTCTGTAACATACATGTGCCCGAACACATCAGCACACTCCTAACAGTATGTCCCTGCTCACGTGTGCTGACATGTGTGCACACATACAAACACGCATGCATGTGCATTGGTCACTTACGTGCAGGTACTCCAGGAGAAGGGGATTTGAACCTGAGGCATGCTCAGCAGCTTTAGTGGGGAGCAAGGACCTCACGGGGGCCGGGGGGCGGGGGAGTCTCTGTTGCCATGCTCCCCACTTGGATGAGATGAGCAGCGTTAACCAAGTGTTAAAATTACAGAGCTCAGGACCCCACGCTGCCCAGCAGATGCAGGTGGTTCTGTCTGCAAAACTGTCTGTGCCTGTGGGCCCCTCTTCTGTGGATCCAGCAACAGCCTGACCCCTCTGCAGGGATGGGGAGGACGCCGTGAGGTGATGCCTATGAAGCACGGAGAGCCATGCCAAGCACACAGTGAGCACTCAATGAGTGTAGAATTAGTGAATTCCCATGAGCAGGGGGGTTCCTCTGAGTCCCAGCACCAGGCAGACCCTGTGCGCCTCGGCAAGCTGCCTTCCGCTGCCCCTTGTTTGAAAGTCGTATTGATCCAGGCATCCAATGAAATGTCACCATCAGCTAGGAAACCAGCTGCCTTTGTTACTTCCCCATGCTGGCTGATTCTATCGCAGGCCTCATAATTATTTCCTTTGTCCCTCCTGTTCCTTCTCTGCGGGGCGTTGACACAGAACCACAGCTGCACCTGAGCTTGTTTTAATCACTTCAGGAATGTACAGGAAATTGTGTGGCTTGAGGACATGGCATCAGAGGGACAAGTGGCTCATACTGACAGGCCAAAAGGAAGGCCAAGGACCAGGAGAGACACATCCAGGGTGAGTGGAATCACTGGGAAAGCTTCCACCATCCAGGCGAAATTAAATGTGATGGGGCTTTTGTTCCTGTGGGATGTTTCCAGAGAGAGGACGGCCCCTCCCAGCAGCGAACTAAAGAAGAAAGATTGAGCCCATGTGTCTAGATAGAGTTAACTCTGCCCACGAGGGCCTTCCAGGCACTGAGTCTGCAGGCCTACTTTCCCCTCACACCTGACCCCCTTGCTTCTCCATGTCACCCTGGCCTTGCTGCTTCTAAAGCCTTCCCGTCAGGACATCTCCCTACTAGCCACATTCTCACTGCGGCCTGCCCGGCATCCTCATCCTTTCTCTCCATATACAAGTGTCTGTCCCCAATCTGGGGCTCAGAGAGCTTGCTCCTGGGCCACTCTGACAGGAGGGTCCCTGTTCATCCATTTTCTCTAACTGTGGTCGTTAGCCTCCCTAGGCAACTTGACTGACTACAGTCACACCCAGAGCAGGTGTTTCCAAGTAGGTTTACCTGAGGAGGAGAGGAAGGCCCTTTCTCTGCCTCCTGAATATGATGCCTTGCTCCCACCATCATGCCTTGCCTGTGATGGACTATGCCTCTTCTTAAGCCCTAAGCTAAAATAAAGCCTTCTTCCCCTGAGTCAATTCTGGCAGCAACAGGAAACACAACCAATAAAGAAATTGGTGCTGAGGCCTGGGGTTGTGTGGTGTTGCTATGGTAAACAAGCCATGTTTGTAGCCTTTGGGCCTGGTTTGTGAAATGAGAGCTAGAGACGTCCTGCGCTACAAGAGGGCACTTTTGGTGGGTGTGGAAGACCAGGGTTCTGAGGGAACCGTGGACAGAAAAGACTGGTTCACGCCGTTTCACAGGGAAACAAGGACACCATCAGGACTGGGCTAGAAGCCCTGTGTGGCTTCCTGAAAATGTAAGTGAGGCTAAGTTTGAAAGTGGTGGATTAACTTGACAGGAAATTTCATGGTAGCACAGTGACCCAGACTGTGGCAGGGTTACCACCTCCTAGTCCGAGTTAGAGCAGTAGACAGCAGCGCGCAGAGCACAAACATAAAGAATGTACAATGGGGTGAGAAAAAAAGACTGTGATGGTGCTGGGTATGGTGGCGCACGCCTTTAATCCCAGCACTCAGGAGGCAGAGGTAGGTGGATCGCTGTGAGTTCAAGGCCAGCCTGGTCTACAAAGTGAGTCCAGGACAGCCAAGGCCACACAGAGAAACTCTGTCTCAAAAAACAAAAACAAACAAATAAACAAAAGACTGTGATGGCCAGCTCATCTGGATGTTTCATTTTGAGGAGTACAGAAGCAAAGTGTATTGCTCATGAATGGCATTTTAGAAGCATGAAGGGTGATCAAAGCCTGGGACCGACTCATATGGTTGAGACCACGTCCCACACAGAACCCTGTCACAGGCTTTAACAATAAACCCAGCACCAGGCTTGTCTGCATCTTGCTTTGGGGAGGAGGAGAAACCTTACCATTTATAGGCAGCTACATGTGAAATGTGCCATATTTGGTTTTCCTCGGATGTAAGGACAGGGCAGGACCCTGTGAGTGCTGGTGTAGGAGGAGGAGTTTGGGTGTGGGATGTATGACTTTCGTTACCTCAGCCTTTCTGCATTCATGTATGTTTGAAAATTTCCAAATTTATTAAATGAAATTATTAAAAGACTGGACCCCTAAGTCTAATTACAAACTAAGATCTAACCCGTACAGGCAGCGTACAGCATCCATGCAGCCATGTTGGTAATGAGGCTGCCGCCCTTACAAGCAGGACTGCTTGGGTCCTGACCAGTACAGTTCTCATGACTTGGAGTTGTGTGGCCTTAGGCAAGGCAAGCTACTTACCTCTTCTGTGCCTCAGTTTCCTCCTTTGCAAATGGAAAGGTAACAATTTCTACGCAACAGGGGTGTTCATTTGCTAAGGCTGCTCTAACAGGCTGTCACAAACCGTACAATGGCTAAACACATGCTCGTTGTCACAGTCCTGGAGAGACTTCAAATGGCCCAAAGAGCTCTCCTTCTAAAGAGCTCTTTGCAGCTTCCAGAAGCCAGCAGCACTTACCGTCTCCGCTTCCCACATCTTTAAAGTCATAGGCACAGAGTCTTGTCTGGCCTCTGACCTCCTCCTGCCTCCCTCACATAAGGACTCAGAGGATGGCAGTGAGGCCGCCAGGGTAATCCAGAATCACATCTCCCACCAAGAGCCTTAGTCCAGTCACATCTGAGGTGTAGCCTTTACTGTTGCCAAGGTACATAGTACAGATGCATAGGTTTAAGAGACCAGATGTGGACATCTTGGGGGACATTACTCAGCCTACTGTGAGAGGTCATTGTAAAGCCTGGCTGTGGGGACCACGTATGGTTATACCCGGGTGGTGGCCATTTTCTGGTTGCTATGACAAAATACCCAACAAGCAGTTTAAAGGGCTGGAGAGATGGCTCAGTGGTTAAGAGCACTGCTTGCTCTTCCAAAGGTCCTGAGTTCAATTCCCGGAAACCACATGGTGGCTCACAACCATCTACAATGAGATCTGGTGCCCTCTTCTGGCGTGCAGGCAAAACACTGTATAATTAATAAATAAATAATTTTTTTTTTTTAAAGAAGCAGTTTAAGGAATGAAGGGTTTATTCTGCTCAGTTCAAGGTGATAGATTCCATCAGGATTGGGAAGGCATGGCGGTGGAGGCAGGAAGCCGTCTGGTCACCTTGCATCTGCTGCCCAGAAGCAGAGAAAGAACGGAAGTGGGACTGAGTTGTGACATATCCAAGCCCACCCTAGTGACCCATTTCCTTCAGCAACACTCCAGCCCCTGAAGGCTCCACGACCGCAAGGGACCAAGCATTGGAGCACATGAGGGGCGGCTCACACTCACACCCAACAATCCACACATGAGTCATCCGTGGTTACCAATGGTTAAGAGTGTAATTGTAGTTATCATGTAGTTGCTGGGAGTCAGACCCAGGACAAGCAGCTGAGGTGCCCATTTAGCCAAAGGGGCCCCCCAGGTTCTCCCAGCATCCCTCAGTCCTGACCTGTTACAAGACAAAGCTAGCATAACCCGCCCTCTGCCCTGAACTTTCCAGGGCAGGGGCGGGGCTTCCCCTCCCCTAAAGGCTCCTCACTGTATAATCCAGACATTTTGGTTCTCTGTCTCTGTCTGTCTGTCTGTCTGTCTGTCTGTCTCTCTGTCTGTCTGTCTGTCTCTCTCTCTTTGCGTGTGTCTGTCTGTCTCTCTCTCTCTCTCTCTCTCTCTTTGCGTGTGTCTGTCTGTCTGTCTCTCTCTCTCTCTCTCTGTATGCACTTTCTCACTCTGCTACCCCACCCCCACCCTCCTCACCCCCTATTTTCTGTCTCCCTCTGCATGGAGACTTTAGTGACCTCCTCCTGTGAGACCAGTGAACCTGCTTGAGAGCTGCCCCCAATAAACCTGCATTTATGTCTTCTAATTTGGCTTGAATTAGCTCATTTCATCAAGGGAAGAATTCCTATCAGCCGTGTTAATCAAGTCTTAAGACACCAAATACAGCAGAACAAGTGTGGTTTGTAACTGGAGTCACAGTGGAATTAAAACAAAAAAGGCAAAAACTGTGGTGTTCCCTTTGGCCCACTTGACTTCCTCTCCTCCTAGCTCCTGCTGTCTGGAGAGCAGGTGTAATGACTGGAGTTACCGCTATTGTCTGGTGCCATAAGGGGCCCAAAAGACAGAGGCCACTCATGTCAGAAGGGTCAGCAGGGAAGAGTGGAAGGACACATGCCCCTCTCAGCCTCTGGACTGTCCATCCGGCCTGTCACAGGACACAGGACACGCTCACACCGCCTTAACCTCTGGACAGTCCATTCACCCTGTTACAGGACACGAGACATGCTCACACCGCTCTGGCCTCTGTTTCCTGAGCCCGGGTCACTCACAGCCCAATGTTATCTCACTGATACTTGAACTTTAACCTGTTCTTCATAAATCATAAGAGATGCCAAGTGTGGAAAGAGGCCATGAGATGAGAAAGCAGCTGCATCCACAGAACTTCACTGCCCTTCTTCTCAGTCCTCTGTGAGGTGACTGATACAGTCACCCTGCACCCCCCCACACACACTGGGGTCGGGGTGGTGGAGGTCTCGGTTGCTTTTTGTCTTTTAAAAAATATACATCTTTTTAAATGTCACAATCTCTGATGTGGGAAGATGAAAGTTGAGCTGCAACTTGTGGAGAGGGGATGGCCAGTCCAGATGGGAGCCCCCTGTGACCTCCTTGACGCCGCCCCCAGGCTCTGCCCTTCCTCTTCGTCACCTGACAGCTCTCCAGCTGCCTTGGTCCCCTGGGAAGCCAGTTCTGTGCTGTCCAAGGTTCCCTATTATGAAGCCAAGGCTGGCAACATCTCAGTGCATGGGCTGTGGGGCTCTTCCTCCCCTCGGTCATACGCCAGGAGGTGCATGAAGGTGTATCCCACCTGCTCCTTGTGCTCCTGGCTTCCGTAGCTGGGTTCATGGTTGTCACCTGACCTGAGCCTGTCCATGAGGGGGGATCATTTTTCTTCTTATCAGCATATATTAATCACAGGTGTTAATGGGCTTCTTCTGGTATTGCACACACGTGTGTAATGTGCTTCATGCATGGTCTCCTGTTACCTTCTCTTGTTCCCTTCCCACTCTCACTAATTCCTTTCATTTTCCCAACTCTTCCATCCAACTTTCATGGGTGAGGGGTGTGTGTGTGTGTGTGTGTGTGTGTGTGTGTGTGTGTGTGTGTGTGTGTGTTCATACATGCATTTGTGTATGCATTCTTGTGTGTATTTTTGTCTGAGTGTGTGTACTGCATTCGTCTGTGCATGTGTGCATGTAAGCATTTGTGTGTACGTGTATTTGTGTGTGCATGTTCATGCATACATATGTGTATCCGTGTGTGTATTTGGGCTGAGTATGTGTGTATTTGTGTGGGCGGGTGCATGCATTCGTATGGATTTGTATGTGTATTTGTGTGTGTGTGTGTTTGTGTGTGTGTGCATATGTGCATTTGTGTGTATGTGAGACCCAAGAAGTTGTATCAGTGTTGCTTACAGGAGCATGAGTGAGGGGTTATTTAAGGAATATGGCCTCTACCCGTGTTGTCCTTTCACCATGTTGGTTCTGGGGACTGAACTCAGGTCATGTGGCTTAGCAGCAAGTTCCTCTACCCCTTGAGCCATCTCATCAGTCCATGAGCTGGATTTTGATGGATTATAATGTCACTAAAAGTTAACTAACAAAAAGTCTCTATCGGGGATAGAGACACGGCCCAGGGGTTAAGAGTGCTTGCTGCCTTAACAGAGGATGAGAGATCGGTTCTCAGAACATAGGTCTAGTGGCTCACAACTGACTCTAACTCTAGTTCAGGGGGACACACGGGCCTCTCATGGGACCACACTCATGTGTACAAACACATACACATAATTCATAAAAAAATAAATAAAAATAAAATGCCATATCTTTTCTGCCTTCAGAGATGAGAACTCTGCTGGGTCCAGTAGAAGCCAGAGCTCTTCCCAGCTCTCAGTAACTGGTCCCTCACAAGGCCCTTCCTGCTGAGAATGTACTGGGTTTTCAGTTAGTTGAGGGCTATGACTTAGAGTAGATTTAGATTACAGAACACAGAGCAGAAGAATGAACGGAGCCCCCCATGACCTCCTCTCTACCGAGAGTGACATGTAACTCTGTCCTCTTCAGAACTCTTGTCACCCATGGCTCTCCAGAATGAATGTCTGCAGAAGAAGCCATTGTCCCTGCAGCTCCAGGCGCCTCTGTCATCCTCTGCATCCTCCTTCTGTCCCCTGGCATCTCCACAGACTCGAAGCAGCAGTGGTCTTATTGTGTCTTTAGATGTTTCCAGAAGTCTTTTCTGGCTAGCTAATGTGCATGTGTGTGTGCGTGCGTGCGTGCGTGCGTGCGTGCGTGCGTGTGTGTGTGTGTGCTCGCGCGCACACGCGCGCGCACGAGAGAGAGAAACTCAAATGGATTGCATGCCCATTCTGTGTCTGTCAGGCCCTCCATGCTGTTTTCTCACCCTTATTCAGATAAGTTTTGATTGATCTGTTTTGTTGTTGTTTTGCTCTGCTTTCTACCAGGCCAGGGATTGAACCCAGGGCCTCACGCACGTTAGGCAGGTGCTCTGCCAACTGATTGTACTCCCAGCATCTTGTTTTCACAACCTCACAGATGCCTATGATGCTTCTGTGATGAGTGGGGAGACCTCTAGACCCGTACTGGGCCATGCTTAGAGACCCCCCAGGGAGCTTCCCCCTCCATGACCCCTCTGCCCTTCTGCAAAGTACTGCAGGAAACAGGCAGGAGCTTTGGGGCCAGACTAACTGAGTCTGAGAGATTGATAGGTATCTAGACATCACTCCTACAGGGAACAAAAATAGAATATAAGAGTCACATAACTAATTACTTGGGGTAAGCAACATTAGGAACAGACTGAACCCAGAAACTGAAGTCACATTTCAGAAATCCATTGCTTGGCATGATCTTTCTTTGCTTAGTGGTGTAAACATATCTTTTATTTGCCTGATGCAGTTGTCATCATGGAGGCTTACTGCCTCTGTCTGTTAACCTAGGAAACTTCTAGCTTCTGTACAGTCTACTCTAGATATACCTAGAATGTTTCAGCCTCTGAGACTTACTGCTGTATAAGCTCGCCCTTTCTAGCTCTTTCTGAACTCAAGCTGGCTGATTCAACTCACTCCGGCTCAAACTCCTCGCCAAGCTGACTGATTCAAACTGGCTTCTCTCCCGGCGTCTGACTGAATTGCTCTGCTTGGCCTCAAACTAACTTTGGCAACATGTTCTAACCTTCTGGCTCCTTCTCACTCTCTGGCTCGTTCTGTCTTCACCTGGGTCTAGCTTGTTCTCTCTGTGAAACTATCCTGGTAAACCAGCCTCCTCTCCCTCTCTCTGTGTGCTGCTCTCTCAAGTCCTCTTTCGTCCCTCTCTGGCCTCATAACTCGTCACTTTGTCTGCCCCTCAATTAGTCATCACTTTCAAACATCTGCACTTCCTTCTATAAACTAACTTCACCTTCTTTGTTTGGGATTAAAGGTGTGTACAAGGGTGTATCTGCATTCCAGCTGGAGTAGCCTTGCCGCTGGATTAAAATCCGTCTACCTCGTGGCTTGGTTTCGCATCTTCACTGTCACAGGTCCTGCTTCTTTCCCTCTAGCTCTCACCATCTTGATTCAGATCACGAGACTATCAGTGACTCACTGTGCCAAGGAGAAGGGGAACTAGGAGATACTGATGGGCACATGAATCCAGGCCTAAGTCTAGAAATGGCCATTAGGGAGGCCAGTTCTTTCATGTGCACAGAGTGCGAGCAGAGTTACAAGGTTCCTAAAAGTAATAGCAGGACTGGCTTTCCCAAGAGCCCTATTGACCACAACGTAACCCTGAGTGAAGGAGGCAGGAAAGAAGCCCACGTGGTGTCCTTCACACTGAGGACAGAGTCAGGGGGGAGGGTGCATTTGTGAGAAAGCCAGCAGTGCTGGTGTTCGTGGGCATTTTGCTGTTGTTATTTTTGTCATGGAAAGAACTAGAGAGAGGCATAACAGGCAAGCTCTTTGAAGGGGTGGGGCTGGGGGGTCTGTGAAGAGTAAGGTGTTACACAAACAAGTAGCAGCTAGAAATCATACCGGAGACAGAAGGGGGCCAGTCTTTGCAGCCAAATAGCCTGCTTCCTACGGAGAACACAGTTACCTGTTTTTAAATATTAAATTTGTGGCTCCATGACTTACCTCTTGTTTGTTTGTTTGTTTGTTGTTTGTTTTTCAAGACAGGGTTTCTATGTGTAGCCTTGGCTGTCCTGGACTTACTTGTAGACCAGGCTGGCCTCGAACTCACAAAGATCTACCTGCCTCTCCCTCCCAAGTGCTGGGATTAAAGGGGTGCGCCACCACGCCCAGCTCCATGACTTACCTCTTACAAAAAGATTTGTCCTCATTTAATGTATGTGGGTTTTTTGCCTGCATATATGTCTGTGCACCTCCTGCAAGCCTGGTGCCTTGAGGAGGCCAGGAGAGGGTGTCAGATCTCTTGAGACTCAGGGTACAGACAGTTGTGAGCCATCCTGTGAGTGTTGGGGATTAAACTCTAGTCCTTTGGAAGAGTAGCCTGTGCTCTTAGCCTCTGAGCCGTGGTGGCTTGCCTTTTTATCCCAGAGAGAGAACATGTGTTTTGTGTAACACGCATGATCAGCCACATGTCTGCTGAGGCTAACACGCTCATTAAGCCTTCCCTTCGATTTGGGGCTTGGCTGCTAACACTCCCACGTGTCTGTAAATGGCCACAGAGGACACGACTCAACAAGGGTGGAAAGTGAAGAGAGGAAGCTGGGTGTTTTGAAGGGACACTCGCCACTCTCCTGCTATGAATATGGCTCCTGCCACAAAGCCATTTCTCACTGTGAACCATGGACAAAATAAAAGCTTACAAACACAGTGTAAATGGCTCCAGTGAAGGGGCCTCTGTAAAATAACTGGCCTTGTAAAAGTGTGAACATGAGTCAGAAACAGGAACAGATTGTTGTTATGATTTGTGGACTCAAAGCAGCCACATGTCCCGATACACCTCAGTCTAGCAGCCACCAATGTCCCCACAGAGCGGGACAGGAAAGTCTTTCTGGTCACAGAGACCTGGATAGTGGAGACAGCAGAGCTTGGGACTCTCAGAGATTGTGCCTGGGCTCCTGACTGCAGCCAGTCTCCAGCCCCACAGGCTTCTGCCACAGCAGCTGCTGCCAAGGGTGAGCCTCACCAGCCGGCATCTGCCTGTAACCTCACGTCATCATCTGCATCTCCAAATGCATCTGCAATCAAAGCAACAAAGAGGCCCGAGGATCCATTAGGGTGAAGGTAACCTATCATCTGGGATCTGCAGGGGTCAGTGGCAGGAATCACTTTAGTCCAAGCAATGTAAAACCCAGAACCTGTGACCTGGCCTGGGTTTCCACAGCCTAGTCACCCTGTCACTAAGACGCTATGTGACCCCTGTGGCCCCTCACCTCTTTATGGAAACCAGCCTGACATTTCTTTGGCAGGTGAAAAACTAGGCTGGTGCAATCCATCCTGGTAAGCCATAAAGATCAGCTGCTTGCTCTGGGTGTGGTGTGTGAGTGTGTGTGTGTGAGTGTGTGTGTGTGAGTGTGTATGTGTGTGTGTGTGTGTGTGTGTGTGATGTTAATCTCTGCTGTTGATTTGATGAGATCTAGAATCACCTGGAAGACCTGATGCTGGGCAAGCCTTAGGGGAATGATCTTGATTGCATATATTGAGGCGGGAAGACCTTCCCACAAGGGAGGTAAAGAGATGGCAGGCAGGCTAGGGGTAGGTACAAGTAGGGGGGTGCGGGGGGGGGGTAGGGATGGGAGGAGGCGGAGGTGGCGGCAGAGAGGGGGAGGGTAATAGGAAAACCAGGAAAAAAAATGCTGGCTTCTTCCCTTAGCTGCAAGGGGGTAAGCAGGGAGAGAGGCTGCCTGAGAGCAGGGGCTGGGGCCAGGACCTGAATTACACACACGTGACTGGTGTTTATGAAGAACACTGTTGAGCCTCCATCAGACTTTTTAAAATAGCCGCATCCTGTCTGCAACATGGCCTCATCAAAATGCATCTGAAACCAGTTACTTACTTTGTTGGAACAGGGCTTTAAGAGAAATTTGATGATCTTGTTCTGCAAATGAGAAAAAAAAAAAAAAAAAAAAAAAAAAAAAAAAAAAAACCAATGTTATTTGCCATAAATAGAAGCCTCCAAAACAGAAAAACCACAGAAGTCACTTCAGCAGGAGCCACTGAGCCCAAGCTGAGGCCAGCCATGCCGCTTTGCTTTGTGAAAGGCAGAAAGCCTAAGGCTGGAAAAGTCAAGCCAGCCCGAAACACGTCATGAGATTCCATGTGGCTTCCTCCTGGCTCAGGAGCACCCCAAATCTTCTCACACCCCTTAGAGGGACCCCAGCTACTCTCTCATCAATGAGTTGTGGCACACATTTTCAAATCCTTTGCTGTTCAAGGTGCAAAGGTCTCAGCACCGGAAAGCAAGCGTTCCATCTCCTTGCTTCAGAAGCTGGAGAGGTAGCATGCGCACGTGAGTGCTTCCTGAACTGAGTTTTGCTTTTCTGCTTTTGCACACTTGCTCAACAAATGGCTGTGCAGCAAAGGAGACAGGCAGCCCAGCTGCCAGGACCGCAGCACACAGGAGGCTGAGGCAAGAAGATCAAAAATTCTAAGACCAGCCTGGGTATAGACAATGCACATTGAAGTCCAGCCTGGGCTAAACAGTGAGCTCCAATCCAGTCTAGGCTATGACACCCTATCTCTAATAGTAATAATAACACCAACAACAATAATAAAATTTGCGAATGAAAACACAGGGTGCCAGGCTCCATGGCCCCTCTTGTTCATCTGCCCCACTGTAATGTCTGTTGTGAAGGCTGCTGCCTGGGACCACTGTAGAGAGAGGCAAGAGATGAGAGGAAGCTGAAGGGGCCAGTCACGTCTATCCTGTGGGCCACAGGAAAGGAAGAAACAGATGGCATGGGACTCAAAGGACCAGACCTGCTACTGGGCCAGAGGTCCCAGGAGTGCCCCTTCCTTGATGCCCAGAGTCTCAGAACTCCACCCACTTCTATTCCAGACTCCCTAAGACAGATGTCAAAGGCACCGCCATTGCTCTACTACACAGAACTTTAGGCTTATTTAGATCCACTTTCCAAACGAGGCCCAGCGAGGAAGCTATCCACCCATATCCGCAGGACAAGGCAAGTTCCCTGAGTATTCTCCTTGGTGTGGTCCAAATTGCTTTGTTCATCTTTCAAATCTGAGTGCAGCTCTTTACTCATGCACCAATCCATCCATTCATACACACATACATGCATGCATACATATATACATACATGTATCCATCCCTCCACCCACCATTCATCCATCCATGTGTCTGTCTATCCACCCACCCACTCCTGGGCTCACTGGTAGGTGGGGCAGGTGTCTGCCAAGAGGACAGACTCTGATTTTTACCGAACTGAAACTACGTCACAACAGATAGCTTCCATTCTCACAGGCCAGGCTTCCCTCTGCAGCCCATCAGCATACGTTTATTTGTTTATTTGTCATCATCCCGGCTGATGATGTCCCTGGTAGGAGACCTGTCAGGATTTGGATATAAAATGTCCCCACCACTCATGTGTTTGAATACTTGATCCCCAGTTGGTGGTCCTTGCTGTTCTGTGGTGCTGTGGAAACTCTAGGGTGTGGGGCACAGCTGGAGGAAGTGGGTGGCTTTGGTGGGCAGGTCCTAAGGATTGTAGCCCTGTGGTGGGCAGGTCCTAAGGATTACAGCCCTGTGGTGGGCAGGTCGTAAGGATTACAGCCCTGTGGTGGGCAGGTCCTAAGGATTACAGCCCTGTGGTGGGCAGGTCCTAAGGATTATAGCCCTGTGGTGGGCAGGTCCTAAGGATTATAGCCCTGTGGTGGGCAGGTCCTAAGGATTACAGCCCTGTGGTGGGCAGGTCCTAAGGATTATAGCCCTGTGATGCTTTGAATGAGAATGGTCCCCACAGGCGCAGATGTTTGAATGCTTGGTTCCCACTTAGGAAACATGATGCCCTGTTTGGATTTCAGATTTCAAAAGCCCACCCCAGTCCATTCTCTTTTTCTGGGCCCGCAATTTGCAAGTCACACGATCTCTCAGCTATTGCTCCAGCGTCATGCCTGCCTGCCTGCCTGCCTGCCACCAAACTCCACACTGTGGTGATCACAGATGCACCCTCTGAAACCGTAAGCAAGGCCCCAATTAAACGCTTTTCTTTTAAAGTTTCTTTGGTCGTGGTGTCTCTTTAGAGCACAGTGACTAAGTCAAACTCTGTCCTAGTTTTGTTGTTGTCGTTGTTTTGTTTTTCCTGTTGCTGTGATCTAATAAAGCAACTTACAGGACAAAGCTTCTTCCAGAATGCAGTTCCTGAGGGATGGAGTGCTGTGGCAGTGAAGGCGATGGCAGAAGCACTCAGCAAGCAGAATGTGAACAGGAAGTGGGGTGGGGCTAAAAAGGCTCAAAGTCCATGCCCAGTGAGCCACTTCCTGCATGGAGGCTCCACCTTTTAAAGGTTCCACAGCCTTTTCAAACAGCACCAAACTTGTCAGCTTATTCCACACTCAGCTACAATAAACCCAGTCCCAGGCTCTGCCTAGACCATTGCCTGATCTGAGAAGCTGTGACCTTGAACTCTGTGCTGCGCTTTTCTGCCATCATGGTCTATGCCTGTTAAACTGTGAGCCAGAATAAAGCCTTCTTCGCCGAAATAAGCAAAACAGTTATACAGGACCCAAGTCAAGATTTCCTTTGAGGGCTCCGTCCTTAGTCAGACCAGGGAAGGCCAGTAACAACACCTTTTGTTGCTGTATTTTTTTTTCTGTTTTATTTGGGTTCTTATATCTACCCCCCTGCTCCATCATAATCCCTTCCCGCAACGCCAGGCAGGACAGAAGGTTAGTGAGGAGAAGAAGGGGCGTTGAGATCTTTCTAGACTATTTTTTGCTGATTAGGGAGGTAGAGTTCTTTGGGGCAGGCCCAATCTTTGTTTTGTCAGGATATTTCTAATTCCTTCTTTTCTTTTCTCACGACCACTTGATAAACCAGCAACATCAGGATCAAGAAGCGGTAGGAGGAACAGCCATAGCTCTCTCTTGGGGCTCTGGTCTTTTTATACCCTCTCTAGAGTCCCCAGAATTAAACTATCTTCAGCTGGCAGAATCACGCCCCTGCCAGAGCACTCATGAGGCAAGTAGTCTGCTGCTGTGGACAACTGAGGCACCCCCATATCCATCACCTGCTATTAAAACAAAAACATGTTTACATAACATAACTGGGTTTGTTTGTATGTTTTAAGACACCAAATTATCCCCGGTGCTCTCACTCTGAAGCTGCCTCACAATCAAGCAGTAGCATTTTCTGAGAGCTCAGTTAAACATCCCGTTGGCTCTGTCCTCTGGGGAACGTGGACTCAGACACCACATGTTGTTTCTATCACTCCATAATATTTCCCAAGTAAAGGTGGCTCCAAGGCCCTTCACCTCTGGGTCATAACCAGGTCTGTGACAGACTTCATCCAGTTCCATCTGCTGGCATTTCCTGCAAGAAAGGGCTATTTGACAGATTGATGCTGCCACCCCATCCCCAACTCACACATCTATCTTTCTCTGATGTTGGTTTATGCTTACAAACTATCTTTTAGGGGTATGGATAGGAGAAGGAATATAAGATTAAGTCACTAAGTAGATATAAAGAAACAGTTTTTATTTGGGGGGATGTGTGTTACCTATGAAGGTCAAAAGGGAACTTCATGCATCTTTCTCTCTCTCTTTTTTAATATTTATTTATTATGTATACAGTATTGCACCTGCATGTACACCTGCACACCAGAAGAGGACACCAGCTCTCATTATAGATGTGTGCTTTAGGGATCTGATGCCATCACCCCCAACCAAATCCTGTAGACAGACATGGGCCACTGTGCTCAGTTTTGACATAGTTCTGGGGATCCAAACTCAGAGATTCATGCTTCCATCTCCCCAATTTCAACACCGTCTTTTGAGAGAGGGAAAGAGGTTGGTTCCTGACAGAGTTGTGGGAAAGATGGACCAGCAACAGATTCTTAAAGGGGACATTGGTCTGGCTATATCTCCTGCTGGGACACAGCCGTCCATTTCCTTTTGTATCTGAATTTACCTGGTGCTCCGAGTTCCTGGGCTGATGATCCCAAGCTCCTGCTCCAACTGCCTCACAGGCCTGGCTGCTGCCTCTCTGACTAGGGAGGCCTGGGGCTCCCACTCCTGACCTCTATGCCTGCTGCCCTTCCCTGCCTCAGTCACCAGCCACAACGCCACCCCATCCCCAGACTTGTGATCCAGAAAGTCTTGTGCCCTAGGAGGGTTCTCATAGGACACTGTGGGATGACAGTGTGGTTCTGGAAACTGCAGGATTTTGGGGCGGAGAGGGGCGGGCTACAGAAACATGGAGGTTGACATGAGGGAAACCTCTCAGGGACCAAAATATGGAGGTTTGTGGGGACATGGAGCAGATGTGGGGCCCTAGCACCTTGACTCGACCTCCCACATCTCCTGCCAACAATCATGTCACCAACTGCACCTCTCTTGTCCTGGTCCTCCTGTTCACTGTGATATGAGGGATCATAGGTTCTGCCCTCCTGGAGCAGGGATTCTTGGCAGTTGAGTTGATTTGCATATCCACATGCAAGGTCTCTGCAGCTGACAAATGGGATGCAGAGAGCATCCCTCCTAGCCTGGGTCACACACACACACACACACACACACACACACACACACACACACACTCAGCTCTGTCCCCAGGAAAAGCCATCTTAAAGGTTATAGTCCCTACATCTGCAGGGCCAGGTCATCATCAGCTCCCTGAAATGAGACAGGGAGACTCAGGCCCTAGCCCTGCTGAACAGCCACTAGGCTCTCACTGTTGCCCAGGGTGGATGAAGGGGCTGTGATCAGAATGGTAAATTGCAGCCGATACAGGACCCAGCCTGATGCCTGCAGCTTAAACCGTTTAATACTGAAATGGGAACAGCTCTAATCGGCCTCCTGGGAGCCATGAAATAGGCTTGAGACACCAACCATGGGGCGGGGGCTACAGAACTGAGCATGAGATGGAGACAAAGTGGGGGTGCCTCAGATGCAGTGCTGCAAACGTGCCTGAGCCTGCAGCACCCCACACTTGGGAGGCCGCCAGGGTGAGTCTGGGACACCTGGGAGCCACATGCTAGCCACCTGCCACCTCAGACTCCATCCCAGAATTGCTGAGAGCCAGAGACAGACCTCTGAGTCCCAAGCAGGACCATACTTAGGTTTGGCACAGAGCAGCTGCACCACTGGGGCTGGGGCTGCGGCTGCCTGTCACACTCTTTATTTTGGAGGCCTCAAGACAAGTCCCTGACTGGTCCTGTGGAGGCGAAACAATAGGCTACTCCCTGAAATGGACTCTCTGAAAATGAACTACAAAACATGTTTTACTGGATTTGCTCAGAGCCTTTTGGTTTATACTACCTTGTGGGACCCTGCAGTCGTGTTAAAGTCTGGAGTTTCTGGATAGCCTTTGAGCTTGGTATAAGATGATCACAGATCCCTTTCTTAGCAGGGGTTCCCTCTTTGCCTGATCTGGGGAACCCCAGATCTCTTAAGGAGCATCACATAACCCTCAGAAAAATTACACACCCAACCCTTTCCTAATAAGAAACCCATTCAGCAAGCACCTGGGGATTCCTGGAGATAAACACCATATGCTAATAAGATATGTTGATGTCTTGGCTTTCAACCAGTGACCTTTGACTGGAGATCTTCCCCAGCCCATAGAATAATTAAGTATTGTGTTCTCCCACTTATGATAGGGCTGTTTTGTTACTTGTAAATCAAGTATCCCTGGCACCCCTAGCCCAAGGGAATTAAACACCTTCACCCTTGAAATCCTTCCCACTGCCCAAGGCTTGTGATGCCCCTGACTCACAAAACAAGGGTTTGCTTGTTCTCTCACTCCACTCCTTCACCGCAGCCACCTGAGATTCGTCATTTATTCTGGGGAAGGAAGGGCTCCCTGAAGATTCACAGCTGAATGCCCAGGGCATGGCTGCCAATCAGAAGCCGCGTCCAGCTTCTGGACCACGTGGGGCTTGACTTACAATGCTCACCTGTGGCACACGGGAACTGCCTCTGCAGTCATCTACCTGCGTCCCACCAGAACTGCCTCTCACCCAACCTGCCTTCCGGTCCTTTCAGGCTTTCGCCTGCACACCCACCATTAATACCGTGGCTTAACCTAAAGACTGTAACACTGCCGTACCATCACAGGCTTTTGGAATGTCCTAGTTTCCTCTGCCCTCTGGTGCCAGCAACCTCACTTTAAAAGAACTAACTGTAACACCCAGTGGAAAACCCATTTCCACTTCTCCTGGTGAGACTGGGATCCTTGACTAGTCTCTGAGCACTCTAAGCTGCTCCTGAGAAAGAAATGGAACCTTTGATCTCAAGGCTCCTCTGTTCCTATCCAGAAGGAAAAACCCAGGCTACCTCGGAATGGCACCGCCTGTGCCCAGAGGGCTCCATGCCAGATGCACAGGATACCCACGTGCTCATCAGTGAGATCACAAGACACAATGTCTCCAAGAGCCATTTGGGAAATGACATGGACACAGGACGCAGAGGTCCAGCCATGCAGGACCAAAGTGCCAGGTATGGACACTTCAGATGAAGGGACATTGGAGGAACCCTTATACATGAAATTGTCAACATCACAGAAAACGCTGGTATTAAAGCAAGTGGAAAAATAGCAAGGAATGACAGCAGGGGTGATGCACCCCCATTGTAGATCACATAGTTTGGTGAGCTTGAGCAACATTCCAATAGAACTGAGCTTAGTGGTGAACACTGTAAGGCCGCGTGGGATGCTGAGGCAGGATGCTGAAAAGATGAAGGTAAGTCTAGACTACACAGTGAGACATTGTCTCAAAAAAAAAAAAAAAAGTCCAAAAGCAGTCATGCACATAGAGCAAATACAGGCAGTCTTCTTTTTCTTCCATATAACTATTGGCATGTCTCCAGGTTTCATAAAAAATACTATCGAGACTTCCCAAATCAGAAGAAAAGAATAGCTCCAAGTTACCAACAGCCACCGGTGATGCTGTTCTTGGTTGTGAGCTTGACTACATCTGGAACTGACTGAAACCCAAGCGGCTGGATCCCCTGTGGGGATTTTGCTCTTTGCTCTCTTGTTCTCACTCTCACTGACAAGTCCACTCCTTCACTGGCTTTAGGGCCGCCTTCTCTGAGATTCCGGTGCAGGCCCTATGGGACATCCAGACTCATAGACTGAATAAACTACTAAGTCTTTGGACCTTCCATTGGTAGACTAGCTGGACCACAGCCTGTAAGCGATTCTAGTAAATCCGGTGTGTGTGTGTGTGTGTGTGTGTGTGTGTGTGTGTGTGTGTGTGTGTGTGTATGTGTGTGTGTGTGTGTGTACACTTCCCCATGGAAAACATGGTAGTCTCCAGCAATTTCTGCAAAATGGAGAAGACTTCATAAAAGAGACAAACCCTTCCTTTTTAATAATGAATGTTTTATTTCAATAAAAATGCTGATGTTAAAGCTTATAAGACAATTTAAAACAAAGGAGCCCTTAAAGAACCCCTCACTGTGTGAAAGCCAGCTGTTTTTCTTTACTCGGTGTCTCCTTGCTTCCTGGAACATGGGAAGCTTCTCTGCTTTCTGGCCTCCTTAAAATTCGTCAATTTCACAAATTTGAGAAATAAGTGTATCGTTTTGGAACTGTATCCTTTTAAAAAGTAGTGTTGATTTGAAAAATAAATGAAAAAAAAAATAGCATTGAGTACTTTGCGATTTTTAGCACAGGATGATTGAAATTACCCTGCCCCTGAGTTCTGAACTGGCGTTACTGAGAGTCCCATGTTATGTTTACTTTTGTTATCTGCCACCCCAGTGACCTAGGACTTCCTTACTTCCCACCCACTGTGTTCCTGTTTGCTGCTGTGATGTCAGGTCGCTGACCGGTGATGCCAGAAGAACCTCTGAGAGGATTAAAAGCCTCTAGCCTGGGTATGGTGGCTCACGCCTGTAATCTGGGCACTTGGGAGGTGGAGGCAGGAAGATCAGGAGGCCAAAAGTCATCATCAGCTACAAATTGAGTTCAACACAAACCTGGGCTACAAAAGAACTCTCAAATATTACAAAGAAAGAAGAGAAAAGAGAGGGGAGAAAAAAGACAGAGAGAGCAAGAAGAGGAAGGGAGGAAATATGAAAACAAAGCGTGCGTGTGTGTGTGTGTGTGTGTGTGTGTTGTGTATGTATATGTATATATACACGTATATATTTCACCTCTTTTGTGTTCCTAACACTGGGCCCTGGGCAGGGCAAACATGTTTTTCAGAAATGCCGACCACTTCGTGCTAAAGTTTCTGACCTTTGAAAAGAGTGTCAATCCTAACCACCAGGGAACACATGCGCTCAGACGGTGGCGGTGGTGGGGACTTCCAATGGGTATCCTGTGCTGTCCACCACGCATGCCCACCCCGCCCATCCTCACACAGTGTAGTGATCACAGGACTCAGGTAAAAAGACACTGAGATACTGCTGAGCGAACTGAGCCACAGCCTGAGCTGCAGTGGTAGGGCTAGGGTCTGACTCAGGAGCCAGTGTGCTCACCTCTGCACGCTAGAAACAACACGCACATGAGTGCTCATACGTTGCGGCCTTGTGGGGTCAGCCTACCCCTTCTCACCCTAAGGTATTCTTTGATTTAAAAAAAAACAAAAAACAAAAAACAAAAAAAAAAAACCCTAGAGGACAGCAACTCTCGCCATGCTTCTAAAAGTCTCTCTATCCCCTTCCAAGAATGGTAAGAAAGAAAAATCTGGGCCAAGGAAGGAGGGGAGCTACTCTGGAGAGATGGAGGAGACTCCCAGTGGCCCATTCTTAAACCCTGAGAAGCGTTTTCCAGAAGTAGCCCCACCCCACCCCCAGCAGCTGCGTTGAGTCCTCCAGAGCGTAGAGGGAGCAAAAGAGAGCGAGTCAGCCTGACCGGCAACACGCCTAAGGAAAGAGGCCGATACACTTAGTCCCAGATGGTGCGTGAGCGCCTGGATGTGGCAATGCCTGAATACTGATGGCCTTTGAAGCCTTCAGTAAGGCGAAGTTTTTGTAGTCTTCCTTGCTTGTTTTGTGTCCTCACTCAAGCCTATTGTGATTGGGGGTCTTCCTTTAATCACTGGGACTGAGAAACTCGTGGAATTTAATCTTGCAATCATGAATAACTTCTCCAAACACTTCCTATAAACTCCACAACTTACTGGGGGACAAAGGCGGATAACACCCCGGAGAGTGAGGCAGGGACGAAAAGACAGGAAAGGCCACCAGCAAATGTGCACCCCTTCCCCCACCACCACCACCACAGCCTCCCACTTCCCCCTTCCCTCCTTAAAGAATTGACTCAAGGTACCACGTGCCCGTTACCACATGCCCAGCCAAGCCCCTGTGACCCTTCCTCTGTGACCCCTAGGTGGAAGCACACTGTGATTTGCTGAGGTTTGGGGGGAAAAACGGTCTGTCCTCCTCACAGAAGTAGTAACTTGTGTGGCAGTCCAGGGTTGGCCATCCCAGAACATGATCCCGATGGAACCTTCCTTCTCTCTTCCTTTCTGTAGTTTTGTTGCTCTGCCCCTGGATGTCACATCCTCTCAGAACCATGAAGATGATGAAAATATGTGTCCCCCACCCCACCCCACCACCTGTCTTTGAGATAGGATCTACCTATGGAGCCCTGTATGGCCTGGAACTCACTATGTAGGCCAGGCTAGCTGGGCACTCACAGAGATCCCCCTGCCTCTGCCTCCCTAGTGCCGGATTAAAGGTGGTCGCCCACCACACCCTGCAGCCTCCCACATCTCTTTAAACAAGACCCAAAACCACCCACACTATATCTCATTGACTAGACCTGATGCATTTGCAAGTCGCTCCAGTGCCAAATGAGAAAGCTGGGTTTGCTGGTGTGGGACAGCTCAGTTCTTCCAAAATCTGAGCGAAGCAGGGATCAGTTTGGAAAGAAGACAGGCTGGAGCCTGCACCAGCCACTAACTATCTGACTGTGACCCATAGGTCCCCAAGAGTCTCAGCATAAATGGCCAATGGATTTAGAAATGACAAAGCGAGGCTCAGCAGCTCTGTACCCTGCACCTGGGATCGTTTGCTGCTGACTTGGAGGCTCAGTTGTCCCCGGCACCCGTCTCAGGCACCCTGGAATAAGAATCTCCTCCAGGGACACCAGGGACTCCATCTCCTTTATCTTGTGCTAGGTGACACCAAGAACTGTCACCAAGACTACATATTTATCAATGAAGAAACCGAGGCACCAAGAGTGCAGGGGTTAGCCTGGACATGTGACAGACGGGGACAGGAGCAGGTGCCTGGGCACCAGGTCTTTTGGTGATATCTGGGTCACCATTTTCACTAACGCTTACATGACCTGGTGCCCATTCATGGGGCACAGAGTGGATTGTGTGGACTTCATCTCCTGATTGAAGTCTCTGACCCAAGTCCCCAGGCCCCTCACCCAGCTCTCTTGGTTACTGACCTGGTGGGTCCCTGGTCAGCACTCACACTGACAACACAAAATGCCCTGTTAAGGAGGAGGAGGGGCCACACCATCTCCATACTCCCCCTCCGTGGTGCTGGCCTGACTACATGGGCTCTGCCTTGTCAGCCCCATAAGACTCCACAAAAGCTGAGTCAAGGTCAAAGGCAGGAAGAAGGGCAGGCTCTGCTTGCCTGGCACTCTTAAGTGGCTTCTTATGCACAGGGACACAGATCCGCACCTGGCGCTGCAGACAGGCTCACATGCCACCCGCTCCTTTACCAGCAGCACCAAGCTCTGATTTTCCTGACGCTCAGTTGATGCAGGAGAGAGAGGATGTCTGTGAGCCTGAAATTGTGCTGTTTACCTGCCAGGGACCTTGAACTTGAGAGCGTCCTTCCCCACAGTGGAGGCATGTGGCCAGCATGGCAGGAATGCTGTCAAGTTACACACAGGGAAGATGCCAAGCCGTGAGGCCTTCCAGGACCTCAGAGACACCAAAGAGGTGTCAACGGCACAGCAACAGAAAGAAAGGGCCACACTGGGGACAAGGCCATCAGCACTGGCAATGGGCAGGCTCTAGACACTGCAGGGGAAGCTCGACCTAGCAAGGAGCTGTGTGCTTTATTCTTTCTCAGGAGCCATAATTTTCCAACGATGCCTCAGGACGTTTCCTTCAAGGACGACGGATGACCTGAGGAGGCTCAGGTGACAGCTCCCCCTTGGTGGAGAGAGGCAAGCCTGCGACAATCCAGCTCTTTTGAGTAGAAAAACATTCCTCAGAGGCAACATCACTGGGTTTGTAAGAACGAAGGCCAAGGAAATAGATGTGGCTAGTCATCGTCATCGTCTTAACAAATAAACTTTAATTAAGGGAATCTTCAGCAGGTCTTGCCGCGCAGCCTAGGGATGGTGACAGGCTGAGGAATGAGCCTCCTTGAAATGCGGCCACCATGCGCTGCCCCTTAATTATTCATGGGCATCCTTGATGCGTGTTCACTTACTTTCAGTTAACTCATCACTTTAAAAAAAAAAAAATGTTCAGCTAATGTGTCTATTTATTTTTCTCTTAAATGTTTAGTGTGTGTGTGTGAGTGTGTGTGTGTGTGTGAGTGTGTGTGAGTGTGTGTGTGTGTGTGTGAGTGTGTGTGTGAGTGTGTGTGAGTGTGAGTGTGTGTGAGTGTGTGTGTGTGTGAGTGTGTGTGAGTGTGAGTGTGTGTGAGTGTGTGTGAGTGTGTGTGTGTGTGTATGTGTACATGCACTCATATGCATGTAGAGGTCAGAGGACAGTCTTCAGGAGTCAGGTCTTTCCTTCCACCATACAGTCACAGATCTGAACTCTAGCCACCAGGGTTGGTGGCAAACACCATTCCCCACTGAGCAAACTCGACAGCCTTAGTGTGTCATTTTGCCTCCCTGCTTACTTAACTGTGTACTTCTGTGATATATGAAGATGTCTTAGGAACTGAAGAGAAAGGAAGCGAAGACCAGAGAGAGACAGCTCCCAGAAGAGCACATTCCAGCTTCCCGCGCTGGAGACCCACCCCCAAGACAGAAGAAGACAAAGACTCGGTGAAGAACGAGAGAAAAAAAAAGTAATTCTAATTTTTTTTCCTGGAGATGGAGTCTCATGCAGCCCAGGCTGGCCTTGAACTCCCTATATACATGTAAGCACACACATACTTGTGCAGATGTGCACACATGTTCATGTACACAGATGCTCTAGGTGAGTCATAGTAGTCCTCCAGAGAGGTCACATGACACTCACTGCACTGCTCTGAACACATGGACCAAGAATTTGGGAAAACCAAATTGAAAAACAGAGCTTGATCCACACGGAGAGGACAGCAGTGTGGGCAGACCGTGGGCCGATTATGGCAGCCTTTTGCCTAATCTGAGAAAACCCAGCCAGCCACTAAAGCTAATGCTGACAAAAGGAACTGGTCTTTGATATTTTGTTTGTTTTGTTTTGTTTTTCAGAACTCCAGAGGATAATATCTAGATAGAGTGAAGAGCTAAGGGTTTGCTCTTACTCAAATAGAAAGTATATGGGGAAAAAGGAAGGAAGGAGGAAACAACTTAGCAGACAGATGATTGTCAGAGTTTTGAGTTCACTGGTGGGAAGGGCATGACAGAAGACAGCAGTTCACATCATGGTAGCCAGGGAGGAGAAAGAGGAGTGAAGAAAGGCAGAGAAGGGGAGGGAGAGTAAGAAGAAAAGAGGGGAAGGAGGAAGGGGAGGGCCCTGTTCTCAGATTTCCTCCCTTATTCCTTTTATTCCAACATGGGGGGGGGGCGGGACGGGGGAGCCTATGAGATGTTGGTGTCTACACTAAGGGTGGGTGCTTCCCCCTCCATTAGACCCCTCTGGAAACACTTTCATACATGCACCTTTCTAATGTCCAGGCTTTTTAACATGATAAACACATACCTCTGTATAGAAATCAGCAAAATAAAAGATAGTCCAAGAAGAATCAGAGGCTGGTTTTGAGTGTTTTCTATGCAAATAATCATGTATTGAAAGCCTGGCCTCTGCACACCTGCCGCCTGGCCTCTGCAGGGCTCTGAGTCAGGACCTGGATCCCTCTGGCCCTGAGGCAGCCTCCAGCCTCCCAACCTCCCCCTCCCTGCCCTAGCGCCTGCAGCTAGGGTTCCTGTGGCCCCTCCATTCATACAGCCGTCCAGCTCACATTTTCCAAATGACATCATCCCTGCAGGAGCCAAGTCTCTATTTGAAGCTATTTTCTTTGGCTCTTTGTTTTTCTCTTCTTAGACCCAGGAAGCAAGGAAGCAGTGTTTGCTTCCCACCATGTTAGCACCAAGCTGCCCCTTTCGGAGGAGAGACACACGCGCTGCCTTAATTACTCAGTTGCTATTGAGACACAGAGTGAGAGACAAAGCCCCTCATTTGGGAGGAAAATTAATTGTACACAAACAAGAACACATTTCGTCATGAATTAGCTTCTTCAATACTCCCCTGGCGGAGAACTTTCTGGCTGTTTCTTTTCTGTCTGACGTTCAGCTCTCTCCCCTTTTTCTCTGGGAGATTTTCTTGGCAAACAGACCAGGCATGGAGGTCCCCCAAGGTCCCTTTACAGCCCTTTCCCTTACACTGAGGCTGCCATTGCTCCAGTCCATCTTGAGCCATGACCCTGTCCACAGACGGTCCCTTCTCCTCAGCCTCTGAGGAGTGGCAGCCCCTCGGTCCCCAGGCCTCTGGCCCTCCCCAGGCCACAGCTTCAGAGCTAAAGGAAAGATTAAGCTTGATGAATCACAGGACAGGGGAGGTAAAGTAAGGGGAAAGCTCGCCTCCACTGCAACTGCGAGATTTATTGCCAAGCGCCGCAAGTAATGAAACCATCCATCTCCCACGGGTAGGAAAAGGAACCCAGTGCAAGTCTGAAAAGGGCAGTGAGAAAATCGGCCTTGTTGGAGCAGTTGGTGGCCAGGATGCTGTGTGATCTCGCTGCCCTAGGGACTTGCCCTGGGCGTATCCTGCAGAGTGGACTCCCCTGACCTCTGAGATCTGCTAGAGGGGAGAAGGGAGTCACTAACATCCTGACCTGCCACCTGCAGAGATCCTGGCCTCTAGCCTCCAATGTAGCACTGGAAGGAAAGGGGCTGGGGGAGGGGAGTTCAGCCTCCGCTCCCCACGGACAACCCCACTTACCTGTCACTCATTCAAAATCAACCAATTCAACTGTCCTCACATCTTGAGGACATCTCAGTAACTGTCTCTAGAAATGACAAATCAGGGATGACAGAAACACACGCAAAGATTGCCAGGACCTAGGACACTCTTCTAGAATGTTCCATTGTTCTAATGGTTTGCCCAGCTGTTAGCATTAAAGCTTAGAACTTGCCCTGGTCAGAGTTGCAGTGGCGGCAGCAGTCTTTCCTCACTGCTCCCATTTAGAAGGGCCTGGGAGTTGACAGGTTTGGGGGTTTGCCTTCTGTAGCCCAGGAACTAGCAGAAAGGAGGTGCTGTCCCTGTGGCCACACATGCCACCCTTCAGCTGGTGTAGGCCCAGCCCACAGGCACACTCCTATCACAGCCCCTGGTGTAAGTGCTTCGCACAGCAGCAGCACCTCCAAGGGTACCTTCTCCTGCAGTGAAGTCCTGCACCCCAGCAAAGTGCTCTGCCCTAGGTGACCCACCACTGTAGTCTGCCCCATAGCCAGTGGAATGCTGAGATCATTCACCCCTGCAGATCCAAGCACTCTCCATTCTGCTGGGAAGCTGACAAAGGTTTGGAAAGACATCCTGCAGCTCCCCTGCCTGCAGTCCTTTCAGCTCAAGTTTTAAGAGTATTGTGGTATCCCCCAGCCCCTCTAGCTGCTGTCAGCTGGGGTTGGTTCCTGGGCATAATTGATTCCTATTATAGAGATTTCTCCACTGACACCAAAGCCACCACCATCACTGCCACCACAGTGGAGAAATCCCACAGCCATGACACTCCACCACACTGAACCTGACACCACCACCACCCTTCCTCCTTCGAAAGCCCTGGTGCCCTGCCTCAAGCCTCAGCCTGGGACAGCAATAGCAGTCTGCCCCAAAGCAGTGGCATTCCGTCCCCAAGCTGCAGAGGCCCATACCCAAGCTGTGGTGGCCTGCTGCTTCAGCTACCCACTGCCCCCCAACCTTATGAAAGGTATACCTTCCCCAAGCTGTGGGGAGCCCCTTGTCCCTCCCCAAGTTCTTCGACTGTATCACCACCCCCAAAGAGCTATGTCTAGCCCTTGAGCGGGCCACTAAAATTTAAAGTGGCTAACTAACTGCCAGTCCTCCTTCCTTCCTCAGGGCAGTCAGCCCCTCCTTCCCACCCGGGGACTGTGGAAATTGGAGACAATCCTGTGAGTGCCTCCGTGGGAGCTGTCCATGGTGACTGACTCTACCTGCCTTAGCTGGCACACCTTTCCTGACACCTCCATGGGAGCTGTCCGTGGTGACTGACTCCACCTGCCTTAGCTGGTACACCTTTCCTGACACCTCCATGGGAGCTGTCCGTGGTGACTGACTCTACCTGCCTTAGCTGTTACACTTTCCTGACGCCTCCATGGGAGCTGTCCATGGTGACTATTCCTGCTTCAGCCGATTGCTCGATGAAAACCAGGCACCTTTCCTGCCTCAGAATGTCTACTGCAGCTGCCATGGGAACTGTCCACAATGATCACAACCTTTCCTGCTCCAGCCTACTGCCTTCACAGAGGACTCTTTGTAAATTTTGGACACCCTGTAAACGTCATTACTCCTCAAGGCAGAAAAGTGGCTAGACCTCTGTCTGAGAAAGCTCCAGTAGCCCAGCTTCATAACTGCCATCTCCAGAGCCTCAGTAGGACTCATCCCAGATTATGCTAATTTGGGACGAGATGTCTGAACAAAAACTCACCAATCCCTGAACTTCCCCCAGTTGCCCCCACTAATCCACACTCTGGAAATCCCTGCCCCCAGAAAGCTCCGCCCCCTAAGAAACTATATAAAAGCTGTTTCTACCCAGTTCCTTGCTGTCTTTTCCTGGGAGCAGAGGCAGCCACTCCTGGATTTGTCCCTCCAATAAGTCTCTTTTAAGAGGTTTACTGTCTGCTGTGACTCACTCGTCCGGAAGAAGAAATGAAGAAGGAGCAGCACGCAGGCTCCAAATCTCCTCAGCTCCTCAGAGTTTGGGACGACTCTCCCCTGGGAGCTGCAAGTCTCTGTTGAGGAAGCCTCCTCACAGAGCTGTGAGGTTCGTGGGCTCCCATGCCTCAGGAGACCCTTGGGACAGTGTCCCACCTCAGAGTTGGGATATCTTCCCATCCCTCAGAATTGTGGACACCCTCCCACCTGAGTACCAGAAGCCAGGCCACACCCACAACACCAGTGAGCCTGTCTTTCTGTCATTAATCATCTCTTGACCTCCCTTCAACCCTCCTTCCTGGCTGAGTTGAATGTTTCCTGCACTTTGTCCCATCTGGTACTCCAGCCTGTGTCAGTCTTACTCCATCATCTAGGATAGGGGATCAGCCTCTGTGCACTGTGTCCACATGGTATGCTCTATCCGTCTCCCTGGAACCTGGTGATCATCTGCGTTATCAGAAATATCAGCTGCCACGGTGGCCATAATGGCTAATCTTGATTACCTGGTTGACAGGATTTAAAACCACCATGGGAACAATACCTCCAGGAATGTCTGTGAGGGCACTTTTTCATAAGGACCAAAGACCTACCCTGCATATGGGCTGAAATTCCAGATGGAACAGAAGGAGAAAACAGGCTGAGTACCAGCATATTCATTCTCTCTCTCTCTCTCTCTCTCTCTCTCTCTCTCTCTCTCTCTCTCTCTCTCTCTCCCTCCCTCCCTCCCTCCCTCCCTCCCTCCCTCCCTCTCTTTCCTGGCTGTGCATGCAATGTAACCAACCACCCCAAGTCCCTGCAGCTATGGCTTTCCCACTCAGGTGGACTGAACCCCAGAACTGTGAGTCAAAGTTAACCCTCTTGAGTCATTTTTGTCAGAGAGTTTGTCACAGTGGTGAGAAAAGTACCTAACACAGTACCCCAGTGCTTATGTTCATGTACCCTTACTTTGCCTATTTAACATCCCCACGGTGACACACTGGCATAATTATTCATTATTGTGGTTAGCCTCTTGCCATCTTAATCTGTAACACAGACTTTTTTTTTGTAGGTGTGTCTGTGTGGGGAAAGACATCGCATATTTAGGGTTTGGCCTTAGAACTCAGTGGTGATCCTGAAGTAGAAGTCCCACGGATAAGGGACTAGTGTTGTTTTCTCCCCCTGACAACAGTTGTTACCACCAGAGATTCTAGAGAATTCCATCAAATCTAAGTGCCACTGGCACATCAAGTGATGCTGGAAACCTACCTCCCTACCTGTGGTCCTAGATCTGAGCACACAGCTGGTGGAAACTTTGTAGCAATAAGAGGTTTCTACGTGTAATAACCAGAGATGAATCCAAAATCAGGCCCGTGTGGAGTCCTGCCAGCATATGACTGTGCGGGCTGGCATCAACTCTCGGGCTGGCTCTGCAGCGAGCAGGCTGACCACACACGTGCACTTTGCATGGAGCTCATGCCATGAGACGGACGCCAGCACTGCCTGAAGCTACTCTGCTCAGCTTTGAGGCCACTGCGTGTTATGAATTGTAGTGTTTTTATCTAACGTACGTACAACGCTTTCTGCTCTTACAGAAACATAATCATTTCATTACCAAAAGCAAGGACTTTGATATCTTCCCACCAGCATTCCTCATAAGTAAGTATCAAATTAGTATATTTTAGGATTGCATTATGTTAAAAAGACAGGCATATCCATCATGTTGGTATGTAAATGAAATCACATATATATCAAAGGAATGGCCTAAAATTAATTTCCTTATTATTTTATTAGAAGTAAAGACTTTATCTGTGTTCCTATAAAAAAAAATACGCGTAAAAATTTCTCCAGCAAAAAAGGTAGCTCCACATGGAACTCGCTCAAGAAACCCTGAGCAGTAAGATTGGCTCCTCGCACATCCTTCGAACCTCATCAACAGTGAACTCTTGCATATCACCATGGAGATGCAGTCCGACTTCAGATATTAGAATATGAAAACAAATTGTGGTTTGTTCTGAATTGTGTTTCTAAATCAACAGAACACACTATGAAAGGGTTCTCCTCCACGCCCACCCCGTGCCAGCTCCCTTGGCAGCCCGTCATCTATTCTTCCCTGCTGCAGCTAGATGCTTGGCTCGCGGCAAGAATGAGAAGAGATGACCTCCAGCCTCCATCAGCACTCCTGTTTATTGGAGTATACACACCTCCCTCCAAGCAAGTCCCACTCTCTCTCTAGCCTAGTTGGGATGGAAGGCCCAATGCTAAGCCTCATGTCTCTGCAGCCTCTGCCTGCCCCAGCCCAGTGTCCCAGCCTGCTGACATTCCTGCAGGGCCAAGCACTCAGGACATCGGAGTGTATGTTCTGGGGGGTGGATCTCAAATGGTGTGTGTGCTAGCCTGGCATACACCAAACCCTGGATTCAATCCCAGCCCTTGTAAACTGGTCGTTTTGGTACATGCCAGTAATCTCAACACTCAAGATGTGGAAGCAGGAGGTTCAGGAGTTCAAGGTCACCCTTGGCTGCATAGTTTGAGACTAGTCTAGCCTATATGAGACCCTCTTAGACAGAGGGGGGAAGGGAAAAACCCAACGTCTGTGAGGAGCACCCTTTCCAAGACTTGCTGGTGTGGAACTGTTCATTTTCTTCCAGATTGCTGCAAAAAAACAGATTGTAAACCCCTTCCTGGTGCTCGATTTGCCGAGAGGCTGAAGGCCCAGTGTAATCCTCATCTTCCATCACACTTCATCGAAAGCCAACACTCAAGAGATAAGCTCCTCCCTTCCACAGTCACCTCGGTGAATTGAATGGCTGTCTCCATTTCACCAGCTGTGCAGGAGTCTCCAGTCCTGTCGGCTTCCTTGGGCCCCGTGGAAACCTCCAGCAATGGCTTTCGTAGAGCATGGTGATCACTGTCTCTTTTCAGTGTAAAATGCAATCCTGGATAAAATAAGGTTTTTATTAGAATAGGGGAAAATGGGAAATGCCAACCAAGAGGGACAGACAGAAAAGGAGCCAGGGCCAGGGATGGGGACGGCGAGTAAAGAGTGGGGGTTTATAGAGTGCAGGCGAAGATAAGAGAGCCTAAGGCTGCCAGCAGGATGGAGACGGAGCTGGAGGCACGCCACACTTTTTTTTTTTTTAAGGATGTAAGGAGAGAGATCATCAAACCAGTCACCAGGGCTTCCAAGAGATAGTGGCAGTCATTTAATGAGAGGCCCAGTGTCGCACAAATCTAAATTAATTCTTTGCTTGGCTGTTCCCGGGGAAGAATGAGGAAATGTTTGCCAAAGTAAAAGATAACCAAAATATTTTTTTTACAGAAGCAGAGAGAGAGAGAGAGCAGAACTGAAGAGAGTAAAGGGAAGAGACACGGGGTGGGAGGAGGGAAAGATGGCAAAGGAAAACTGACATGATTCACTGATTTTTGTGGCTTTTGGATTCTTTGTTTGAGATGGAGTCTCATGTAACTCAGGCTGGCCTCAAACTCCATATGAGCTATGGGACGACATGGAACTCCCGATCTTCCTGCCTCTGCCTCCAGAGTGCTGGGTTACAGGTGTGTGCTAGCTCATCCGGCTTGCTCTGGAAGCCAGAGCTCTTGCTTGCTAGGCAAGCACACTCTGCCTGAGCTATATCCCCAGCTGGGAGACACTTCCTGATGTCCAGTGCGGTTTCTCTGACAGACACTTTCAGAAGTGGCCTCTGTAGCCAGCGACCCATTCACTCTCTGCCTGACTCCTGCCCCTCCAACCCCCACCTCCCAACCCCACCCCCACCCCACCTCACTGCTCCAAAGTGCAAGGCTTTCCCACACCCCTCCCCGCTTGCGTTTTCCCACTTAAAGCTGAAATATCCTAGGGCTGAGATGGGACCACAGGATGAACACATGCGAACCGCGCTCACTGCGTCCTTCCCTGGTTCTTTCACTGACAGCTCAGAAAACATGTTAATTTAGTGCTAATATGTCTTTAGCACCTGCTAAACTAGGATAGCATCACTGCGAACAAGGAAAAGAGCAGGGTGGGCTGCAGCCCTGTGTGTCGGCTGATGGGGCTTGCCTCCTGTGGGTCGTGACCCCTTTCCTTTCACAGGGACTGCCTAAGACCATCCTACAGATCAGACACATCACGATCCAGCACAGTGGCAAAATGACAGCTGTGAGGTAGCGATGGAAAGAACTTTGTGGTTGCGGTCACCACAACAACATGAGGAACTGTATTAAAGGGTTGCAGTGTTAGGAAGGTTGAGGACCACTGCTCTAGGGTGACCTTCCTTCAAGGCAGGGCACGCTGCTGCTCCCTCCATTCTCACCCGTCCACATCCCCACTCTCCCACTCTCACATCCCTGCCCTCCCCACATCCCCACTCCAGCTCACTCTGAAGACAGTTTTCCCCTTTAAATGAAAGTGGCTTAATGTTTGTTTATTTAAAGAAAACTGGAAAGTAAAGTCAAGAGTATCGTAGTCAGCTTCAGCTGTCACCTTGACACAAACCTAGCGTCACCTGGGAAGAGGGAACCTCAACTGAAGACTTGCCCAGATCAGATTGGCATGTGGCCATGTCTGTGAGGGATTTTCTTAATTGTTAATTTACAAAGAAGGACCAAGGCCACTGTGGGCGGTATCACCTGTAGGCAAGGGGGTGTAAATGTATCATTTATTCTCCTGACTGGGTTGTTGTCTGGGAGGTTTACGACCTCCTTCTGCTGGCCTTAGGCCTAGTCCTGGAAACTTCTAGCCCCCCCCCCCCCGCCCCAATCTAACCTAGGCCTAGCATGTTTTCAGCCTCTGAGACTTACTGCTTAATAAGCTCACTCTTTCTTGTTCTTTCTGAGCTCTGGCATAGCTGGCTCAACTCAGCTGTTCTGGCTCAAACTCTTCTCCCAGCTGACTTGTTTAATCTGGCTTTTCTTTCATTCCAGAAATGCTCTGCTTGGCCTCAAACAAACTCAGCAATCTGCTCTGATCTTCTGGCTTTGTCTCATATTCTGGCCTGTTCTGTCTTCACCTGAGTTCTTTCTCTCTGCAACCCATCTCTCTATCACTGTCCTGGTAAAACTGCCTCCTCTCTCTGTAAATCTGCTTCTTAAGTAGCTTCCCTTTCCTCTCTCTTTTTGTGAGAGTTGGGCAGATCCTATTCTGTCAAATCTCATATTTGTCACATTTTCTGCCACTCAATTAGATATCACTTTCCAACAAACTAACTTTGCCGTCGTTTGGGATTAAAGTCATGTATCACCATGCCTGGACCTAAGTTTTTTTTTTACCAGGCTGGCCTTGAACTCAGGCCTATTTGCCTCTGTCTCCTGAATTAAATATGTGTTTGCATTCCACCCAGATCACACAGACCTAGAAAGTTTTTGGATGTGATCTCTCGCCAGAACAGCTTTGTTCTAAATTAACAGTCCTTTACTGGGGAGCCTGAGCTATATAAGAAAGGTAACTTAGCAAGCCAGGAGGCAGCATTCCTCCATGATCCTGCCCTGACTTCCCTCAGTGACGATCTGTTACCTGGAAGGGTAAGTCGAAATAAACTCTTCCCTTCCCAAGCTGCTTTGGGTTATGGTGTTTATCACAGCAACAAAGAAGCAAACTGCAACGAGCCAACAAGCCAGAAAAATTTGTCTGAGATGAGAGCACCACCCTGTCTGCTCCTGTCTCCTCTCTGGCTTTGACTGACACCAGCTACAGTAGCACAAGGAATGGCCCAAAACAGAGACCATGCACCCCGACCAAAGCCTTAGACTATTTACTCTTTGGGGCTTCCAGAAAACATGAGCCCGTGCCAGGAGAAAATGACCAAACGGGACGGGTAGATATGAGGAAGGAGGCCAAATTTAACTTGTCAGAGTGAGCTGTGGAAGAGGACATGCACCCCAGCCACCTCACTGACCACCAAGTCTAATCTCCTGATGGAACGTCTAGCAGCCTTAGCTATCGAATGGGAGGACAGACTCCTGTCATGAGCCCCAGGCAGCATAATGAGATGGGGTCTAGAAAGCTTGAGGAAGGCCCTGTGAGTCCCAGCGCACAGAGCCATCAGCCAGGAAGCTGTCTCAGGAAGGTGGCAATACAGATAGAGAAAAACCTCACCTTTATAACCAGATGCAGGATGCTCAGAAGACAAGACATTTGCAGCCCAGGGGGCAAAAAATGGCCTGAAGAAACCACAGGGCTTGGAACATGTGGCTCAAGTTTGAAATAAACCCAGGAGATCAGGGCTACATCGAGGGCTGGGATGAGAAGGTGAGGTCTGGAGGACACAGGGTGAAGAGATGAGGTTGCTAAGCAACACTTTCTGATACCAGAGTTGGCAGAAATGACCTGGGAACCAGGGCGTCTGTGAAATCTCACTCCTGCATTGCTCCAAGGTCACCTCAAGGCAGGTCCACCACAGCCATCTTGGGGGAGCAATCTGGGAAAACAGAAAGAAGCAGAAGGACCCTTGTCCACCGGGGGGATGCACTCAGAATGACTTCCTGCAGACCAGCCCCTCACTTACTGGATCTTGGGTCCTCTCGCGGCAGAACTGTGTATGACCTAAATGGTTGGACTGTGAAACCCCAGGCACAACCAAGTGAGGCTGGTCCCTGGGCGTGGATAAACAGACAAGGAACGTTCCCAGCCTCCTATGAGTTTTTGAGTTCGGTTCTAACCAATAGCTGCTCACCCGACCACCATCTGTGTAAACTTCGACAAATTCAAACCTCCAAGTATCAGCTTTTCCACTGACTGAATGTGGCACCAAGCAAGACACAATTGTGTGGAGTCTCCAATACAGAGTAATATTTACCTTATGTAAGACATAGTTCTGGGGGTCTCAAAACAAAACAAAACACCAACTACATAAGCCAAAGTATTTAGCACAGCAAAAAGTTTTACTTCCCTTGAAGGGTTTCTGCTATATGAAGCAAGCATCCTAACTAAGGATCCTGTGCCTCACTCTGAGTGGTCGGAGCTCAACTTACACTCTCATGTGATTGGCTATTGAAGAGTGAACGGCAGTTTCTAGGGAGCGCAGTTTCTAGGGAGAATTGAGAAGCGCTGACCTGAGGAATTTGGATTTCTGCCCAATGGCTTCTTTACAGTTTTTAGGGAGTTTTATCTTACTTAACCCTTTGATAGAAAAGACAGCACACTTTGTTTACATTTCCCACACTTTCAAATGAGCTCCCCTGTAGCCCCTGACATCTCCTTGAGTCCTGTGAGAAGCAGTCCCTTGCAGGAACTAACCAGTACTTGGAACAAAATATCCCGTTTTTGCCTTGGCTCATGGCGATGAGTTTTCCTTCAATTTAGCCTGAGGGGGAAAAAGAAAGAAAGAAAGAAAGAAAGAGTCCTGAGCCATAAGGCCAGCTGAGGCAGACCAGTTACCCTCCCATTAAAACAGCTAAGAAAGCTGATTTCTTTCTAGCCAATAAACACAGCAATAGATCAATGCTCATACTTGATTGGTCATGTTTGGACTACAAGGTATCCTGGGAAATGTAGTCTTTACCCCAGGCTCCTGGGCCACCACTATGGGGTAAATGGACAGAGTGTGGGTCAACAAGGTGGTCCATAGTACTCGACTGCAGTCTGACTATCTCTGAATCAGCTATGAGGGTGAGGAGGGCACCTGGCTCTGAGGGACCAAGGGCTCTGCAGATGGACAGGTGAAATAGGGTTAAGGCTACACCCAAGACAGCCATGGGGTCAATGTCCAGGGAGCCTGGGGTCTTCTGTGGAGCTGAAGGGATCCTGGGCAGCTGCTCAGAGTGTGACTGGAGGCTCCGATCTCTGCAGGAAATGCTGATCTGGACTCTGGTGCTCGTCTGCCACCTGCTAAAAATACACCTCTTCTCCATCCACGGATGCATCCATCAGTAGACCAGGCTATTTTTAGCACTGGGAAAGCAGGAGACAAGGGACTTCAAGATTCACAACCTGCCTGGCAAAGTGGGAACTTGTTTCCAGGAAGGCCACGCATGGACCATGTGTCTTCCCCGCAAAGCTCCTCCTCCCAGTCTCCAAGTCCAAGGACACAGTAACCTCCACTCTTGGGGACTCAGCCTCCCAGGATTTGTCAGGATATGGGCGATACAGGTATTGCTCCCTAGAAAATAACACACATGGCCACCAGACTGTTCTCCACTGTCGTGGCCCCACTCCAAAGCCTCATGAGCTGGTTCCTACTGTCCTCATTTCTCAGGACACAGCATGTGTGTGCAGATGTTAGAGAGCGACCCTTGGGAGTCAAGTGTCTCCTGCTGCCATGTGGGTCCAGAGGTCACCAGGCTTAAGGACAGGTAGCCTTAAGCACCAAGTCATCTTGCTGGCCCAATGGAGATATTTACTATCTTGATTGCCAAGGTCATGGTGTTAAGACTGCACATGTGTGAAACAACTAATCCAATTAGGACCACAGGGATGGCTGCGTGGCTAAAGGTGCTTGCTGCCAAGCCTGACGACCTCAGTTTAAACACTACAAGGTGCCCTCTGACTTCCACACGTGCGCCTTGGCCTGTACATGCACAATAGGTAAATGAGTAAGTAAACAAATAAATATACCCTTAAAAAACTTAGCAAACTATACATTTTTGCATATGTGTGGTCTGCCAATTGTGGTGCCATGAAGTCAGAGCAGAAAAGCCACCTGCTACACATTAGAAACAACCTTACCAACTGCCGCGCAGGTAGCTCGTACTTGGAAATGAAAGTCTCTTCTTAGCATAGTTAAAAGTAAGAAAAAGTGAGGAGAGACGACGCTGAAGAAATGTCCTAACTTGAGCAAAGGATGGAGGCTCTGGGCTTCTTACCCAGCTATGTCCTTCTGTCTACTCTCCTTCTTACCCAGTCTGTGACCCCTGCCCATGAGATGGTTCCCCCTGCCCCCGCCACACACAATCAAGATGGGTCTTCCTTCCTAACTAGACCTCTCTGGAATTGTCCTCACAGATGTACCCAGAGGTGTGTCTCCTAAGTGAGTCCAAGTCCAGCGGAGTTGAGAGTGAAGAGTAACCGATCTAAATCTACCCATCATCAGCCTGACACCCAGAACCACGATATGGAATAAACACTCCTGCTTCAGGAGGGAGGAACGAAAGGCAATGGAAGGTTGGACCGGAGCCCAGTGGGGACAAGCCCTCAGCGCCACAGCCAGGACCTAGGGCTTGTGGTGGCGTCCTTCAGGCTCCTCGTGGGAAACCCTGCCCTTCGTTCTGCAACACAGGTGGCCTCCCTCTTGGCTTCCACTGTGCCTGCAGCCAGCTATGGGCAGCCAGCCACAGTCCTGAGCTCTGCGATAGCCTGGCCCCTCCACTACACCCTGTGCTTCACTCTCACAGACTTAAGAGACAGCCTCCCAGGGCCTCCTTGTAAGGACTTCCACCCTGCCACAGGTTGCCTGACCTTAGCGTCCACAACTCTATATCTTTTCCATTCTACATGCGCACAAGATTAGCTGTACGTAGACAATGCCACCAAGTTCTAACACCAGTTCAAGGTGTAATCTGACCACCTCTTCTGCCACATTGTCATATTCTGTATGCACTTTGGCAGCCAAATATGGGAAAACACTTCCTCATTCGGTTGTTCCCAACCATTGGGACTCCTTCAGCGGCATTGTCAGTTTAGTCCCCGTCTCTTTGAAATATTTGAATTTTTCACAAACTGGAACCTTCAGCAGGCTGGTTCTTTCCTATTGTCCCACAGAAAGCTAAGAGGGTTTTCTTCATTGTCATTAAATCTCTTTAATGACTAAGGATACTTTTATCCATACTATCTTGGTGAGCATTTTTAAACTCACCCTCCATTCCTCACCAAAATGTACATTTTTCGTGCCTTTCTCATCCTCTCACTATGGACGTGGCAAAGAGCTGGGAGCAGTAACCATGCCACCACCTGGATGTTTCACTGTTTTGAAATGCCCTCCCCTAAGTAACCTACCCCACCCTTTGGAATTTAGCTTCACTCAAGTTTTCAAGAAAGAATGCAGCCATTTTTCACCAGAATATATCCCTCACATGGAGAAGGAATCTCTTGTGTCGGTACGGAAGTATCAACAAAAAGCCGATTGCCTAAAGGTGAGGCAGGAAAGAGAAGGTGGGACATCGGGCAAGCAGAAGGGATTCTGGGATAGAGCCAGGCGAGGGAGATTGTCCTGGCAAGATGTGAGGAGATGGCACCTGAGCAGAGGTAATCAGCCACGTGGCAGAATGTAGATTAGTATAAATGGGTTATTTTAAGTTATGAGCTAGTCAGAGGAGAGCCTAGCTACACGGCCTAGGTATTTATAAATATATTTTGAGTCTCATGAGTCATTATTCTGGGAGCTTGGGGCCAGGAGGAACCCCACCCCCAATATTCATAGCCTCTGGTCCATGGGGTCGTTGCTCCCCTCTGAAGCCTTTACTGCCCTCATTCCTCTCAACAGCACCCCCTTCCACATTCTTACCACAACAGCCTACTGTGCTCTGCTTAAACATTCTTGAAGCTTCTCTTTCCATACCTGTCCCCAAAACAAGTTTCAGAGGCCCCCCAAAAACACAGGATCACATTTATGACAACAACCCCACTCTTTGTTGTCACCTACTCAGTGTGGTGCTGAGGAGGGTGGCAGTGTGTGTTTGCGTCCCATGTGCCTAAGATGTCTACGGAACTATGCTCATGTGGGTAATGGGTGCCTCTCCTTCTTGCCCTATGTACCCAGACCCTTCCCGGACCAGCAGCTTCATGGTGATGGGTCCCTGGAGACTATTTCAGCCACATCTGTTTCAGTATCAAACCTTATCTCTGTGGTTCCCAGCCAGGAGTGACAATGTCCTTTGGGGACATTTGGCAATGTCTCGAGAGACTTTTTAGTCATTCTAGACTCACGATGCTTCATTGAAGAATGGCCTGGCCGGTCCTTAGTGTCTAGAGAACTATAGTTGATCCTCTGAAATGGGGCAGGACAGCCAAATGTGTCAACGAATAAGTGAATGAGCCTCTCATGGAAAACACCACAGCTGTACAATGTACAGCATAGCTGCTGTGCTCGCCCCCACAGAACACCTTCGCCCAGCTCTTGCCTCCTGGGCAGGGCTCAGTGACAGTAGATCCCCCCCACAGCAGATGGATGCCACACCCTCAGCCCTCGTCCTTTCTTAGGATGAAGAAGCTATGGCTTCTGAGACCCAGGAGGCCATATTCTGATAGTCTGATGTTAGACACCATTTGCAGGGTCCCTCTGCAGGGTCCTTCCTTCCTCTTGACATGTCCTCCATGGAGACACAACGCTCTGAAGAGACCCAGGAGGACCCTAGAGCCTGGGCTTCTCTTTCAGACTCTCTTTATCTCAGGCATGTGACAGTCCATATTGTTTTTAATAGCATCTCATTCTTTTTTTAAATATATTTTATTAATTTATTCATATTATATCTCAATTGTTATCCCATCCCTTGTATCCTCCCATTCCTCCCTCCCTTCCATTTTCCCCTTACTCTCCTCCCCTATGACTGTGACTGAGGGGGACCTCCTCCCCCTGTATATGCTCATAGGGTATCAAGTCTCTTCTTGATAGCCTACTATCCTCTGAGTGCCACCAGGCCTCCCCATTCAGGGGACATGGTCAAATATGGGGCACCAGAGTTTGTGTGAAAGTCAGTCCCCACTTTCTACTCAACTGTGGAGAATGTCCTGTCCATTGGCTAGATCTGGGTAGGGGATCGAAGTTTACCACACGTATTGTCCTTGGCTGGTGCCATAGTTTGAGCAGGACCCCTGGGCCCAGATCTGCCCATAGCATCCCATTCTTAAGATGAGGAAACTGAGCACGCCTTTATCCCAGCACTCAGGCGACAGAGGCAGAAGGATCTCTGAGTTCGAGGCCAGCCTGATCTACATAGTGAGTTCCAGGACAGCCAGGGCTACACAGTGAGATCCTGTCTCAAAAACAAATAAACAAACAAGCAAATAAAAAGATGAGGAACCTAAGATCCAGGGGATCGGCTAAGGAGTCTCTAGCCTGTGGGAGCAGAGGCCAGGAGAAAACCAGAGTCCAACCCAGGGTGCTCTTGCACTTTTCGTGTTTAATCACCATACCTTAGCTCACACATGTTTGTTTGCTTATTTGAGGACGACCTCAAACTCCCTCTATATCCAGTGATGGCTTTGAAATTCTGATCTTCCTGCCACCACCTCTCTGGTGCTGGGATTGCAGGCTTGCACCTCCCTAGTGCTGGGATTGCAGGCTTGCACCTCCCTAGTGCTGGAATTGCAGGCTTGCACCTCCCTAGTGCTGGGATTGCAGGCTTGCACCACCCTAGTGCTGGGATTCAGGATTGCACCTCCCTAGGGCTAGGATTCAGGATTGCACTGCCCTAATGCTAGGATTGCAGGCTTGTACCACTCTAGTGCTAGGATTGCAGGCTTGCACTGTCCTAGTGCTGGGATTGCAGGCTTGCACCACTCTAGTGCTGGGATTGCAGGCTTGTACCATCCTAGTGCTAGGATTGCAGGCTTGCACTGTCCTAGTGCTAGGATTGCAGGCTTGCACCACTCTAGTGCTGGGATTGCAGGCTTGTACCATCCTAGTGCTGGGATTGCAGGCTTGCACCACCCTAGTGCTGGGATTGCAGGCTTGCACCACCCTAGTGCTGGGATTGCAGGCTTGCACCTCCCTAGTGCTGGGATTGCAGGCTTGCACCTCCCTAGTGCTGGAATTGCAGGCTTGCACCTCCCTAGTGCTGGGATTGCAGGCTTGCACCACCCTAGTGCTGGGATTCAGGATTGCACCTCCCTAGGGCTAGGATTCAGGATTGCACTGCCCTAATGCTAGGATTGCAGGCTTGTACCACTCTAGTGCTAGGATTGCAGGCTTGCACTGTCCTAGTGCTGGGATTGCAGGCTTGCACCACTCTAGTGCTGGGATTGCAGGCTTGTACCATCCTAGTGCTAGGATTGCAGGCTTGCACTGTCCTAGTGCTAGGATTGCAGGCTTGCACCACTCTAGTGCTGGGATTGCAGGCTTGTACCATCCTAGTGCTGGGATTGCAGGCTTGCACCACCCTAGTGCTGGGATTGCAGGCTTGCACCACTCTAGTGCTGGGATTGCAGGGTGCACCACCCTGCCCAGTTTATGAGCTACTGGGGAGCAAACTCAGGGTCACATGTGCTTGGCAAGCAGTCTGGCCCAAGAGCTCCAGGTGAGGTTGCATTTGTGACTCAATGGACCCTGATTCTCCCCTTGAGAAAATGCCCTTGCTCTGAAGACTCTCTGCTCTGCCCCAGCCACAAAGCACCACAGCATGTACCCACTCAATGCCACACTGACCACCCGCTCATCTGTGTCACCACATGCTGGGCCTCCTCTCTCACTCACAACGGACAAGGATAGGTCAAGAGCCCTCTGTTCTGAGGTGGAGGTGGCCCCTCATGTCACTGCTCAGGATTCTAATAGCGTCAGCCCCGAGTTGACCATTGTGCCTGCCCGTGGCTCTCCCACCTCCCATCCTCGTCCTTTATCCCCAAATATCCTTTTTCTAGGCACTGTGCTCAAGTGTAAATCATTTTGTACAATTATTTGTAATTAAGGGAGAAAATGTGTTTTGGGCCTCAAGATTATTCGGCTATTTTTTGCTGAAATAAATCCACACCACACTGGCCCAGGAGGCAACACAAAACACAATTAACTTTCTTCTAACTTAACAGGGGTTTATGTAGCTGTTTTCATAATCGTAATATCTCAAGATGTACAAACACTTTTCCCCTAATGTAATTGTGTTCCACCAACAAGACAGCGTGGGTTTAAGTGAAGACGCGGACAGTGTTGGCTGCGAGGCTGTGTTATGCGGAGGATCCAGGAATTCTGCTGGCTAGTCCATGAGTAACCATCCCATCAAGGGTGGCTGCAGCAACTCCAGTTAGCTGTGAGAGACACCTACAGCCCAGGTTGGCGACCCTTGGCCTCGGAGTGTCCTGACTCCTCCCTCATTATTTCCCTTGCTATTAATGTGTCTCCTTCCCACAGCGACTTGATAGAAATACGTTCAAAGCTTGACTTTTACAGCCTCATGAAATCGCATCGGCCTCAAACCCAGCCAGAAAGTGGCCAGGCCAAAACCACTCAGATGAGAAAACACCGGAAGAAGCTCTCAGTGATCCTTTCCATGACTGCTACTGAGAAGTTTGGGGAAGGCAGAAGAAAGCTGCTTACATCCTGTGTTCACCGTCCACCATGGGAAGGCATTGGGGCAGCCTGAGGAGCATGGAGGACTGGCTGTCCAGCCGCACACGGTCACGGCGGGAAACGTCGTAAAGCATGTGGGACACCAGAAGAGAAAGGCTCCCGCAGATGGTGCCACGAGGAGCAGCAGGGCCTGGAGATACAGTCCTGGGGACTGTGGAGCATCAACACCTCCACCAGACCTGAGCCAAGTGACTTCCTGAGCTGAGGACAGCTCAGCTCCGAGGACTCTCATGTCTCCAGCAGACACTGAGACTCCAAGTGAGGCCCTGTCCCTAGGTGCCCCCGTGTTCTGGTTTCATTTCTGTCCCTGTGACAAAACGCCCTAATAAAAAAGCAAATTAGGGGAGAAAGGAGCTTATTTCAGCTGAAAAGTCCAGGCAACAGGCCCTCATTGTGGGAAAGCTAAGTAAGCAGCTTCAAACAGCTAGTCCTATTACATTCACCGGTCAGGTGCAGAGAGAGTGCTCAGCTCAAATTCTCCACTCATCACAGCTCAGGACCCCTGCCTAGGGAATGGTACCACCCACAGTGGGCTGGGTCTTCACACATTAATTAACCTAATTAAAAATAATCTCCTACAGGCCAGTCCAATATAGACAACAGCGCACTGAGACTTTCCCCCAGGTAATTCAGTTGTGTCAAGATGAAATTCAGCCTGACCATCATGTCTGGGGCCATGAGGTCCAGGAGGCTTGCTGGGAATTATAGAAAGGCAGAGCCAAAAGGCACTCTGTAGACGCAGGTGTCTGAGCTGATGAATAAACATGTGTATAAGGATTTCACGCACACTCTGCTTTCAGTGACCACACACACACACACGTGCACTAGCACTCGCAAGCTAGATCTGCCCCTCCCCCCACCCCAAGAGAAGATGAACACGTGCTGCTGTCCCCACATTCGGTCTTCCAACAGCAACAAACCAGAGGAAGCCACATGACCAGGCGACAGCATCCTAGCCCAGCCCCTATTCCCTTGGGAACACAGCTGGCTGTGGCCCCCATGATTGGATTGTGTTTCCTTCTTGGGGACAGAATGGTATAGAATCTTGTTTGCAGGGTTCAGTTTGGAGAAGCAGGGCCTCTATAGTTGGGGCCCAAAGGAGTGGAGCATATGGTAGCAGATTTACTTTCAAATCCCTTTTGCCCTTAAACATACACATAAGCACTCTTTCTAGGATTAGAAAAAAAGTAAATTTCAGATCAACAAAAAAATTAAATCTTTATGTAAATATGTACCGAATATTGCTTGGGACAGAGTTATACTAAAATAAATTAATTTGTTGTTTATCTGAAATTTAAATTTAACTGAGGATCTTGAATTTAAATTTATCTATTAACTCTAAACACATAGACACATATGCACACACACACATTTTTCTCTCCTCAGAAAATTTATGTAGGAGAAAAGACAGAAAAGCCACTCAGCCTTTAGGCCCAGAAACCCCTCCACAGACTTTGAAGGTGAAGTTAGAAAAAAAAATCTCTGGTGCCATGAAAGGGGGTCTTTATCTCTTTGTGTAAGACGTAGTTTCTGCTGCTCTAGTGTGTCACCTTGGATTTCACCTGTTCCAAACCAGGTGACCTTGGACAGACAGACCATGACCTTGGACAAACCCAGCCCTCTCTGGCTGTTGGTCAGTTTTCTCCTACAATTCAGCATGTTTGAATCTGGGTTTTGAGTTTATGTCTGTCAGGACACACACCCCCCTCCGCCTTCCCATCTGTCCTCTGCCTTTTCCCCCATGAGGTGCCCCTGCCACCTCCCACGGCTGCTCTGGAGCTCTGCCGAGGGTGACACAGCCCATGTGACATCTGCTTTTCATGGGTAACTTCTTGGGCTTCTCCCCCTGTAGTTTGTGGTGAAGGCGATCCACTGGGACTAGCTCCTCCTCCTCCCCTCCCCCACCCCCAGGGGTGGGTATAAGCTGAACCAAAGCCCTCCCATGACAACAGAGCAATAGAGGGGGTCAGGCACATACAGGGAGCTCCTGGCAGTCTGGTAGCCAATCGCATGGAATTTAGTGCTGTGGGGTGGTGGCTCGGCTGAGGACACGTTGGACACTTGCATGTGAAGAATCCTCCCTCCCTGCTTTCCCCGAGCCAGCCTTGTATTTCCTCCAGCGTGCAGGACGTGGGCATGAGGTTGATTCTGGACCATAGTATCGATTTTGTTTTGTCACATTTTTGTCTTTTCACACTAACTTAAGGCTTCTGCAATGCAAATAGCACTTTCTGTCTCTAAACCATTGAAAGGTGAGTTCACTATAGAAATCCTGAGTAGGAGGGCAGCCCCGAGCTGGTGTGAGGGTACAGGGGTGTGTGTGCACACGTGTGTCTGTCACTCACAGTCTGCGGTCCAGGTGGCCTGCTTAGTGTGCGGGAACATCCACGGACACGTGGGAAGCACTCGCCTCCCATCTGGGATGGGTTTCCCTGTGCTGGTCTGGAATTGGTGGGACGCTGAGATTTCCTCAGGAGCCAGCTCCAGTCTCCTGGCCAAGGCTGCAGGAGGACATCGGTGGCCATGTCCAGTGACAGTATCACTCACTCATGGATGCCCACTTTGGGAAGCTGAGAATCCCGTCCCCAAGGAGACTACCGTGTGTCACATTTATTCCTTGTGCTTTGGATGGAAGGTGTCCACGCCCACCATGTCACAGAGCTAGGTGTCGAGGTGACTCTAGCCCACTCCCCGTGGCAGTGGGAAGGTTGAATCATGGCTACAACGGGTCTGGTTTACTCTGTACCTCCCCAAGCTGCTGTGAGAGAACAAGCTTGTTACTGAGTGACTTGGGGTACCCTTTCTGAGGCTCTTAGTCTCATTGATAAAAAGAGAGAGAGCCCATTGAGCACAAGTCAGCAAGCAGCACTCCTCCATGGCTTCTCCTTCAGTTCCTGCCCTGACTTCCTCCAGTGATGAACTGTGACCTGGAAGTATATGCCAAATAAACCCTGTCCTCCCCTAAGTTGCTTTTGGCCAGAGTGTCTCATCCCAGCAACAGAAAGGAAACTAGAAAAGTCGGCCTTTGTGTAAAGTTGCTTCGAGATTCAAAGACAGTCAGAAGACAGTCGCGGCTTTCAAGGAGCCCAAATACTGCCCCCCACCCCTCAGGCCCCATGCGCCCCCATGAAGCCAGTCTAAACTGCTCTCCATGATTTTCAAGAACACCTTGCAAGGCAAGGGCAAGCACCCATTTAACAGATGAGAAAACTGAGGCTCCGAGCGGAAAACAGAAAAACAAGCAGAACCAGTCTTTATCTTCTGCTTCTGTCATTCATAGTCCAAGTCACTCAACTCAACCTGTGCGTGAGTGGTACCTGCTCCAGGCACTGGGCAGGCGGGTGCATGTTGGTGGACAGATGTGCATTCACATGTGGAAGTGAGCGTGTGTGGACACAATCAGTAGGGCTGTGTGACCATGGCCTGTGTTTGTTCAGCACCTGCTAGAGGCTGGGCCCTCTCTTGAGCTCTTCTGATATGACTCTCAGGCAGTTCTGGCGGAGACAGGTCCGTGGTCTGGGAAAACGAGGGTCAGATGAGTTGAGCCACTGGTCCTCATCTTAGCCACACCACGCAGGCCACCTGGCTGAGTGAGGATGAGCCAGGAAGCAGAGACAACAGCAGTTCAGTTGTTGGCATCCCTGGAGCCAGCGGAGCCCAAAGCCCTTACTGCCAAGCTGAACTGCACAGACTAGTACACCCCCTCTTCATGTACCCATGAAGACTGACTTTCTGGGACGTTAGAGCATGCCAACCAACCAAGCTGAGTTCACCCCTGGTCACCTGGGCAAGCCACTCAGGGAAAGCTATGGAAAGGACAGCTTCTTCTTCACTGTCCTCTGTGTCCTCTGCACACGTAAGGACTGAGTCTCTGTGGGGCAGAATAAGTTGTTTGTCTTCTTTATTTTTAAGATTTATTTACTTATTATGTACAGTGCTCTCTACCTGCGTGTATACCTGCATGACAGAAGAGGGCATCAGATCACATTATAGATGGTGGTTGCTGGGAATTGAACTAAGGACCTCTACAAGAGCAGATAATTCTCTTAACCTCTGAGCCATCTCTCCAGCCCAAGTCCTGTTTGTCTTAAGTTACTCTGCCAGGGGTCTTGCGACAGTAACTGAAAACTAGTCATATCAACCCTCCCAAGCTAGAATGTAGCTGTCTGAGGCTAGGGACAAGGGCCACTACCTACTCTACACCAAGGGCCTTTTCTAGTGTGACAGGTGATCCATAGTATTCTCTCCCTCTCTCTTCTGGACACGGCACTGATTGCTTTCCACATTTGGTTCATAAGCCTATGTGTGGGTAGACACAGTGGGCCAGCTGGGCTCCACACTAGGGCTGAGCCCCACGTAGCTTCATCTTCTTGTTCTAAGGCCCAACCTGCCAAAGGCCCCGAAGGAGTAGCCCTGGCCCTGAGTAAATCGCACCACCTTACACCCTGTGTTTGAGGAACATACGAGAACAGGTGGATCTAATCAGGGGAACCCTGATAACCATGGGGCAGCAGGAGGAGCTCTGGGGGTGGCAGCTCTGGCAGGGTCCTTCCCCATCAAGGGAGGAGAGAGAGCAGCTGCCAGGCTGAGAGAAGCTGGCTGTGTCCTGGGTGCAGCCTGACCTATGTGGCCCCATTGCCAGATTTTGCACACCGTGTGGCGTGCTCCCTTCTGTTTCAGGCTCTCAGGCTTGGCTTCCCAGGCCTTTCCAGTGACTTTAGGCCTGTCTGTCCCAGCGGTCAGGGAGCAGTGCCTAGGCCTGACTGGGCATCAGGGAGTGGTGCCTACAGGGGCACACAAACTCGTGTGCACAGGAGGGGCTGCCAGGTTGCCTGGGGAAGCCTCTATGCCCTCCCCTAGGGGCTCTGACTGCTCACCCCCAAACCCCCTCTCTTTCTCGGTATTCAGCCTCCACATTTCTCATCTTGAACGATAGCAAGCTGAAGCACTTAATTTTCCTCCTCCAGCCCAATTAATATGAAAGTGCGCTGGGCTGACGCGACAGTGAGAGGTAGGTCATTTATATCAATTAGCAAAGCCTGCTCTGGGCACAGTCTCTGGGGACCAACAGCAGCGGGATGGTACGCTGAGGAACTGAGGCCCTAGGGGAGAAAGAAACAAGGAGCCCGGGTGCCCTTAGGGCTCCTCTCTGCTTCTCATTAAGTCTGTTTCTTCCTCTCTCATCCTCCATCTTTCTTCTTTTCCTTCTTCCCTCCTTCCTCTCATCTCCTTTTCCTGCCTTCCATTCCTTCTTTTCTTTCCTTCCTTCTTTTGTTTCTCCTTCCCTCTCTTCTTCCTTCCTTTTCCCTCCTTCCCTTTTCCTTTCTTCCTTCTTTCCTTCCTTCCTCCCTCCTCCATTTTCTCTCCTTTCTTGTCTCTTTCCTTCCCTCCCATCTTTCCTCTCTTCCTTCCTCCTCATCCTCTTCCTCATTGGGCTGTAAGCCACAGGCGATTTTTCTCAGTGTCCTTCACTGGCATTCCTGGAGACAGGGCTTGGCACGCAGAGCTCCATAAATATGCATCAAGTGGGAGACACCCTGTGCTCTTTGGGTCCTGGCAGGTTGTAAAGCACCTTGTCAGGGTCAAGGTTAGGGAACCTGGGGCAAAGCTGCAGAAATGCGGGTTGAAGTAGGGAGCAGGTTCACCCCACTGGCAGGGATCACATGCAAAGCTCAGTCCAATTCCCAAGCCAAAGAGAGCGGAATTTCAAAGCACCACGTTGAAGATGCCTTGTCACCCTGGCCCTGACATCTAATCAATGTGCTTTAATCTCGGGGCGGGCGCTCCTCATCTGAAGCATTGATGGGCATGCAGCAGAGTCGGCCAGGGGATTCTGCAGAGCCTGAGGCCTTGAGGGAAGAGGTGGACAGATGCATGACCAAACCACAGTGCAGGCTTCTGATTCAATGACTCCTGAGTCAGCCAGTTCAATGTGCGATTCTGTGGTGATTTTCATGAGAACGCCCCCCCCCCCATAGACTCATGTGCTCGAATGCCTGGTTCCCAGTGGGTAGAACTGTTTGGGAAGAGCTGAAAGAGGTGGCCTTGTTGAAAGAGGTATGTCACTGAAGGTGAGCTTTGAGGTTTCAAAGGCCCACTCTGTTGTAGTTAGTTTTCTCTCCGCCTCACAACTCACAGGGTCAAGTCCTATTATTTCCATTATGCAGGTGACAGTCCTGAAGAGCAGAGAGGGTTTTTTTCCCCCAAGGCCACACAGCTCTGACCCAGGACTAACTGACCCTAAGCCAGGATGGCTGGCCTTATCCCAGTGTTCCCAGGACCACCCCAGTCTGCAAACAAAACCCCACTGTGTGGACAGCTACAGAACTATAGGTTGCATGGTCCATGGCATGCAATAGAAACAGCCCTGGGGACTTGTGACACTTTCTGTAACCCGTAAAATACTGCAATTGTTTTGAAAACAAGAAGGAAAATGGATGGGAAATGGCCTGGGTGTGTGTGAGTCTCTGCAAACCCTACAGCCAGCAGAAACACGATCTGCAGGAGGCAAGAAGGAAATCAGGCTCGGCAGGAATTAGCAGGGGTTGGTTCAAACTTCTAGAGTCTGACCCCGGCTAGTGTATTGTAGACATATTTAAGTGCAGTACAGTTTTGGAAAGAAAGTTTCCTGGTGACAAATATCTCAATCCCACGTGCACAGCAAAGCTTAAGGCGTGACTGCATCAAAACTCCTTTGCAAAGTACAAGTGACCTCTACCATAAAGACGGGTTCCGTAGCGTAAGAACCTAGGATCTGGTGCAGTCTCCGTCACACAGTGTAGAGGTCAGCAGGCCTCCCAGTACTTGTGATGCCTCCCCTATGGGTGGGCTCGATTGAGTGAGAAACAATGCTCAAGATAAAGGTCTAGGGAGGGAGAGTCTGGGACAAATATTCTGGGGGATTTGGGTGTGGCCTGCCCTGCAGATAGCACAGATCACCAGGCCATTTATTATCCACTCTCAGCCTTCTGGGTGGAAGACAGGCGCACCGACCCCTTTTGTTGAAGAGACAAGCGGCATGTTGAACAGTCCTGGTTTCCCTAGTGCTTGTCTCTGAGCGCGAAGACCTTGTGCCCTCTACGTGGATAGAGCTGCTTCCACCAGTGCAGCCCCAGGAGCTTGGGAAAATGGGGAAAATAGGACTAGGCATCAGCTTGAGAGATGGCTGGCAAGCTCCCAGGACTCTATCCCAACCACCACAGGGAGAGGGGACAGCATGACATCAGTCACCTCAACCCACAGCCGTAAAAACAGAGCAGGGACTTCAGGGTTTGTGGGCCAAAGCTTACATCTGTGCTCCTGGATAGAGGGCTGCATGAAAACCCCAGTCTCGGCCCTGCACCCCAGTCTTGGCCCTGCACCCCAGTCTCAGGCCTGCACCCCAGTCTCGGCCCTGCACCCCAGTCTCGGCCCTGCACCCCAGCCTTGGCCCTGCACCCCAGTCTTGGCCTTGCACCCCAGTCTCAATCTCTGTCCCCCATTATCAGCCCTATACCCCAGTCTCTGCCATGCCTCTCAGCCCTGCACCCCAGTCTCAATCTCTGTCCCCCATTCTTAGCCCTACACCCCAGTCTCTGGCATGCCTCTCAGCTCTGCATCCCAGTCTCAGCCCTGCACCCCAGTCTCAGCACTGATCCCAATCTCAGCCCTGCACTCCAGTCTCAGCCCTGCACCCCAGTCTCAGCCCTGCACCCCAGTCTCAGTCCTGCACCCCAGTCTCAGCCCTGCAACCCAGTCTCAGCACTGACCCCACTCTCAGCCCTGCAACCCAGTCTCAGCACTGACCCCAGACTCAGCCCTGCACTCCGGTCTCAGCCCTGCATCCCAGTCTGTTTTAACCCTGCCCCAGGACTTGGCTATGCAACTTGAATCTTATCTGTGATACAATAGAGATTCAAACAGTTAAGTGTGGGATTTATGGTGTCCGGGTCTTAGATTTGAGAAACCTAACAGCAGACTTTCAGAATAATATTAGGGCAAGAAATGAGGTGAACAAAATGACGGCCCACAAGATCCAGGGAGCAGAGAGGGCAGGAGACAGAGCCAGGGATGCCCAACTTTAGGGCCTGTGAAGAAAGAAACAGCAGAATCCAGGCCGTGGGGCCTTGCCTGTCAGAGAGGGAAAGACAAAGTGGAACTGGAGGTCAGCACCAGGCTCAGAGAGCCCTAGTGAGCAGCCCGGGGTGGGGGGAGGGGGAGGAGACAGACATCTACGCTTTCCTGACAGTTTAGAGGCTCTTTCCCTACCATCTTAGGGGTTCTATTGCTGTGAAGAAACACCATGATCACAGTAACTCTTACAAAGGAAAAGACTTTATTGGTGCTGGCTGACATCTTAGAGGCTTAGCCCATTCCCTTGTGGTGAGAGGCATGGCTGCATGGAGGCTGGAGAAGAGAGAACACTGGGCCTGGCCTGAGCATCTGAGCCCTCAAAGCCGGCCCCACAGCAACAGCCCCATCCAATAAGGCCACAACTTCTCATAGTGGCACTCCCCATGAGCCCGTGCGTGCGGGCCCGGCCGTTTTCATCCAAACGACAACACGAATGCCAGTCATTGTTGGTTTCTTCGTTCATTCTAACCAGTTCTTACTGCTTTCTTTCTGTGAGTGCCATACAGGCTGTCGCTGCTGCCACAGGCCCTCCAGAGGTCCCCCGCCCCCCATGCCTGTCTCTCAGCCCCTTCTCGCTACTCCGTCAACCCTTTTGTCTCCTGTATGACCCTTCAGCTTTAGTTACCCACTCTTGTTACTGGGCAGATAACTGAAAGCTCACACACTGCCACCTCCCGCCCTCCCCCAGTCCCGCGCCTCCCCCCACCCCCAACACACACACACACACACACACACACACACACATACACACTATACAAAACAGACTCCTGGATCCCAAGACCAACAGAGCTAGACCAACAGAATAGTTGAAGCCTCCCACAGTGTGTGTGTATATGTGTGTGTGTGTGTTAGCTTTATTTCAGATTTTATACATTTTTACTCTTCACCATGCAGCCTGGAATTTACTGCCATCTTAAGAGCATCAGAGTTTAATTGCATTACTTTTAAATATTTACAGAGCTTTAAAGTTCTATCTTGGCTTTTTATGGCATGCGGTGACACTTACATTCTATCTGCGATTGCCTGACACCAAGTCCTTGGGAAGGGTTGGGGGAGCCCCCCAGAAGGCAGCCCTAGCCCGTGGGGGAGGTGAGCAGCATACTGCTGGCCCACCATAGGGAGGCAGCAGGACCAGATGGGATGGGACCTGGAGAGCAAGGGAGGCCTCCAGGTCAGAGGCAGGGTGGAGCCTTCCAGGGAAGCCCTGTGACATCGCTCCCTGGAGGGCAGGGCTCCACTCCAAAGCTGCACCATCCTGTGGTTTTTCTCGCTGTGTCTCCACAGACTCAGGGGGCAATTAAGAGGGGAGGATGGAGCCTTGGAGACAGAGTGAAAGCCTCCAAAAATGGCAAGGGAGGGGAGAAAGAGAGAGAAAAGGGTGGGTGGGGGAGGACTCCTCTAGACAAGCAGCAGGTTCTGAGTCTGCAGAGGCAGCTGGCAGCCAAGGGACACACCTTTGAAGCTCTCCCTGGGACCTGTGCTGCTGGAGGAGTCCCATTTCCTGCGAGGACCAGGTCAGGCATGTGGGAGCAGACTGTGTGATACGGGGCACACCGCTCTTGTGTTCGCTCAGTCAGTATCTATGGGACATGATTCAGCTCTGTGTCTCAGTCTTAGGGTTCAGCAGCTCATGTGCCAGCCAGGCAGAGGCTGAGCAAGCCAGGAGCTGTGCCCTGCGATGGAGTTGCACAGCAGGGAAAGCAGGCACCACACAGACAGGAAGGAATGTGGGCTTCTGAGAGGTTGACAGTGACCCTGAGACATTTCAGTCTCCTCCTCAAAGTGGCAGCCAACAACCTGGCCTCCCTTGCCCCCCCCCCCCCACTCCCACCCCAGGTCCATATGTCCAGGTTCTGGTCCTCTTGTCCCAACCTGCCCTTTGCTGCCTCAGTCTGTCTTGGCTGCACTATCTGCCTCAAGGTGGGAGGAGCCTGCAGGGGAGGAGCTGGGGGAGGAGCTCTTTGCAGAGGGAGCAGAAATTACAAAGGCCCCAGGACATGACAGCTGCTTTCCTAATGGTGTTGTGGACACTGGCTCTGAGCATGGCAGCCGTTACCATCTTCATCTAAAGTAGTTAGGACTGCGTAGAGGAGATCCTCAAGATCAAGGCCTGTCAACAAAGAAAGGGTTCAGGAGGGTCATCTGACCCTCACCTAAAATTCCAGCTACTTCCTCCTGCACCTGTCTGCCAGTTATGCACACTTCTGTCCCCGGAGCACATGGCCTTGTGGCCTCAGGAAGTGATGGTGTGCAGACACTATGCACAGTTGAGTCACTGAAGTTACAGGGAAGCTGTGGGGACGCTGCATCTCAGCTGGAGTGAAACTTTTTGGTGCTTTTCTGCTTTGGGGCACCCCACACCCCCATAACCTCTCATCCATTCTGCTGTAAGAAAGCCCAACAAAACGCTGTTTCGCCAAGTTGGATTTTGGTTCAATCGTTACTTCAGTTGGCTCTCTGGCATGAGTGGACATTTGTTTGTCCCCAGAAAAAGCTCACATGACAGGACAACAGAAAGACTTCCTTTGGGGTTCAGTTCCAAGTGACCCCCAAAGGAAGAAAACGTAAGAGCTGGCCACCCAACAACTGTACCTGTGACCTCCTTCAAGGGCTTTTACTGGGTGCACAAAGCCAGAAGCAAGGAGACCATGATGTGGGTCTCCCAGACAACACTGACAGTCACAGAACAAGGTAGTTCCAGACCAAGAAAGATGTGTGGCTCAAGCCACAGCCAAGGCCAGGGCTATGGTTTCACCTCAGAGACAGGACTGCAGTAGTTAGCAAGGTGACAAGGCCTAACTCATGTGTTCAGAGTCCTCTGCCATAGGAACAAAGGACAAAGCCTCACCTTAGAGGTGTCCGCAGTGACTCAGGAAGTGCCTCTAGCTTGGGAGGCTGTAGTTTTAACTTTTTTAACTAATATATTTTATTACAACTTATTAACCAAGTGTATGTCACTTATAACCTAACTAAGCAAAAGAATAGGAAATGAGGATTAAGGAACACAACAACAAAAACCGTAAGGATATCAGTTCTGAGGAACGATTCTCCTGGCGTAATCAGCAGGATTTCTTCTGCTGGAACCTGGAGTAACCAGAACCCAGAACCTCAGCAGGAGCCCAGAGCCCCAAAGCCTCCCCTCGAGCAGCTCTCTCTAGGAGCGTCTCAAAGTGGAGAGATGAACAGGCAAAACTATCCGAAGTCTCCAAAACCCCGCCTCCAGTTCTGGGCTCATTTATATATCTTCTCCCAGAGTCTGTTCACGGGATCTTTTCAGCTGGCAACAATCAAGCTCCCTCAGGAGGTGGTTGGTCTTCTAGGGGATTAACCTCACCTGTTCTCTCACAAGACCGGTCCAATCTCGCACTTGGGATCCTAAAAAACAGGTTCATCTCTCCTTCAGGGGGCAGGAGATGTTCAGCACACCTAGCTAGCAATCAAACACTAGGCACCACTCCAGGATATCCAGGTGGTATAAGGAACAAGGGAGGCTCCCACGCCTACCTTGAACAGACACTAAGCCAGAGCAGGCAGGTGTCTCTGTGTGCAACAATAGGCTTCCCAGGCATTTGAGCTCTCTGATATAAGCCAGAAAAGAGAAAACTGCATTCCTGGCTGACAGTGCTCCCACAAGAGCCATAGACCGTCTAACAAAAACCTTAACACCAAGCGTGAGAAACCCTCTTTTGAGTTGTTGGTCAGGATTGTCCAAGAGACCTCCAAAACATTACAGGCTATTGCTATTGTCCCCGGTTCCCTCTCAGAGAAGGAAGGTAAATCCCTATTGCTGGGGACATTATATACTTCAGACACGGGCCTCAGAGGACCAGAGCCTCCTCCTCCCTGAGGACTGGCTTTCATGGTACCAGAAGGAGGGAGACAGTCAACAGTTTTACCCAACTGTAACTCCTATGAACCACAACCACCAGCCCAGCGCACTAGCTCTGAGGGTGCAGCAGTGGCATGTGTAACTTGGTGGTATATCCAACGGCTCCATCATCAGTCTAGGACCCGCTCAACGAGAGGGAGAAGAAATGCTTGGTACTGGAAACCTAGTCAACTACGCAGGGCTAGTGAAGTCTTGGGTCTTTAATGAGAACCTACAAGCATCACTTTACTAAACCAGCATTGTTGACTTTTTGCCAACCTATGTAGATCTGTGTCTGCGAGACCTGGCATCTGAGGACCTAGAAGAATGGGTGGGGGCGGGGAACTACAGTCGGATGCTCTAGACAAGTTTATTTTAGTTTCAGTGGACTTCTATACACAAATGTAACAAAGAAAGCAATGACCCAGGGAAGGTTGTTTGAGTTCAGAAAAACATGATGAGAAAACAGGTAAATAAGCATCAGCAAGCACACACTAAATATTGACAGAGCAGCCCTTTCCCAGAGCTTTCTCAGGACAGAGCAATTTAAACACAATTGCCTGGTGTGCACTATAGATCTGGGAGAGCATGAGAGCAAGGCAGAAGGCTCCATCCAGATTCAGGGTGCACTGACCATGTTGGGTTCTATAGCTATGATCTGACATGCAACAGAAATAAACATGTCCTGTAAACTGAATGTAAAGGTTTAACACAGGAGGCACAGAGTCACATCCACGAACAATCCGGGGAATAAAATGCACCTGAAGTAAAAAGCCCTCTGCCTTTTTCCTGGAGCTTCTCTCACAGTTCCCCAAGGCATTGTGCACGGTGCGGCCACATTCCAAGTATTTGTCTTTGTACCCACTGCGGTAGTTTGAATGGCCCCCATAGGCTCAGGTGTTTAAATGCTTGGTCCCCAGGTGGTGAAACTGGGAAGGATTAAGAAGTATGGCCTTGTTGGAGGAGGTGTGTCCGTGGGAGTGAGCTTTGAGGTTTCAAAATCCCTCTCCAGTCCCAGTTGGCTCTGCCTCTGCCTTGTGCTTGTGGACCAGTGTAAGTTCTCAGCTACTGCTCCAGCACCATGGTCCCTCCCTTCCTCCCTCCCTTCCTGCCTGCCTCCCTCTCTTCTTCCCTCCCTCCCTCTCTGCCTGCCTGCCTCCCTCTCTTCTTCCCTCCCTCCCTCCCTCTCTGCCTTCCTGCCTGCCTGACTCACTCACTCACTCACTCACTCACTCACTCACTCCCTGCCTCTCTCCCTCCATGCCTGCCTACCTGCCTGCCTGCTTCCCTCCCTCCCTCCCTCCCTCCTTCCCTGCCTGCCACCATGATCCCCACTGTGATGACAATGGAAGCAAACCCTCTGGAACTGTAAGCCCCCTCCCAAAAAATGTTTTCTTTTATAAATTGCCTTGGTCATGGTGTCTCATCACAGCAATAGAAAAGCAACTAAAACATCTATGGATAAGTGTGGTCCTGCCCCCTCATCAAGGAAGCTTCTCTTTGCAACAGATAGAGAGCATTACAGGAAAACCACAGCCAATTAAAATGAAGAGCTGTGGAACCCAGGTCCAACTCCTACAGCTGCAACATAAGTCCTGCACCTTTGATTCAGTGAATGTTGTGGAAGGGGGCGAAAAGAATGTTAGAGCCAGGGGAACCGGAAGCTGGCTGTGAGAATGTATTTCCTAGAAATGTCAGAGAAGATACACCCATAAAGTCTCACACCAACATGACTGCCTAACTGTGGCCTGAGCTGATGCTAACAGGACCAGGGCAAAGGCCTCAACCCTACACAAAGAACTACAGAGAACTGAGGAATGCTGAGAGCAGGATTTCCCAGGGAAGAACACACCAAGTGGCTCAGTACCAAAGGGTAAGCCCTAAAGACATACAGACTGAGAGGGTTGTATTTATGTATTTAGAAATATATATATTGAGAGATATAGACACAGATATATGACACACATGCATTTTGTATATGTATATGCATATATAACAACAACCAAAGTAAAAGAGGCCATTAATTTGGAGAACCAAAAAGAGGGAGGGAGAGAGAAAGAGAGAGAGAGAGAGAGAACACTGCTGTACCCACTGTACCCTGTAACCCTGAGGCTCTGTAGGCCAGACCAGCCCCAGAAAGGACCTACTTGGCCACTCTGGGCTGCAGAAACCACAAGGGCTGCTTCCTCCCTAGAAGCTGGCCTGGCCCAGCTACTCTAGGTGGCACACAGCAGGCAAAGGATCTAGAGGTCCCATCCTCCCCTAAGGCTGAACTGGAAAAATCCCCATCACTTCTTGTGTCATGTCAGAGAGAGTCAGGGCAAAGTGACAGAGTGGAAGCTCTTGAATTGCCAGGCCCTTGGTGCACAGGGTGGGCCTCAGCAGGACCACTGCCACCAAAGCAGCGAGATCCTTGGGCAGAGGTTACACCAGAGCCTTCCAGCCCCGCCTCACAGGTGAGCAGTCAGGACAAGCAAGCGGCCTGAAACCAGCGCCCCTCCAGCAACTGAGCGCAAAATGGACCGAGCCAGACCTCCAGGATCCACGTGTCACGGCAAGGCAAGGCAACGGTTGAGGGAAAAATACCTGCTTTGCTGGGTTGTAAGTGCCATAAAGAAAAGGCTGGTAGGGTGGAGGACACAGCCCTGTCTCTTTGTACATGTACAGACAAGTCTACCACAGCTCTAAGGGGCCAGTGTCTATATTCATCATCAGAGTTCCTTCTATGTCCCCTCCTGGTCATGTCTGCAGGGAGTCCACCTAAGCCAGGATAAGGAGGGAAGGGAGCCTCTCAGAGCACAGCCTCGGAGCCTGGCTGTTTCCTGCAGACGCTACTCAGTCCCGGCTGTTGAGAAGCCAAGCACCGTCGCCAAGCCCCTGCGGTGGACTTTGGCCTGGTACTGAGATGTGCTGAGTCCTGAGCCCCCTGGGAAGGGCTGCACACAGATGGAGACAGGGGACCCCAGCCCACCCTCAGTTTTCCTGCCAGCCAGTCCTGCTGTGTGGCTGGGCCTGCCTGGGGTGGCAGCTCTCAGCACAAAGCCTCCAGAGCAGATGGTGCCCCAGCCCTAGTCAGGTCCCGCCTGCCTTTCACATGAAAATGGGGCCGGGGGGGGGGGGGGGGGCCTGGCCAGGCAGATGTCCATCACATCCCTTCCCTAGGCACTGTGACCTGAGGTCACATCTACACCTGGCAGCTGAAACAGCCACGGTCAAACAGCCTTTGCTGTCACCTCCCACCATGCCTCTGTTCCCAGCCCGCCAGCCATCTTCCTTAGCAGAATTGCAGTTATCTTTCCGCCCTATGAGGAGGTCCTGGTGCCTGCCTGGCTCCTTCCCCAACGCTTCGCCCTCTCAAACATCCCCTCAACACTGGGAAATCGCCTTCTTTCCTGGAGAGTTTCTTAGTTTCCATGTTCCCAGAAGAACATGAGCCTTAAGAAACAGAGAGCCTCACTAACTGTAGCCCCTACAGGGCTCTCATAGTTGCTACAGTGAGGCCTGGCTCACTGTCCAGTTGCAAACAACATTCATGTCCATTGAGTGAATGATAGGGATGTGGGTGGATGGTAGATACAGGCATGTGTGCATGGGATACATGCATGCATGCATGGATGCTTGGGTGGCTGCCGGAATGTATGGACCATATACAACCGTGGCCCTGCACATTGGTACGCATCCTCCACCTCCCTACTCACTCACACCGGCCATCTGAGTTGTGGTCATTGTTTCTCTAAAATGGAGATTTTTTTTCTCTCCAGCTGCAGGACTGGTCCTTCGTGCCTGTGTTGCTCTTCCAGAGATGCCTCACATCTGCCCACACCTCTATGAGGGTCCGGTACAACATGTCCTCAACCACTCCGTCTAAAACTACCAGACGCACGCACGCATGCGCGCACACACACACACACACACACACATGCACGCACGCACGCACTCCTGTCCTTTCCTACCCTTTCCACTAACTGTCATGGCTTCTGTCCTTCCCCCACCTAGTGCCTCCTAATGCATTGACACCACACTTTGACTGCTCCCTAGACCGCCTCAGCTTCAAGAGGTCAAGGGCATCATCTCCCCCCTCCAAGCTCACCACATGCCTGGCTCACAGAAGACAGTCAGTCAGTGCTCACTGTTACCTGGAGTCAAAGGAGCTGGGGCAGGTCAGCTGGGGTATACAAGGAGTGTTTCCAGAAAAACCTGGGACCTTTAAGTAGGGACTTATAGTATGTAGCGGGAGGGACCAAAGCTTGGTGGGAGAGGATTCCAAGTGCATACAGGATTCCATAACCACCGCCCAGAACATACACTTCAAGTGTTGTCTTGACTTTTGAGGCCAGCAAATGCTCAGATCTTAGGCCATATGACAACAGCCTTTTGAAAATTAACTCGATGTTTTATTCATCCTTAAATTCTTTAAAATTGCAAATCAAACAGTCACTGGTGCTTGGCTAGCCTTGGCTCTGGGCTCTTGTGTTGCAAATAACGGTGCTTTCCTGCATACCAAGCGGACCTTTCTACGTCCCAGGAAAATGAATCTCTTTTGGTGTTCATTGCTGCTAATTGCATCCACAACGGAGGCAGAGCAAACATCTTTCCTTCCTGATTTGCATTATGCAAAACCTTAATCTCCCCAAGTTTCCTAAAGCCTTGTGAATGATTCACAGCCTTCCAATGCCTGGAACAGCTCGGCTCAATCCGATCGGCCATATAAATTAGATTTACTGGGAGAAATAAAGGAGGCTTCGATACTATAAACTATTGGAAATGATGACCCCCCGAGTGTGGATGCCCCATAAATTTGTGTCTTGCGGGGGGGACAATGAGATTGCTGATCACACACACATTGCTGGATTTGTCTCTTTTGGGCTATTATTGACATGAAGAGGATAGTAGATTGCCATTGGGAGCCACTGTGCTGTCTGGGGGAGGGGCTGGCCCTCCCTGAACTGGCTAAAAGAGGCTTAGAGAAAGCCAACCGGAGACAAGAGGCCACAAACAGAGGACTAGTGGTCGAAACAAGAGCATGCCTGAGAGGCTGGTTTTGAAAACAGCTGTGTGCAGTCTGTGACATTGCGTAGGCGAACCTCCCTTCCCCCCCCCCCCCACCCCCAATCTTTGTTCCCTCACTTCCTGTTGGGGAAAACAAAACCTTCCAAACATCAAGGGCTAAAGACAGTCCCAGATGGAATCTCTGTTGGACAAGTTCAGTGTGCCAGGTCCCGGGGCTTCATTCTAGGAACCAGGTGCTAAGAACGCTGACCGGATGAGCCCCCACATGACAGCATCCATGGTGGTGCCTGGAGAGGGTCATGGTAACGTTAGCCAGATTACAGGCTCAGACCCATCACTGTGACAGTGTGCAGGTGTGCAGGCCTTTTAACAAGCCACTCCAGACGCCAGTGCCTGTTAGTGCCATGAGCATTCCACCTTGGCGACCAGAGGCACCAGCCATGACCGCGCCAGGTTCTGATGATGGGCATCGGTTCATTACCTCTGTTATTATTGTTGCATGGCATTGCCCAGATGCCAAAGCTGAGTCCTACCTTAGAATCTAAGACCACAAAACAGCCCTAACAGACACACACTCCATCTTCCATCCCTTGTCCCCTAGAGTGGGACCAAACAGGGGGAAGATGGATTTTCTAGTGTTTCTACTAACACCCATCAGCTGGGGGCTTCCACTCTGTACTGCCTTATGGTAAGATCAGGGTCTCTGCAGTCACAGTCCCCTTCCCCTGAGACCTCTCCTTGGCCTCTGCCACGTACCCCCTGCTGGCATTGCCAACAGGAGCCCGGAGGAAGAATGTGGAGTTGGAGGAGGCAGACAGGACTCAAGCTTTCTGTCTGCCTCTTCCTGTTTCTGCTAGTCCCATCAACACCACAGCAGCCCCTCAGACACCCCCACATCCCCAAGCCCAGCTATGAGACTTGTCAGCCCCACCCCCACTCAGTAGCATAAAGCCCAGTAGCTGTATCTGCAGCACCTCTGCAGTTCAGGGGTTGGCACGTTTCCTCTAAAAGTGTCGATAGTGTTCCCGAAGGCGTAGCTTGCAAGCCCCTCTCTGCATTGTATGAGGGCAGTCAAAACCAATTTCCAGACTCGGGAGCATAGCTGTGCTCCATGCAACTCCATTTACAAGCCCTCGGTCCAGCCATGGGGGATAGCTGCCTGAGCAGGAGGATGAGGGTCCACCTTTGTCTCAATGAGACACACTGTGTGCTTGCATCTTGCATCTTTGGGCTCCAAGTAGCCCCATGTCGTCAACACGGCAGGCCAGTATGGTGCTCACAGGATAGAAAAAGGAAGCCTCTGACATCTGAGAGGCAGCACAGGCTGAGGCAAGAGTGTGGGCTCGTACCTCTGGCACTATGAGCAGACACGAAACACTTAGATCTTATAAGCTGGTCCAGAGAGGACGATGCCACAGGGGCCCGTGAGGTGTCAGTGGGCGTGTTGATTGGTAAAAATAACACACCTGGAATGGTGGTACTAAGTGACTTCACCACCCGACTGGATTTAAAATCAGTCTCTGTGAGCCCTACACCTTTCCACAATCCAAACACACAAGTTAGATGGATGTGGTGAGGTATCTCCGTGGGGGCACTGGGCATCTACATGGGGGCACAGGGCAAGCTGGGAGCAAGTTGTCTGATGCACTCTGTCTCTGATACCTTTGAATGTCTTCCTTTACATGAGTTGAGAAACACTGTGATTCCAACTGACTGGAGCAGGCCACTAAGCAAGTAGACAGAGACAATTTCCCCTTTGTGAAATGACCGTTAGATTCAGGCAATCTGGGCCATTGAGATGACTTGGCTGGCAAAGGCCCATGCCGCCAAGCCTAATGACCTGAGTTTGATGCCCAAGGTTCACATGGTGGGAGGAGAGAACTGACTTCAACACACCAGCAGTGATGCCTGCACCCACAAACACACACACGTAATTAAATGTGATTTTCAAAAACCTGAAACCAGAGCCCCCAGCAGGTACCCCAGATAAACACATCCTCGGTCGCCTGAGACACACTGTCCTTTGGCATTCCACACAAGCTCCCCAGACTTCCCCATTGTAGACTGCAAAGTGCTGCAACCATTTCAATGCAGTCTCTACTCCCCCAAAGTCAGAGACTGTCCCTGTCCATGGTGCATGTGTCTGTGAACAGTGACAGTGAGTAGGGCTGGAAGAATGGACAGAGTTTCTTACGAGGAAGCCTTGCCTTTACCTTGTAGGGATACAAGAGGTGGCTGCTTCTACTTGACTCCTGGTCCATTTCCTATGTTCACGTGATTTCTAGTGCACATGGTGGAGTGCGTACTTAGTAGATGCACAGTAAATATTCCTTGTATGACTAAATATACTGTAAGGTTAAGAGACAGGCATGTAGCGTTTGTCCCCCTTTGTTTTATGTTGTTTTAAAGGAAGAAAATCTTAATCATTATATTTCACCAATAAAAACTCAGTAGGACAAAAGCCTACTAGCACAGAGAGGCAGAGAAAACACCCAAATGACCTTCCTACTCAGCTCACATGCCAGAGGGAAAAAACAAAACAAATCAAAAACCTTTCCTCCTTCTCCACACTGTCTTAAATAACTTTCAGCTCAATGTGGGATCGAATATCCTGCAAAAGTTTTATTTTAAATTTTTTATATTGTACTTTTTCATATGTTTTGGTGTTTTGGCTGCATGCATGTGTGTATGCCATGTGAGACCAGAAGAGGGCGTTAGAGTTCCTGAGTCTGAGAGTTACAGACAGCTGTCAGCTGCCCTGTGGTTGCTGGGAATTGAACCCAGGTCCTCTGGAAGAGCAGTCAGTGCCTTTAACCATTGAACTATCTCTCCTGCGCCTGTTTTGTTTTCAGATTTGCTCATTCATTTATTTTATGTATGTGTGGGTGCCTTCTTGAGTATGTGCACTACATGCAAGCAAGGCTTGCAGAGACCGGAAGAGGACATCAGCTTCTCTAGAACTGGAGCTATAGGCAGATGTGAGCCACTGTGTGGGTGCAGAGAGCCAAACCTGGGTCCTCTGCACCTCAGAGAGAGGTCTTTATCTCCAAGCCATCTTTCCAGCCTCTCCATTGTATCCATTTTGAAGTAGAGCCTTTTCCTCCATTAACCCTCACCGAAACAGCACTCGGCTGTGTCTGTCCCCACAGACATAGTCTTGGGCTTGACAGGAGCTGCTTAGCTAGAGGCCAGGTGATGAGCTGACACCCTACACCACCACACTTGGATGCAGCAGATGCTATGTGGCTGAATAAGAACGGCCCCCACAGGCTTATATGTTTGAATGTTCAGTCCATAGGGAGTGGCACTATTTGAGAGGGATCAGGAGGTGTGGCCTTGTTGGAGTAGGTGTGGCCTTACTGGAGGAAGTGTGTCACTGGGGGGTGGGCTTTCAAGTGTCAAAAGCTCAACCCAGGCCCAGTGCCACTCTCTTCCTGCTGCCTGCGGATGTAGCACTCCTGCTACTTCTCCGGCACCATGACTGCCTGCACGTCACCACACTTCCCACCAGGAAGACAACGGACTAAACCTCGGAACCCTAAGCCAGCCTCAATGAAATGTTTTCCTTTATAAGAGTTGCCGCGGTTATGGTGTCTCCTCTCAGCAATAATAGTGGCTAGATGGTGGCATGAATTCAGGTAGCCATTGCTTCTAGAGGGCTCTTCTAGAACCATTTGTCTCAGTTGGTGCTGGTCACATGTTGCCCTCTGTCTTGACAGTCACCTCTACCGGCAGATTTCTGCTGTAAATCAATGCCATTCCGGAAATTAGCAGTCAGCAGCCGCGAGCGGTTGCCACCACCCAACCCTGCCCTGCTGGTCTAGCCGTGGAGGCAGCTTCTTCCCCAACACCCACTATGACTCAGGGGCAGTGCAGATAACTGTCAGAGATCTGGGTGTGTTTGTTGTAGTACGAAGCCCATCAGTGCTAAGTCAGTTGCCACGCCCACCCTTCGGTTCCAGCTCAGCACCAAAGCAGCCTTGCGTGCCGTTGAGAGCTTAGGCTCCCTAACCCCCAGGACATGGATGCTGGTGGACTCAAGCCAAAGAGTCTCCACCTTGTCTGACCCCACCACATCCAGAGAAGTGTGCTTAACAACTTTCTCCAGTGCCCTGAAATGAAGGCCTTAAATAATTAACCTATAGTATGGCACACCCACTTAAAAGCTCATTAGGGCACCCTAAGTGGATCACAAGAAGGAAATAAAAGGACGATCATTTGCAATGAAATACATCATCATTCAACATGCAAATGAGCAGTAGCAGACACAGAGTCTTAGGCCCTGCTCACCCTGAGTAGTAAGTTCCAAAGGAAGAGAAGACACAGAAGGAAGGAAAATAGATGCCTCTATAAAATATCCTCCTCTTTCTCTCTTCTCTAGCCCAGCTAGATGCCCATGGGGAAGAAGGTGGCCCTGCCCCCCCGCCATCGTGAAGAAACAGGAGGTCAAAAAGAGGTCAATCCTATGTTTGAGAAAAGGCGCAAGAACTTTGGCATCGGGCAGGATATTCAGCCCCAAAGATATCTCACTCGCTTTGTTCAATGGCCCCGCTATATCAGGCTGCAGTGGCAAAGGGCCATCCTCTATAAGGGTCTCAAAGTCCCTCCTGCCAGTAACCAGCTCACCCAAGCCCTGGACCGGCAAACAGCTACCCAGTTGCTTAAGCTTGGCCACAAGTACAGGTCAGAGACAAAGCAGGAAAAGAAGCTAAGGCTACTGGCGCGTGCTGAGAAGAAAGCTGCTGGGAAAGGGGGTGTCCCAACTAAGAGACCACCAGTCCTTCAAGCAGGGGTCAGTACAGTCACCACCTTGGTGGAGAACAAGAAGGCTCCGCTGGTGGTGATTGCCCATGACGTGGACCCCATTGAGCTGATGGTCTTCCTATCTGCCCTGTGTGGAAAGATGGGGGTCCCCTACCGCATCCTCAAGGGAAAGGCCAGGCTGGGGCGGCTGGTCCACAGGAAGGCTCGCACCACTGTTGCCTTCACACAGGTTAACTTGGAAGACAAGGGTGCTCTACTAAGCACACTGGGGAGGTAACAGCTTAGGTCCTAAATCTGTGGCTCGCATTGCCTAGCTGGAAAAGGCAAACAATTCGCCGCTAAACTCAGCTAGATGTACACTGCTAAGTTTTCTGTACATAAATATAATTACAAAAGTTTTTAAAAAATACAATAAAATAGCATCCTCACAGTGGAAGGAGGGAAGTAACCCCTTCAAGTTGTCCTCTGAGCTCCTCACGGTACACACGTGCACACATGTGCGCATGTGCACACACACACACATATGCAGACACACAGATACATACATGGAGAGATACACAGGCACATCACACACACACACACACACACACACACACACACACACACACACCGAGACACACAGAGACATACCATACACATTGTCTCCAAAAGCTGACAAATCACAATTCTACTTTCTCTTCAAGCCACAGGGAAAGGAACCCACGTGGTTATGGAAGACGAGGCAGTGGAAGACAGCAGTGGGGGCTCTGAGGGGTGCCCTGGCTTGCTTACAGTGGTTATGGGCAGAAGCCTGATGGTCCCTGTCTGTCTCCGGGTATTGCTACAGGAGCAAGGTGGCCAGAGCTAGGGAATTAACCCCACTCAAGCCTGCACAGATCAGCCAATCTGAGAACCAGCTGCCCTGGACCAGTGCCAGCTCTCCCGGATGAGCTGCAGGCTCCTGCATGTGTCAAGTTCATTGTCCTTATTCTGGAATTCCCTTCTATTCTACTCAAAGATCATCCCCTCAGTGGCAGGTAAGGGCCCTCGCTCACTTCCATAATCCCCACAGTTTGCTGGGTCAAGACTTGGCACTTACAAAGTAACAGACCTGGGGCCGTAACATCCCTGTGAGGCGTCCATGGCGGTCCCAACTACAGAGGTGACTTGCCCAGTGGCAGACTCAGGGGAGGTGGCTGAGCAGATCTCACCACCCCTGTGCTGCCCTCAGGAGTGTAAAGGGAATCTTCTGCTTCAGTCAAGAGACATAGACAGGAGCGGGGTGTGGTAGTGCACACCTTTAATCCCAGCACCTGGGAGGCAGAGCAGGCGGATCGCTGTGAGTTTGAGCCCAGCCTGGTCTACAAAGTGAGTCCAGGACAGCCAAGGCTACACAGAGAAACCCTGTCCTTAAAAACGGGGGGGGGGGGGGGGGGGAGTTGGAGCAGACATTTATGTATCAAAGCAAACACAACAAAAAGGCACTGGAGTGGCTACCCCAAGGTTCAGTGTTACACATTGTAGGAATGTTTTCATGAATATTTATGAAGTGGGTGTCATATTCAGGTAGTAAGGTAAACCTTGGCCAGCCATTTTGGGGTATTTCTTCCCATGATCCTCTGAAAAGGCCCATAAGGAAGTATCAAATCCACTACCAGAGTGACAGTATGATGATGTCGGGTCGTTGGAGGACGGAGACCCTTCACCAGGCACACTGCACACATGCGGGCCAAGGTCCTGGAGAGTCGCCTTCTCATGTCGGATCAACCTAACAGCAGCTTCGTGATGCTTAAGCAGGAAGAGGAGGGCATGTCCAACTCCTCGCCAGCCCAGCATCAAGCACCCCTCCCCTGGATCTGGGGCAGCCTTAGCCGGTCTGCAATTCAATGCCTCCAGGGGCCCTAAGTATCCCGCCACCCTCATCATCACCTTACATTCTCATTATTGGGGTGATGTCCCTGGATTTAAAATCTGTGTCTCTAGACACTCCTTATTAAAACATGCATAGCTTGTCCAGGAAGAAGTAATACATATTCATCAGAATAAATAAATTCTCCATCAGCCCTCAGATGCGCGAGGCTGTGAGAGAGATGGTAAGTTTGAGCTGAATCTGCTCTTGGTGTCAGAGTGAGCTTTCTAAGTGTGTGTGTGTGTGTGTGTGTGTGTGTGTGTGTGTGTGACGCATCTGTCTGTATGGAGAATAGGTGCATATGTATGCATGAGTAGAGTATATGCATGTGTTTCTGAGTACTTGTTCATATGTGTATGATGCACATGCAGGCACATGCGTGTGTATGTGCACATGTGGAGGCCGGAAGTTGATGTCGAGTATCCACCTCTATTAGTTTCCACCTTTAGTTTTTGAGTCAGGCTCTGTCACTGAGCCTGGAGCTCACCAGTTCAGTCAGGCTGCCTGGCCAATGAGCTGAGGAGATCCACCAGTCTCCACCTGCCATAGCACCCATGGGGTTTGGGGGGGTTGGGGGGTTGGGGGGCTTTTTTTGTTTACAGTGGTGCTGGGGATCCTTGTGCTTGCATGGCCAGCTTGCCACCTCCCCGCCCACAGAGCAAGCAGTTGTTCCATCATTCATCCCCTTGGCAGGTACTGGAGAGTCCTGGGCTGGACGCTGCTTTGATCTGGCCCTGGCAGCGTTGACCTTTGTCCTTGTTTCATTTCTGCTGCTGTGATCAAACGCCCTGACCACCGGCCACTTGGGGACAGAAAGGGTTTACACTAGCTCACAAGCCCAGGGGATCCCCTCCATCGCTGTGGGGACGGCAGGATGGCAGGAGCTTAAGACAGCCTGCCACGCCACATCCGCAGAAGCATCACACCTCCGAGGGCCAGGGGATACTGAGACACTGGAGTGAGCTATGAAAGCGTGTAAAGCATGTGCAGACAGGAAGATGCACAGACACCCAAGATGCAGCGGTGCATGTACATGCACACACACACTTTCACCACACTCTTGCCCCTGTGTTCCAGTGAGGTCATGATACACTAGCTCGTATGATGGGCACAGAGTCCTCCTTGTGTAGACAAAACTTTGTGGAGCTGCAGTACAGATGGAGCACACATGCACACACACATGCACACGTGAGTCCATGGTGAGGCCATTATTCACTAACTGCGGTGACGTGCTCAGGGCCCCTCCTCTTCCTGCAGCAGACGGAATCTTCTGGAGCTCTATTTAGACTGAACCTGATTGTCACTAATCAAAAGAGCCCAGTTTTCTCTCCCTTCTGACAAGGAAAGTCCTGTGATGTCATCCCTGGTTCAGGAGATCTGGGAGAAGCAGCTGGGAGGAGGCATGAGGCTCCCGGAGGTGTCCTGGTGATCCCATGCCCTGAAAAGGAGAGCAGAGTGGCCAGTGTGCAAGCCAGAGAAGAAGCCAGCCACCACAATGCCCATGAGGGTCTTGGGCAACTGCCCTGTTCTCCCCCGAAGTTCTGTCTGTCCATGGTGGCCAGGCCACAGTAGCAACTGTGGCAGGAGCATGCTGCACCGGTGACATTTGTCGGTGCCTCAGGCTGGGCCTCCTCAGTTGGCCAACTCCTGAGTTCCCTTCAGCCAGCCAAAATCAAGGGTGGAATTCAAACCCAGGACCTTCTACTTTGTGCCAGGCTCCAACTCAAGTCATCTCATGCAGCCCGGGGATGCCACACAGGGAGGGCAGCATCAGACTTCACAGGCCTGTAATCCTGAGCTCCCACGCTGAGGGAAGGTGATGCCCACTGGCCCTGGTTCTGTGTGGCCCAGAACATTCCACACTGTGTCTTTGGCCTAAGAACAGCATACCCTAGGTGAAGCAAACCCACTGATCCACCCCACACAGTGCCTCACTGTGCGCAGAGAGAGAGAGAGAGAGAGAGAGAGAGAGAGAGAGAGAGAGAGAGAGAGAGAGAGAGAGAGAAATGTCACATAGGAGGTCAGCAGGGCCTCCCCTGTGTCAGGCCTGCCCAGGTGGGCCTCTTCCCACACACCTAATATTCAGACTTTAGTCATCTCTGAATGACTCCTGCAGCCACAGTACAGATGTCCAGCCACAGATCCAACAGGAAGAGCACTTCAGGGAAAACCAAGGCACACAGGAGTCAAGATGCTGGCCCAGACACCCTGAGCCTGGAAAGTCCAGTGCAGAGCTCCTGGGCTTCAGCAGAGGCCAGGCCTCTGTCACCCCTCCTTGACCTGCCGAGCATTTGGGTTCTCATTTCCTGAGCGCCACCAGGGTGAAGAAGTGTCACCGGAGCATGTCAGACACCTTTGCTCTCCACAGCCGGGCTCTGCCTGTCTTCATGTTGAAATACAAGATGTCCTGGGTCACCTTGTACCATCCATTCTGCTCTGGCTGACAGAGATGGGTTAGGACTCAGGCTCTGTACCCAGACACCAGGGGTTCAGCTCTTGACTCTAAGGCTCCTTAGCCATGGAGGTCAGGGCTGAGTTCTGTCACTGTCCCCACAGGGCCCCTATAGGGTAATCATGAACATTTACTGAGGGGATGGGTGCCATCCATGAACACTATGGCCAGCACAAATGGGTGTTCAGCTTATGCTCACACCCTGGTGTCTCCCGGGCTCTAGCAGGGCCCTGGGTCTACCTCATCTGCTTCCTGGAAGTAGGTGTCCCCTTGCCCCCCTGTCTCCTGGTCTCCTTGGGCCCTTTGACTCCTTCTGCTTGGCCTCAGCCATGGGGACAAGTCAGCTGCAACAGAGGATGTGTGGTGAGGGTAAAGTCCTCCTTACAGAAGGAGAAGGAAGGGCAAGCCATGGGGAGCAAGCCAGTAAGCAGCACCCCTCCATGGCCTCCGCATCAGCTCCTGCCTCCAGGTTCCTGCCCTGTTTGAGTTCCTGTCCTGATTTCAGTTGTTGATGAACAGCAACATAGAAATGTAAGATGAATAAACCCTTTCCTCCCCAACTTTTTTTTTTTTTTTTTTTTTTTTTTTTTTTTTTTTTTTTTTTTTTGGCCATGGTGTCTCGTCACAGCATCATAAACCCTAAGACAAGAAGTTTATTTTTCCCCCAGGACTCTTCATACCCGGAGCATCCATGCTGGGGGACGGCCTCTGTATCCCCTCATCTCAGTTCATCCTTCTGGGACTACCCTCACAGACCCACCCAAAGGCAGACTCTTAGTTGATCCCAGATCCAATCAATTTGATACTAAGATTAACCATCACCCTGGAAGGGTGCACCTTCTGTTTCTGCTGACGAGCCTGGCCCCTTTCCTTTGCAAAGTGACCCATTCAGGTCTTTCTTCTCCTATTCTCCTCTGTCCTGTTCTGGCTCCAGGCTTAAAGCCAGGCTCTCCCATGACGTATCTGGAGGAACTCAGTGAAACCCAATGGCGCTGGTGCTTCCCGTTAGGTCATATGCAATGCCCCTGCCTCTGACTTGGAGCTGCACCAGTTCACTCTCATTGTGCTGTTCAAGCTCATGTGACCATCTGTCCCTTAAGCCAACTGAGCCCATTTTTTTTTTCTCTGTGGGGTGGTAAGAGTGTCCTTCAAGGGAGCTGGAGAGATGGCCCAATGGTTAAGAACACTGACTGCTCTTCCAGAGGTCATGAGTTCAATTCCCAGCAACCACATGGTGGCTCACAACCATCTATAATGTGATCTGATGACCTCTTCTGGTGTGCAGGAGTACATGCAGGCAGAGCATTGTATACATAATAAATAAATAAATAGTGTCCTTCAAGCCCCCAAGCAGCATGCCTAATACACAGTGTCTGGGCATAACTCAGCATGTCACAACTGGCCCTTCAAAGACGCTGGACAACTGGTCTGACTGACTGGACAGGCCAAGGTTCCCTCTGAGGGACTGGCCATGCTCTCTCGCCACAGGTGGAGGTCAGGTGCAGAGAGAGACAGGGACATACTAAGTCACATGCTTCATGGGCAATCTCTACCTTCAAATCACTCCTAAACACCTCTCTCCCCAACGACCCCACTGCCTGGCCTCTAACACTGGAGCAGCCAGGGGATCCCTCTCGAGACAGCTTGGCCCACACTGCCACCTGGTGGACATAGTTCTAAGTGGTTCCAGGGGGGAAGGATTGGGTCAGCGGTCACATCCCTCACAAGCACCTCTGTAGTTGACAAAGGTGTTCTCCAGACCCAAATGAAAAAAAGACAAAAGGCAAAGGAGAGAAGAGATTGGGAGAGGAGACAACAGAAAAACATAGTGACACCCAAAGACCCACCACAGGACAAAGAGAATCAGAAAAGGAGGAAGAGAGAAAAAGAGAGGGAGGGGGAGAGAGAAACAGAGGAACCAGTGAAAAGATGCTTATATGGAGTTCAGCCTGGCGGCTGCTTCCCTTATCCAAACAGCCTCAGCCACACCTCTAGGCAGGCACTGCCCCCAACATGGGCACCTGTGGCACACTCCCTATTATGAAGAAAGCCCCTATTAAAGACCCAACCAGACAACTGCAACCTCTGGACATCCTGTGGTCTCTTGATGCCCCCTGCTGGACAAACTGGGCTCTGCATGCCTTCAGAAAGTTAGTTCAGGGCCAATCAGTGTCTCTATTGCTTGAAGAAAGAAACTGGGCCTCTCAGAGAGGTGGTGACAACCCTCCCAGCAAACACCCAGGGCTGCAGGGTCAGGGAGACAGGTAAGGGTGTTGACCTCCAAAGTCACAAGACAGGCCCTCCCAGCCTGCTAAGTCCCACCAGTCAGAAACCCAGGCGGCTGCATCCAGTGGTGTCAGGTGTGCCATTTCATGTTCCCAGTGGCCTTCAGAATAGACCAGGGACAGGTGCAGACGATGAGGGATTCATGAGAAATGGACACGGGTGTCAGCGTTCTCCAGTGTGTGGGAAATGGGGAAAGAGATGAGGAAGAAGAGGGAAGAAAAAGGGAAGGAGGAGGTCACAGAGGGCTGGCCAAAGCCTACAGGTCAAATTCAGCCTAAGAAGAAACAGACTTGGCTGGATCTAAAATCCTGGCAACTCATGAAGATGACCTTGGCCTAAACAGATAAAATACCACCAACAGCGTGGGACTCACCTGGGCCCAGGCCAGTGTGCAGCAGGTATATTCTGGTTGGCCTACGTCTAATCTGTTATGCCTGGCATATTTGTCGTCAGCTTGGATTCGAAGCCTCACTGTATTTTTAAAGACTTATTTATTTTTGTGTCTGTGAGTGTCTTTGCTTGCAGCGTACATGTGTTTACCACGTGTGTCCCTGGTGTCCAGAGGTCAGAAGAGGGCATCCCTGGAGCTGGAGTTACAAATGGTTGTGAGCTGCCACACCGGTCCTCTGGGAGAACAGCCAGTGCTCTTACTCCTGAGCTGCCTCTCCAAGCTATGATTGAGGATTTAAATTCCACTTCTGCTCAGATGCGATGGTCCAAGATACTGGGCAGACAATAGCTCTGTGGTGCTCTGCAGACTTGTCCTGGCCCCTGAACACATGGATAACACCCAGGACAGGGCAGGAAATGTCTAGAAAAATAACAATCACATTTTCCCACTATACAAAGTCAGGTTGGAGTTCAATATTAAGCCTGTTCGTTGTTGCACGGGAGCTGGTCTCCATTCCTCAGGAGGGAACCGAGGCACGGTGGTTAGTAAGGTTGGCGGCTCAGGGACAAGCAACAGCCAGAATCTAAGCCAGCTTCACGTAGATGTCTTACCTGGAGCCCGTCCTACACCACTCACCACCAAACAAGCAAACCACACCTTATCTGTATTATATACTGACTTTTAATAATAATAAAAAAATTTTATCATGAATTTAAAGAAAAGCATCTGTACATTTAAAATAAACCAGGCACGATGCCCTGGCCCTTGGGGCCCTTCCCCCACTCCCGTCAGCAGGGTTAACATACGGCCCTGGTTCTCTGGACAAACAAAACACATCAACAAAGATGACTCCATATCAAGAGAAAGGTGGCTCCTAGGGAGCAAGGAGACCAAATCCCCGCAGCCCAGCCTTACAGCCAGCCAGCGGTGAGGAGGCACCGCCCCTTTCCACCTACATGCTAGCATTTCCCTGTAGATATGTTGGGGAGCAGACAAAGAGCCTAGGGGGTCCCCACGTGCAGCCCCCTATTCAGAAGGTAGAACAACAGGCTCCTACCTTTCTGGTGCTCTGAGACGGCAACATCAAACAAATGACACAGCGTGCCTGCCACCTCTCAAACCCTGGTCCAGCCATTCAAACAACAAAGTCCACTGTGTCCAGATGCTGGGGTGCTGAGGCAGGGGAGGGAAGCAGTGGACCCCATAAGCCACATCTCACAACCTTACGGTTTAAAATGGAAATAATGACGTCTTAAAGTCTTTCAATAATTTAGTTTCTTTTGTTTTTTTAGTAGAACTGAATAAAGTTGATACTACTTTATATTGGTCCCATTAGGCAATAAACTTTTCTCTGAAATTTAAAGTGTCAAAGACATAATCATAAATCCTTAAGGGAAGGAGAAAACTCTTGACAATACTAACAGTAACAGTAAGGGAAAAAAAATATATATATAAACCACAGAGATGTCACATCATATAAATTAACATCAGAGCCAATCTGGTGCCCAGAGCTGGCAGCTCAAATTCCGATGGTGGTGGGTCATGTTGGAAGCCAGCAGGGCTCTCAAGTGTCCACGAGGTGATGGCTGCTCAGCCCGGCGTCCTCTCCTGGCAGAGGCCAGGCTGTCCAGAGCTTACTGAGCCGGTTAGTAAGGGGCAGGGGGCATGTCTGGAAGCTTCAGCCAGGACAGGAGACAGGCACGGTCTCCTGGAATGTGGCCCCGGGAGGAACCCAGGTTCAAAGTGCAGCTTTGCCATCTGAAGAGCAGGGTCCACCGGCCTCCACCTACCGGACCCAGTGACCTTTCCCTGTGTAGGGGACCTGGGTGAGTGCAGGCATCCAGGCCCCAGCTACATTCATGAGCTCCAGGGCCCCAAGCAGCCCTCAGGCCTTAGGCATACACATGGAGAATCCGCCAGCCCAGCAGGGAGAATATGTGCACAGAGGCTTGTCCTGGACGGTGGCAGCAGACTCAGCTGGGTAGATCTTGACACAGCTGTGGCAGAAGCCTCAGGTCACCTGGTGGCCGGTCCGTGTCCTCCCACATTGCAGGTGCAGAGGCAGTGGCCGAGCAGGGGACATGTTGGTGTTCAGAGGTCTCCATCCACTGGAGGCTGGCAAAGGCGGTACAGCCTGGTGGGGAGAGGTGGCAAGCATGAGGAGGGGCTGCGTGGCCGCCACATGTGGCTATTTACCCTTTTATTGGGACAAGTCATTCACATGAGGAAAAATACACGGACTGGTATGTACTGAAGCTGTCCTTGATACCTTGTACCCTTCTCAAGAGGCAGATGCTGTTCCTTTAGACCAGTGGTTCCCAACCTTGGGTCACGACCCCTCTCGGGGCCAACTATCACCTATCCTACATGTCAGATATTTATACCATGATTCATAACAGCAAAATTACAGCTATGAAGTATCAACAAGATAATGTTATGGTTGGGGTCAGCACAGCATGAGGAACTGTATTAAAGGGCACAGCATTAGGAAGGGTGAGAACCACTAATGCAGAGGCAGGCGGGGTGTTTCCAAATGGTGTGTGTATTTGGGTGCATACAGGGAACAGGCAGTGGGTGGCAGACCTAAGTTTCTCCCCATCTCACAGATTTGAGCCTGTCTGCTTGTAGCCTTGATAGCTCCTTGGCTTTAGAAGGCTGTGGAGGAAGGACACTGCCGGATCCCTTCAATGGAGGCTGGAGGCGTGTGTGCTGAGCTTCAAGGAGAGGGGTAGGGAGACCAGACAGATAGGGAGGCCACTGTGGTGAACTGGAGTGCGCAAGGCCATACTATGGCACGGTGGTGAGTTAAGTCTAAGCCTAGACTGTCGGGTCAGCATGCCAGCTCAGCTGTTAGTTGTGTGACCTTGGGCACGACACTGAATATCTTTAGGCCTCTGTGTGTGTGGCCCTCTGCCAATGGGGATCTCAGCAGGACCTCAGCTGGATCTCAGCTGGGTTCACCAGAGGGCTGCTGTAGGGGTGCAGCTGGGTTCACCAGAGGGGAGATGGCACCATAAAAGCATAAGGAACAGTTGCGAGCAAGAAAACATGGTAGACCAAAGGACATAAACAGGCTGCAGGAAGTGGACAGCAGCACACCAAGACCCTGACCAGGGGCACACCGGGGTTCTGTGGGACATTGTCCCTGAGAGACGCCACCTGAAGCTACCACTTCAAAAAAAGAGTTATTCCGAACTCCTAGGCAGCCATCGTACCAGAGGGCAGGGGCTGAGAAGTCACGGCCCCTTCAGGGCCTGTAGGCGATAGCAGCTGAAGATGACAGAAGGCTGCCACCACAGGACTGAAAGAATCACCACCAGGGGCGGGGGAGGGGCTCAAACACCACTCAGGGGCTGGGTAGGAAATCAGGCAGCAGGCCAAGGTATGGTTGTGGCTCTCAGAGTTGCCATGGTGAGCGGTGGCCCCACAGGACTCAGTTTGGTGTGAGATCATAAGTCTGATGCCAAGCAGCAGGTTTTGGCCTTCCTGGAGAAAGCACGGGGCTGGGAGGGGGTGGTGGGTGGCCACTCACCGTGGTGCACCTTGTGGCATTGGATCCTTAACGCGAAGGTTTTTGGCCAGAATCTCCACTCGGGGGCCCTAAAAGGAAAACCGGTGTCAGGCCTAGGTCCTGTAGAGCTCAAGGCTGGCGGGGGGGGGGGGGGCGGGGGCAGGGAGCGGGCTGGGTAACAAATGTGAACAGTTGAGACTGAGCAAGGTGTCTGGGGCTGAGGAGGGCCAGTCCCGAGCTGAACCCCAGCCCACGGGGCCTGGCCACGATGCCCACTGTGGGTGGCCTCACCTGCTTACGCATGATGTCTGTGGCCTGCATGACACACTTGGGCAGCAGCCCGTGACTCCGTGCCAGGATGGCTGCCTGTTCCAGGGACACGCTCAGGGTGCTCCTGCAGTGGGTGAAGAAGTAAGCAAGGACCACTTCCTGTGCACCATGGCCTCGCTTCCTCCCACTACCCTCAGATATCCTCTTCCTCTCAGGGAGGTTCCCTGGACTCTCCATTAAGTCCTCCTGGCAGCCATCATGCCTCAATGCATGCTACCCACAACCCCTGAGGGCAGTACCATGATCTAGGGGCTTCGTGGAGCTTTCCATGAGAGGCCAGAGCCCCAGGCAGAGGCTGTGGTAAATACCTGAATGAGGGATGGCCCTTGGAGACTCTCAGGGGCTCAGAGAGGAGCACAGAGGTGTGTGCCCTATGTCAACTCCTGTGACCGGATTGGTAGACAGATCTCTTGGATTCATAATCTGCACCTCCACGCAGTAACCCTGTGCCCTGTACCTCAGTTTCCCTAATTGTAACGCACCATGCCTCCCCTGCCTCAGTATGCCATCCTGGCACTGTAAGACACACACAGCAGTTTCTCTGGCTTCCACCTGCTGTTTTTCCCTCCTCCCTTCCTCCCCACAGTCCTGAAGACCACAGATGAACCCAGACATTGCTAGGCATCCCCAGAAGAGGAGAATGGCCCCAGCTCAGAACTCTGGGATAGCTTCGCAGTGGCTCGATAGTTACAAGCTACTGGCAGACCTGCTCAGGGTGTCTCCCTTCTGACTTGGCTAGGATCAGGACAGTGCACAACCATCTCAGGCTCACTGACCCGGGCCAACCCACTTCACAGACAGGTAGGCCGAGGCCCGGACCACGGACACTGAAGTGCTCAGATTTGAACCCAGCCCTCCCACCTCTGTGGGCGAGCCCCCAAACTCCCAGAGCCTACCCAGCCCAGCTAGGTCCTATCCGGCCTTGGCTCAGGCTCACCGCTGCATGCCGGTGCCACACATGGTGATCTGACACGCCCCCAGGCGATAGCAGAGCTCAGAGGAGATGGGGATGAGGCCGGCACCGAGGCTCCCAGCAGCACCGGCTTTGGGGTGCACGAATAACTTCATGAGGCGATAGAGCTCATCCAGAGCATTGATGGGCCGTATCAGCTGCAAGAGATGTGACACGTGTTCAGGGGAGGCCTGCGGCCCTGAGGCCTCCACTGGCCTTCTCTGTCATCCTTCTAATCCATCAGTGACACAGCTGCCTTCCCAGTACCCTTCTCAGAGCTCAAGGACCACCTGCAGCTCTCACTACCCTCTAAGTTGACATTCAGCTGTTCCTGTTTCAAGTCTAACCCTCCAACAGGGCTCTTCCCCTGCCAAGCCCAGCCCCACCTAAGCCTCAATGGGCAACCTCTTTTATCCTCCCTAAACCTGTCACAACTAGTTTAAACGGCCTCTCCCGATGATAAGCCTTTCCTTATGCTGTCTCCCTCAACAATGGACCATTATGACACCCTGGTCTGTACCTAACAAGACTACAAAATCCCCAAAGATGGTGCCCACACTCCTCAGGGCTCACAGCCTCTGGGCCCTATGGCCAGTTCCTCAAGGCCTGCCTAGACCTAGGGAACCAGGAGGCCAAGAGAGATGCATTGTGGGTGAGAGGCAGAGGGACAGAAACCACTCAGATCCATCCTGACACACTAGGTCCCAGAGCATTCCATTTCTTGTGAGCAGCTAGAAGCCTCTATTTTGTTGCTGTTGTCCTTAGAGGACCGACGAGGCACAAAGCTGGTAAGAACAGACAGGACACTTGTTCTTAGCCAGAAGGCGAAGAAATGGCAAAGCCTCTAGTTTTAGGTTTTTGGTGGGGGTTTTTTGTTTTTGTTTTGTTTTGTTTTTGGCTTTTTGAGACAGGGTTTCTCTGTGTAGCCTTACTATCCTGGACTCACTATGTAGATCAGGCTGGCTTTGAACTCAGCGATCCACCTGCCTCTGCCTCCCAAGTGCTGGGATTAAAGGCGTGTGCCACCATGCCTGGTTGAAGCCTCTTTTTTTATGGAGAAATCTGATTTCTAAGTGTCTGACGATGACGTGAGGCAAAAGCGACACCGTGTGAATCCACACCTGGTGTGGCACCCTTCACTCTGATCCTTAGGGGGGGTCTCAGCTCAGGAAATGTGACAAAGAAAGTATTCCTGAGGGAGACCCCCAAGGAGGAAAGGCCAGCAAGAGCATGTCACCCAAGAAGTCCTGGGAGGAGGAAGCAAGCTGGCAGGGGCTGCAAGGGCTGCAGGGGGCTTCTGGGCCTGATTCTGGTTAGGGCTGACTCAGCCTGCAGTGGCCCTGGCCCTCGTGTCCCCACCCCACCCAAGCTTCCATGAATAGCAGCACACCTGGTCGATCTTCACAGCTGTGGTACCCGCATCTGTAGGGAGGTTGGACCGCTCCAGGTAGAATGCCCTGGAGGAAACAGATGGGGAGATGGGAATGAGGATCTTGCGCACACACACACACACACACACACACACACACACACACACAAAACACACACACAACACACACATACACACACACACGCGTGCGCGCGCGCACTCTGCCCTGCCCCTGCCCCAGGTCCCAGCCCCTACAGGCCTGTATCCTGGCCAGACTCTCTGAAGGAAGTCACTGAGTACCTCTGAGGGGCTGCATGTGCCCACTGTCCTGCTCCTCCCGTAGCCCCAGGGAAGGAAGACAGGGTCCTCGGGGCTTCATGCCACCTCTGCCCGCCTGCGCTAGACAACAGCCCGCGCCCTGCTCCTCCATCCCCATTCCTATTCTCTCCTCTGAATATTGAGCAATTAGCACAAAGCTGTTGTGGGTTTACCAGCTTGTCACTCTCTAAATCCTTCTATACAGGGCATCAACCCTTTTAACAGAGAGCCTTGATCTTCTGTCTGTCATACACAGAGGGAGGGGGGGGAAAGCCACAAAAATTTCAGGAAGAACTTATCTTGGCTGTATGTGAATAAAACTTTATTTATACACAAGGGGTGGCCATATTTGTCGGCCCAGCCTTGACAGAACAAGTGTTCGTGAAGAACGGGACTGTTTCCCGAGTCCCAGGGCAGTGCAGGACCCACGGAAAGTCTCCATGAACACTCTGCACAAATGGAACAGGCGGCTAATCAGACAAGGGACAGGGAGATGGCAATGACAATTGTAAATCGTGTGGGTCTTATTGCTTAGTAAATTCACAGGAACTTCATTTTCCAATTTGCAAATGGTCAGAGAGGACCTGGGAAGAGAACGCCCCTCTCCACGGGAACCCCGGCCCCTATTCATCGCCTCTTCATACTGCAGGGAGGGCAATGAGACGGAACTTAAGTGAGGTCAAGGTTGGGAGTCTGTTTGGGGGTCCGGTGAAGGCGAGACTGTGGGTGTGTTGCAGGGTATGGCCAGGGGGAAGGCACGGCTGGAGGTGGCTGGAGTGGTTATGTCAGATCTCAGCTGCTTTCCTGGGCCCAGCTGCAGCTCCTCCAGACAATGTTCTGTCTCCTGCTCTTTCCTGGGCCCAGCCGTGCTTCCCCGGGACAACGTTCTGTCTCCTGCCTTCTCCCACTTCTCTCTGGAAGTGGTTCTCAGAGCAGGACCCAGTGCGAGGAGCCAAAAGACCCCAGAACTCCTTACTCAGTTCTTCCCTGCACAGGGAGGTATAGGCCAAAGAGACTGGGCTGGGCTCATTGGCTGGGTGACCTGGGGCAGGCTGCATGGGCCTCAGTATACTCAATTGTATAATGGGTTAGCAGTGACCTCTGGCCTCCACTGTACAGTGTGTTATGTGCTCTAGAGGATGATAGGCTCAACAGTGGCTTTGCAAGATGCTTCCTCACCCTGCAGGCAACCTGCCCCCAGCCACGCCCACCAGCCCAGGGCAGCTACCTGAGCTTCCTGTAATACTGTTGCACCTTCTCTAGGGACTGCGCGTTGATCTCCTGCTGTAGGTCTTCTGCAGCCTGGCTACCTGGGGGTGGTGGCCCTTCCACAGTCTCCAGAGCTGGGAGGGAAGAAAAGGGAGGATCAGTGCTGGGCCCCACTCAGGCTCAGTGGTCTTGCCTCCGCCCCTCCCCTCTACCTAGCTGCTTACCTTTTGTGAAGAGCACTGTGTGCAGTCTGAGGCTGGCCCCGCCCTCCAGGCGAGAGGGCAGCCTGGAGAAGTGGAAGCCGTCCAGGAAGAAGATTACCTTCAGCGCCTGCCGGCTGCCTTCGATGTGATAGAAGACGTTGGTGTCTGTGGAGGGTGAGACAGAGCAAGGTGGCTCACTAAGGAGGCCAGAGGGGAGCCTGGGCACAGCCGCACCAGAGCAGTGTAGGGCCTCCTTCCTCAGGGCCCAGAGTGGCACTGCAGGGGGCTAATCTTATACCTCCATCCCTCTTGAGTCAGAGGATAGCCTCAGACCCTCTTGTCTTTCCAGCTTTGGGATGGCATGCTGAGACATCTCTATGTTTCCACAGAATGACATCTGAGGCCTTCCTGCTCAAACATCCCAGAGGGAGAGCCTCAACCCCACACCACCCCCGTCACTCAGCCAGCCTATGATGATTTGCCCCTTCCCTACACCTGCTCCCACAGCCCCTGGCTCCCCACAGCTTTTACTCTTGGCCCTGACATTGACTCTGCTCCTGGGGAGAGCCTCCCCAAACCCATCCTGTGACTTTTTTGTCTGGCAGCTCAGAGCCCCTCTACCTGGCCAAAGCAGTTCAAAAAAACAGACCCTGTAGCTTATCAGCAGCCCTAAGGAAGAGCTGTGGCTAGCAAATGTGACTCAGAGCCCTAGGCATACCAGGCAGGCATCACTTATCAATCACGGCTTCTCCCTGAGTCCATCTCAGCCTGCACGTAGGTAGGTGCTGTCAGCTTAAGGTTTGGCCAGGTCTTATGTGGCTAATGCACCCCTCCTGTTTCCATGTGCTCTGAGAGGCACTGGGGTGGGAGGTTTGGAGCACTGGAGACTGGCCGTTTGGACCGCGAGCCTGCAACAGGAGAGAGCCAGCGTGGCTCTGAGCAGCCTGGGGAGGGAGGGCTGAGCTCACTCACTGGCCACAGAATTCTCATCCAGCTGCTTAAAGGAGAAGGTGACGTTGTCCAGCTCTGACAGTGTCACCCAGATGTCCTCCAGCGCCGTCCGTTCCTCCTTCTGCAGGGAGAGCATGTAGTGAGGGAGACCCAGATGCCACCCTGTCCCGAGATGCCCTGCTTCTCGCCCATAAGGCTGGGTGGCCTGTGGGTTGCCTGGGTGTGGCTCTACGTGTGACATCATGGTTCATCGCGCCGCCTGTCCTGTGCCCCTTATGGGTCAGAACTCAGCTCTGCCCCAGTAAAGCCAAACCAAGTACCATCCAAAACACAGCCTGAGCATCTGCACTTCCTTTCTCGGCCCTGTCCTCAAGCCTGCACAGCCCCATCCAGCAGCCGTGACCAAGCCTGATAGGCAACTGCCAGGACACACTAAGTTAGCCTCCCTCCGGCCTCCTAGCCAACACTCAATTCCAGTCATGGCCACTCCTCACCAGGGTATCTCAGAGGATTCCTTCCCCATCCAGTCCCCTAATTGGCTCTCCCCAGGGCTCCACACTTCCTTTTAAAACTTAGGCTGAGTTACATGAGCCCCCTGCCCTGTAGCTTCTGAGTTGCCTTTTACCTGCCCACCACCCCACCAACCTTGATTTCCCTGCCTGCCCCCACTGGCCACACAGGCCTCTCCCCAAGGCCTTTGCATGTGCTGTTCCTTCTTGCACATGCTTCCTCAGATCAACCCTGAGCTGGCTGGCAGAGGTCACAGCTCGAGAGCAGCCTTCCCAGAAAGTCTGGCTTTGACCACTCCTCCCTCCAGAGAAATTCCAAGGCCTAGGGCTTTCCTGAGTTACCTTTCTGCTTGATGCCTCCCTCCCTCCTCTCAGTCTACCTCTCTGGCTAAAAGTGAGCTACAGACCCAGCGGCCAGATCTGTGCTGGTGCCATCGGTGAATAAGCTGGGTCTAGTGGTCCATCCTGAGACGAGGTTAGTGAGGTTGGCATATTGGGAGGGGTAGGAGGTGGGAGAGTGGGAGATAATTTCTGGCCTAGAGGCAGATCTCAGAAGACCAGCAGCAGTGCTCATCAGTGGCCGGCAGGGAGCGCTCTGAGGCTGTGCTGCCCGTGGGCCACCTGTGGCAGTCTCTGGAGTTTCTATTGGATGCTGAGCCAGCACCCCTGTCCTCTACATGTGCAATAGATGAGAGTAATATTTTCTCCCCTCCCTGGACTACTCAGTTGCCACAACTCAGACTGTCACAAGATGCCTGCTTGTGGCTCAGAACCATGGGACTATGCTCTGGGCTAGTCCTTTTCTGTGTGTCTGTCTCCCTTCCCCAGGACACAGGGCACATAAGGACTACTGTTCATCCACAAATTCCCACCTATAACAGTAAATGCTCAGCAAATCACTACCATATGAACCCCTGGGTGAACAGGAGCAGAGAGTGCCCATAACGACGTTCCTCCCTTGCTGCCACCCACCCTGGCCACTTACCACAGTGGCTGGTGCCAACAGAGACTGACAGTGCAACAGGACGCCCGTGGCCGCCACCTGCTCCAGCCACTTGCGGCTGGCATCTCGGCTGCTCTCGTCATATTCGCCATTGTTGTTGTAGCGGTAGTCTAGGGCAGCCATCAGCTGCTCTGAGAAGGTGCACACAGCGGCCACCAGGGCCTGACAGAAGATAGCATCCCGGCGTAGCTGCAGCTCTGTATCTGTGGGATGTGCAGGAGTCTCTGAGTGGGTGGTGCTGTGCCAACAGCATCTCCACCCTCAACACCCACACCCAGGACCCAGCACACCCACAGGGGGACCCATGGGGAATTCTGAATGGACAATTCAGTTGCCAAAAACCAGTTCCACAAAAATAAATTCTTCAAAAGCAGACAGATCCACCCCAAATCTCCTATCCTACTGGCCAAGTGTCTGCTTCCTAAAAAAGCAAATGTGTGGTCCTTCCCAAGGCTGTGTCCAAACCCTGCTCCATCTCTCCTGACATGAGGTAGAGGACCTCTCAGCCTCAGTCACATGAACACTAGCAGCACTAAACTACATATTCAAGACCAGTCAGTCTTAAGAATGTTCTCCTCTGCCTCACCTCCCTTGTCTTGCCCCCAACTGGCATGATAGATGGACGAAGGACCTGGTCACCTGGGTGAGAGAAGGCGCATCTGGGACATGGACATGCAAGCACACACATGCGCATTCATACACACATTCACAAGGCCTCCTACAGCTGCACCCTCCACTCTTCCAGGGCTAGGCTCTACTAACGCAGGGCCTATCTTCCTCACCCTCCATCTTCTGCCAGTATCCCTGCCAACACCCGCCAAGCCTCGTATGTAGCACTGAATAGGGCTCCTGCGACTAGGCCCCCGCCTGGCCCCAGAGGAAGCAGTGACGTTCAAGCAGTTCCTGGTGAGGCTAGGAGCAAAGGCCGCCTCCACAGAGCAGATGCTGAGGGCCCCAGTGAGACGCCATTGACCAGCAGGATATTTCCTCAGCCTGTGGTCACAGCACCTGCTGTGACTCGCAGTGGCCTCTTCAGAGCCCTGTTCTCACCTGTGCATTTCAGCAGAGCCAGGAGCAGCTGGTTCTTTCCATCTGGAAGGAGGAAGGAGAGAGGAAGAGGATGATGAGCAGGGCTGGCAGAGGCAGCACACCAGTGCCTGCAGCACATGGGCTCGGGCCCTTCACAGATGTGGTGGTGCTTCTGCTGTGCTCAGGAGCAACAATGCATGCTAGGTAAGTTTCAGAGCCCCTGTGGGTCACATGGACCATGCCACCACAGGAATTGGCATGGAACTGACAAGGCAGAGTACATTCAAACCCTGGAAATCTCAAGCTTGAGAGAGAAAAATCTCATCCTGAGAGGGGCAGGAGTGTGACAGCTGCCTCCCGTGTCCACGCCTATCTCGGAGCACGTAAACCCTGACCCTTAACCAGGTGGTCACTGGTAGTCAGGCACATAGCTTGTCACCTGGAACCAGGGTAGCCTGGCTTGAGACAGCAGTGCCTTTGTAATTCCTCACTCGTGCTCCTGGCCCTGGCCAGGGCCCCTCTACCCCAGAGTCCCTGACTAAGGTACCCGAAGATTCAAATAGGTAAAAGATATGTGGGGTAGACACAAGTCCCCACTCAAGGGTGGGTGGCCACAGGGCAGCTGGCCACTAAGGTGTCAGGACATTCCCATACTGTTGATAGCTCAGACCAGTGAGCTCCAGTCTGTGACCTCAAGGACAAGGACCCAGATGGAATCCAAGTTTAGAAGCTGGGAAGGAAGGAGGCCAGCCTCTTGACGGCAAGAAGCCTCAGCAGGAATGGCCCATGTCCTAGGCTCCTCCAGCCACACAGACAGCCCGGGGCCTCACCAGGTCTGGACATCGACTAGGAAATGGCTCCACTGCTCGGTCCCTCCCTAGACTTGAGGACAGGGCCACATAGATGGGCCCATTCCAGACAATACCACAATCTATACTCTGAACCAAAGGCCACCAACATTTGTGACACCCAACCAACTGACCGACTGACCTTCCACATATCTCTGGATGTTGTCCACCAGGGTCCTGATGGAGCTGGGCAGGTTCCAGGGGTCCTCCTGGATGCTGATCTGGATCAAGTTCCGCCCACGGACCGTGCATTCTTCTTTCTGCTTGAACTCTGGGAAGGCAAAGTGGCAAGAGGGTGTGAGGTCAGGAGACAAATGGAGAATGGTGGCACAGATACCTGTGCCCTGTCACCAGGTAACAAAGCTCACTACCCTAGATCAAGGAACCTGACAGGACCAGAGCATCATAGTAGCACACACACAACAGACACCATTATTCAGTCTCCCCGCAGCTGTAACCAACCCAGCACAGACATTACTAATCGATCATGCCTGGCTCTCCTAGAGCCAGAAGCTGTTGCCACAGGCTCCTCAGATATTACCCTCATAGCCACAACCAACCGAGCCAGCAAATAAGTGGTAGCCCAGCAGCCTTTCCCTACATAAAAGCAGAAACCCAGGCTTGGAGCAGGGAGAGACATACCCAAGGTCAGGCAGGCAGGCAGTGAGGCTACCGGACCGTGCATCTGCCCTGGGCAGGACCAGTCAAAGGTCAGGCAGGCAGTCCACCCTGTCCATTTACAAGTTCAGGTTTCTGAGACCCCTGTGGTTGTTCCCTCTATGTGCCCTCTGCCTTCAGGGGCCCATCACTGAGACAGTCCAAGGGTCCCCTGATTCTTTGTCACTGCTTACCCTATGGGAAGATAGCTGCCTATCTGAACCCTGTCTCCTATACACAATGGTAACCCCAGAGGTCAGGAAAGCACTGACTCATCTCAAGGTCAGTGTCCAGAGTAGGCCTGGAATGAGCTGGAACCAGTTACTGGTGCCTTCCTTGATGGACAGGCAGATGGGTGGGGTGAAGAAGCAAATGTGGGTTTGTGGGTAGATGGTGACCATGGGTGGGTGGATGGTGGATGTGGGTAGTGGATGGTGGATGTGGGTGGTGGATGGTGGATGTGGGTGGTGGATGGTGGATGTGGGTGGTGGATGGTGGATGTGGGTGGTGGATGTGGGTGGTGGATGGTGGATGTGGGTGGTGGATGTGGGTGGTAGATGTGGATGGTGGATGTGGGTGGTGGATGTGGGTGGTGGATGGTGGATGTGGGTGGTGGATGGTGGATGGTGGATGTGGGTGGTGGATGGTGGATGTGGGTGGTGGATGTGGATGGTGGATGGTGGATGTGGGTGGTGGATGTGGGTGGTAGATGTGGATGGTGGATGTGGGTGGTGGATATGGATGGTAGATGTGGATGGTGGATGTGGGTGGTGGGTGGTGGATGGTGGATGTGTATGGTGGGTGGGTAGTGGATGTGGATGGTAGATGTGTATGGTGGATGTGGGTGGTGGATGTGGGTGGTGGATGTGGGTGGTGGATGTGGGTGGTGGATGTGGATGGTGGAGAATGAACAGGTAGGAGGATGTAGGTAGGTGGTGAAGGGAAGATACAAGTGCATAGACGGAGGGTAGAGGATGGTGGGTTGATGGACGGGCACAGAATAGGTAATGTGTATAGATGGATGGGTGGGTGGATGGATGGATAGATGGATGGGTGGGTGGGTGGTAGGTGACTGTACAGGTAGACAGGTGGATGTGAGTGGATGGGGTGGTAGGCAGATGGGTGGAGGGTGGATGATGAGGGAGGGAGGGTAGGTTGGTAGGTAGATGTGAGGGAATGTTGAGTAAGCAAGTGGATAGAAAGGGTTATAGTGGATGGATGGAGGGGTGGGTGGTGAGTCGGGAGATGTGTGTAGATGGAGGGTGGGTGGGTGGATGCAGGGTGAACGGAGAGTGAGAGAAATGCCTACATGGCCTGAGTGTGTGAGTAGGAGGGCTTGGGATGCTCACCTTTCCCCCTCCCCATCTTCAGTCCTTCTCTCCCTCTCTAGGAAGCTCTGAGCAGGCACCAGGAACAACTGTGTGCGGGGAACATTTTGGGGGTTGTTTCCACCATATTTGTGGGTTTGGTTTATCACTGATTAGTGAAAAGTTACATTGGTTTTTCAACTATATGGAGCTTAAAATGCTACTTGTGAAACTAAATTTCTAATAGGGAGAGTTTCGTTTAGTTTTTAAGTTACATCAACAATAAAACGACCACAAATGAAAATGATTAACATTGTGATGTGGGAGGATTCTGTGAACAAAGCTCAGTGAGGACAGCACGAGGACTGAGGCCACGCGCCACCCCTAACTCCTCACCCCACAGGCTGAGGAAAAAAAGAAAAAAAATCCAGCTACATCTGAACAAACACAGGAGTGCTCTGGCTCTGGCCCACAGGTTGGAACTGGCAGGATGAAGATTCCCCCCGCACAGCTGTCACACAGATGAGGGACAGAGCCCAGCAGACAGCCATGTCCATCGAAGTCCCCTCACCTTGCCAGCTGTGCTCCATGGGGAAATGCCTGGTCTCTTCAAACGCCCTGTTCATCACAGGCCCCTTGAGCAGAGCATGGATGGAGTCCACCTAGGGACAAGAAGCTCCCGTGAACACAGTAGGGGCCTGCCACCCACGGCGTGCCGCCCTACCCCAGGGTGATGAGGGTGATCCGAGGAACAGTGGGCAAAGGGCCTACCTGGTTAAAAAGATGCTCCAGGCAGCCGTGAAGCTTGTCCTGCTTGTCAGATGGGATGCGCATGTCACAAGGCAGCTCGTCCCCTGGCACAAAGGAGGAAACACAGGCATCAGGCATGCCGTCCCACCTCGACCCTTCCTGATGAGTTACCATGGCTACAGAGCACAGACACTTGGGGGTCTGTGGATTTGACATGTCTAGCCCCTAGCCAAGGGTCTGGGCAGTGCCCTCCAACCCTATGAGCCTCAGTTTTATCAACTGCAACTCAGGTCATGGGCACTGAAGCCGTGCGGATTGGTGGCAGGTGACGGCATCTATTCCGAAAGCCACAGAGAAGGACGGATGCAGCTCCCCCATCCATCACACAGCCAGTCCTTCCTTCCCCGGATTTTCTTTCTTTTTCAAAAATTACTTCAAAAATTACATTTATTCATGTTGCTGAGGGTGGCTGTGGAGCTCCTGTGGAGGTCAGAGGACAACTTGTGGGAGTCAGTTTTCTCCCGTCATCATGTGGGTCCAAGAAACCAAACATGGGTTGTCAGACTGGACAGCACTGAGACATCTCACTGGCCCCCTTTCTTGATTTTTCAAGATGGTCTCACTCTGTACACCCCGCCTGGCCCCTTCACTCAGTATGTAGGCCAGGCTAGCCTCAAATTTCCAGCAACCCTTCTACCTCAGCCTTCCTGAGTGCTAGGATTACAGGCACGAGCCACCAAGGCCACCTTCAACCCAGCTTCCCTCACAGGAGCCCGCTCCGCAGTGCTCACAGGACAGCCTTCCCGTCTACCACATAGCTCACACGCCACGCAAGGTGTAAGACCTGCCCTGGCCTCCGCTCCCCCTCCTCCTCCTTCTAGTAAACTGATGCAGAACTAACACTACATTTTCACGTGGAGACTTTAATGGACACACAGGAGAGTGAGATCAGACACGGCAGCCTGAGGCCCAGGAAGCTGAGAGCTCCTGGGGGACAGGTTCTCAAACCCTCGAGGGAGGTTTCAGTAATGTACTGTGTGGTCACAAAATGAATTTTTCCTTCTTTTTTTGGGGGGTGGTGTTGTTTTAGGGCTGGGGATGGAAGTAGCAACCTGCACATGCTAGGCAAGTATTCTACCCACAACATTCAGTGTTTTGTTACTATTTTTGTTTTTCGTTTGTTGCTGTTATTGTTGTTAAGTCTGAAGCAAATAGACTTTAAAAAAAAAAAAAAAAAATCAGCAAGTGTCTGGCTTTGGCTCAAAGCTCCCAGCATCATATACCACCTAGCTCATAAGGCAAGGCCAATGTTGGTCTAGTCACCTATCACCTGCCCACCTTCAGGGACCCACTCACTAGTGGCCCCCAGAGGAGCAAAGGCCACGGACGGGCACAGGAGGAGAAGATAGACCTCCACACACTGCTTTGAACTTTCTGTGCTGTTTGGATTTCAGCCAGAATGGTGCTTGTTTTTTAGGGAATTCCATCAGCGTGCATGACTTGAATGAGATCAGTGAGATCAGGTCTCCCCCAGGCACCCAGCATACACAGCAGTTCGTGTGTGTGTGTGTGTGTGTGTGTGTGTGTGTGTGTGTGTGTGTGTGTGTGTGTGTGTGCGCGCGCGCGCGCGCGCGCGCGCGCGCGCGCGCGCGCGCGCCTGTATGTGTTCACTTGTTCCATGTCCCTGACTCTTCATTTCACTGGCTGCTGCATCACCGGGACTTGGCTGCTCTTAGGTATACAGTAAATAATTTCTGGGAAACTTGTCCCATTCCATGACACTGTGGAGTGTGATAAAATACAGAACAGCCCCCCTGGGTCCCCGCTGTAACCTCTCCCTCACACCCTCGCCAGCAAAGCCTTTGTCCAAGGCCACGCTCTCATGGCCGCAGCCTGCTCACCTGAGCCCATCTCATCACTGCCCAGGTAGGAACTGTTGCTTCTCACACTGGTGTATGACAGGACGGAGTCACGATTGCTGTTACACTCACTGCAATGGGACAAGAGACACCCTGAGTCACCCTCATCCCAGATCCTAGAACCCACAACCTGGGATGTAGACAAAACACCTAGCCTTGGACAGATGCCCAGCTAGCAGCGTAAGGCCAGCGCAGCTTGGCTGGTGTCCCATGTAGGGTCAGAAACCCGTTCAGGTCTCAGCTCAGAAACATAGACGGGGCTTTCTTCACTGAAGTGTCTTAGTGTCCCCCAGGTTTCTGAGCACCTCATGGCTCTCTTGAGCCTGCACACCTGCCCACACCATACCTGACCAAAAAGAACTCAGCAGGATGAGGGAACAAGAGGCCACCTTGCAAACACTGCTCCAACAACTTTTTGACAAAGAAAAATCACACGTAAAATGAAAACCGAGAGGTGGGGGGAGTCTGAGACAGTGCCCCAAGGACACAGAGTGCCAAAGCAACCACAAAATGCTGCCATAGAGACACCGTTTAAAGTGGCCATGGGGACCAGGCAGATCTGGGGAACACAGGGAGGGCGCTGACATGAGGCGGACTGGCAACATCAACCCCTCAGTCCTGTGGCTTCAGCCTTTGCCCACACACTGCAGGGCGAGACAGATACGGACCCCAAGAGTCAGACACTGTGTGTGTGATTTTTCCACTGGGGACCCCACACTTCTCTGTGGTAGTGAGGGTCACCCGTCACAGCACAGGAAGCCCTGGTTTTGTCTGGTCATGATTAATACCCTGCTGGTACTGTCAGAGTAAATCTAACCCCAGAGGCAGGAAAACAAGAAAATGTCTGACTCCATGGATCCACAGAAGCACCACAGGCCACAGAACCCAGACTCTCTTCCAGCCTGCGAGTATATGAAGTAACACAGAGAGAGTGCAGTCCATGTGCCAGGCTGGAGCTCAGGGAAAGGGAGCCAAGCAGGCATTCCGGAGTGTTCTCTGAGAGCCTCAGATCCTCCCTGACCGTGCACCTCCCACCTCTAAACACACAGTTAGCCCCAGAGACTGACCCCACCCCCTGTATCTTGGAAAATTTCCCAGTCTTGACTTTCCCACAGGTCTGGTGGCCTCCTTTGGGTCGCACACACCTGTAGGAGTCACGATAGCTCATGGTGTCGTGGCCCGAGTCTTCCTGCTCATCCTCTGACACCTTGAAGCACACCTTCTTGATGCCGCCATGGTCAGTCCTGTCCACTTCGCTCTCCTCGCTGACCGGTGGGGAAGATGAGGTCTCCTCCACCAAGGGTGGGTCACAGGGTCCCCCCGAAGTGGGTTCTGTGATGGTGGAGAGGAGCCTGCCAGAGCAAGGGGAAGGCTTTGAAGGTGAGGACACAGGCCGGCAAGGCATCACCACACGGGGCTCAGCAAAGACCAGGCTGACTCCACAGAGACAAAGGAAGCTACCCAGCAGCGTTCTCCCTCCCTTGAAGTTCCACCAGCAACTCCACTGACCCCAAACGCTACCTCCTGCTGGACTCAGCTATAAACACCTCAAAGGCTGCGAATGTAGTATAGCTCAGAGGATAAACCCTTAGACTAGTGGTTCTCAACCTGTGGGTCACGACCCCTTTGCACATCAAACTATCCTTTCACAGGGGTTGTATATCAGATATTTATTAATTTTATGGTTAGGGGTCACCACAACATGAGGAACTGTATTAAAGGGTCACAGCATTAGGAAAGTTGAGAACCACTGCCTTAGACTAGGAATGGAAGCTCACCTGTAGTAGTCCCAGCATTCTGGAGGCTGGAGTATAGGATCAAGAGTTCAAGGCCAGCCTCAGCTACATGAGACTTTGTCTCAAAAGAACAAAATAGTAAAAGTAAACAAGAACCCAGAGTCCGCAGGTCAGAGCACCTGAGTCACAGCCACCAACTCCACCAAATGCAGCACACCATTGGCAGGTATGTCCACAATAAAACTTCATTTTAAAAGTAAAACAGGCTGGGCAGTGGGTGCACGCATTTAATCCCAGCACTTGGGAGGCACAGACACGTGGATCTCTTTAAGTTCGAGGCCAGCCTGGTCTACATAAAGCGAGTCCAAAACAGCCAAGGCTACATAGAGAAACCTTATCTCAGGGGGGAAAAAAAAAAAAAAAGAAAAAAGAAAAGAAAAGAAAGAAAGGAAAAAAAAGAAAGAAAGAAAGAAAGAAAGCACAGGCTTTGCAGTTAGTTGGGGTCCTACTGGCCCTCTCACACTGACATTTCCTAGGTTAGAGTCATGTTATTGCCTTCTGAGGCTCTGTTTCCTCCTCTGGGAAGGGGCTAATATCAGAATTCAAACACCAGGACGCTGTGAAGATGAAATATATAAAAGACACAGGGTATCGCCTAGTCCCTGTGAGTGGCAGGCCATTAAGTCTGCAAGAATTTTAAATAAATGTGTCCACTGTCTGGAGACAGTCTGGGCTGTCAACTGGAGAATACCATGGTCCTTGAGCAAGCAGAAGCTAGGCATGCTGCAAACATCCGACATACCCAGGAGCCCCACAACACAGACCCGAATTACCAGACCAAGGTGGGAAGAAGCCGTTCTAAAACTTGACTGCATGGCTCCCACTGCACCAAGCAAAATTAATCCCCCTTAGCATTATCTGGTACCAGGCTATGCACAAATGGCCCTGATTGGTTCCAAAGTGTTCCTTCCAAGTAGCAAATATAAAGCAGATCCTGGGGGCCTGGAGAGATGGCTCAACGGTTAAGAGCACTCATTGGTGGCTCTTCCAGAGGACCCGAGTTCAATTCCCATCACCTAGATGGCAGCTCACAACTGTCTGAAGCTCCAGATCCAGGAGATCCAACACCCTCACACAGACAAATATGCAAGCAAGACACCAACGCATACAAAATAAAGATAAATACATTTTAAAAAGAGAAAAAGAAAGCAGGTCCCTATATTGATGCAGACACTGAACCTGTTTCTCCTCCTCCCCCTCTTCTACTTCCTCCCCTTCCTGCTGCTACTCCTTCTGCCCCCCACCCCTTCCTGCAGCCCCTCCTCCACCCCCTTTCTCTACCTCCTCCTCTTCTTCCTGCTCCTCCTTTCTCCCCTGCATCCACAGCCTGGCCACGTACTTGTTATGTGCTATACAGAACTGCTTGTCCCTGATGTTAGCCAAAAGCAACTTAAGGTGGTTTAACCGACCTCTGTCCCCGCTCCTGAGGCTGAGCAGTGACTGGGAGCTACCCCTGCCCAGAGCTGGCAGCTGCTCTTACACCACAGTGTCCTGTAGTTAACAGGGACACCTTTTCAGCAGCCCACTTTGCTGCAGTGTCACAGACTTTAACCTCGTGAGGACACTGGCTGCCCCTCCCCCTTCCTGACAGCTGGCTCTCCTTAGGGAAGAAGGCACTTTCTATGGCCGCAGATGCTCAAGGCACCTGGTGGGGAGAGCCCGGGGAGGCTGCACAGGAGCACTGTGAGCAGTGACGTCCAGACTCCAGAGAGGACCCCGGGGCCAGGCCTTACCTATTGATCTGGGTGACATACTGCTTCATCTCCTTGAGGGCCACGTCTAGCTTAGTGAAGAGCTGCAGGTACGCATCCTGTATCTCACGGTCTTCCTGTTTGAGCAGGAAGCTCAGGCCCCGGTCTTGCTGGCTGGGGGCACCACTGGCTGAGCCGAAGCTGCTGTCATTGAGACCCTGGCCTTGGGAGTCGCCGTCTCCAGCAGATGAGCACTTCCAGGATGGGGCAGCCATGGTGGTGATACAGTGCTGGGTGTAGGCCATGGGGTTCAGGTGGCCTGCAGCAAAGGTAGGGGAGCTTACTCAGAAACAGGCCCAGACTTAGACATAGGGGACCCTGCCTACACCTCTGGACAGAGAGGTACAAACAGCAACTTTGACCTTTTGACACTCTTAGAGCACTATTGTCATTTGTTGACAATACATTTGAACTGGTGAGGTCTTTTCTCCTACCTAGAGTGCAGACATGATGGCAGGTACTCTGGCAGCCATATTATACATGAGAGACATCATGAAGGAGAAAGACTCAAACTAAAGATGGTAATATACAGAAAGATAGGAGCCTGCGTCCTTGATGACTAAGCGGCCACTAACCCCGCCCTGGAGGTAGCCTTGGACATTTTTCTGTAAGGTGAGCTCTAATACAATTTCTAATAGAAACATGTAGGTACCTTGTTCTGGGTCAAGGCCGATGAGGGAGGGTTTGCGTCCGAAGCGGATGCTGAAGGACCTGCCCACCGAAGGGGTGGTCTTGGGGTAGGACACTTCCATGAGGTTGATGTGACAGTTGGTGGGGCAGAAGTCCAGGCCACACAGCGGGTGGGGCTCCAGGGGTGCCTGCTTGAAGGGGGGGCTGACCCTGCTCTTCAGCTGGACTGCAAACTGAGAGGTGGGGACAAGGGAGTGTGAGGTGGCATCAGCGGGTCCTTGAATACCCCTGGAGCCACTCTGTCCTAGCCTAGCCTCGACATTCCCAAATCGGAGAAAACAGTAATAGCTGCAAATGGAGCGGGTCCTCTGAGTGCCTCTCAGGGGACAGCCTAGCAGAACCCGGGACACTGAGCACTGACATGTACTCTTTTCTCTATTTTAGCTGCTGTAGCGTCTTAGAAACCATGTCTCCTGGTCCTCAGTTACAGGGTTCAGGCATAGTCGCCTCCTCATTCTAAAGTGCTTGGGGCAGGGCAAGGCAAGGGACACTCGCAGAGCCTGGAGCACCCTGGGAGCCCATCTTCACAGCAGATGCTACAGCTGGAGCCACAAGGCCATCTGGTCACCCCAGGTGAAGGTCCAGCCTCAGAATGAAGCTGGGCTGCTTAAGCACTTGGATATGGCTGGGCCTCAAGTCCACCTGTATGTGGCCTGGCCAGTGACTGAGCCCATGAGGTTTAGTCTCACTCAGATGGAACTCAGCTGAGAAGCCGTAAGCAGAGCGTAGGCACCAAGTACCTCCTGGTAGCAGGCGATCCTCTGACTGATGCTCTCCAGCTTGGTGTCGCAGATGTTATGGAACTCATAGTGCGACATGGTGATGATGGCGCTACTCATGGCCATGAGCCGCCCACAGTTCTGCACAAAGATGCTGTCATCCACAGCAAAGGCCTCAAGGATCTGCGGGAAGAAGGACAGCCACTGAGCATGCCTGTGTACCATGGGGACATTGAGTCCTTTCCTGTGGACACCCTAAGAGATTGGGGCTGTGCCACACACCTATCTTCCCCAGTTCCATAGCTGATGACTACTGAGGTAAGGACTAGATGGGCTCTGGGGCAGATCGGAGCCTGACAGGGCCTGACAGAGCAGGGCTGGGGGTGGGACTGGGTACGGTGCAGGGTTGGGTAGGGATGGCTAGGGTGGGACTTGGAAGCAGGGTGATACCTTGGCAGCCAGGCGGAAGCAGCCTCGCGGCTCCACGATCTTCTCCAGCACATGGCATTTGGCCCCCGCCGTGCTCATATACTCGTAAACCACGCCGTGCTCCAAATGCACATTGTCCAGAGTCAGGCTGACCACAGCGCTGTCCTCATGCAGGCTCAGCTGGGGACCCAGGGACAGTAGGGGCAGGGCTGGAAGCCAGAGGGGCAAACCACACTGAGAACAGCACCGTGCCCTAGGCATTAGTTTGCCGCCAGCACCCCTGAGCAGGCCATGGCGGGGACACACACACAACTCGACTCGTTTGCTGGTACATGGTCCCACCGACAGAGGAGCCCCTCCTGGAGCTGACCCTAGTGCCACACTCCTAGTGGAGGCTGACCCCCACCCTGTCCCCTTCAGTTTCACAGACAGCTGGAAACAGCCAGTCTGAACCCCCACTGGATCCACAGATGGGAGGAGACAGTCTCTCTCTCAAGTAGATCCACTGTGGCCAGGGCCACCTTGTAAAGAGGCAGCTGCGAGGCTGAGAAGTGAGGAGCGCTAGACTGTGCCAGCCCTGAAGCTTGCTTGACCCTACTCAGATTTCAGTTTGCTGAGCCCAAACGTTCTTCTGTGATCCAGCTCCGGGAAGGACTTGTGTATTTAGGACACTCGGGGTGACCTCGGAAGAGGCGACAGCTGAGCAGACAGCTGAGTGAAGGGAGGGCAGTGGCCCAGGCAGTGACACAGTGAGAAGCTGGGGTAGATGGCAAACAGAACGCAAGTAGGAAAGGGGAGGGAGGTGGTCCTGGCCGCCAGGTTGGCCCAGAACCCCGGCTTTGAAGGCTGTGGTTGTAATTTCTTCTTCTCCCTGAGAAGGCCACCAGAAGTCTCTGTTCTCATTTCCTCAGAGAAGGGGGGGGGGGGATCAACCAGGGGAAGGACAGTGAAAAAGTTGCTGCAATGATCCTGCTTTAAAAAAAAAAATCCTTAGCCGGGTGTGGTGGAGCACGCCTTTAATCCCAGCACTCGGGAGGCAGAGGCAGGCGGATCGCTGTGAGTTCGAGGCCAGCCTGGTCTACAAAGTGAGTCCAGGATGGCCAAGGGTACACAGAGAGACCTTGTCTCGGAAAAAAAAAAAAAAATCCAGTTGAGGGCCAGGCGTGGTGGCGCACGCTTTTAATCCCAACACTCAGGAGGCAGAGGCAGCCAGATCACTGTGAGTTCAAGGCTAGCCTGGTCTACAAAGCAAGTCCAGGACAGCCAAGGCTACACAGAGAAACCCTGTCTCAGAAAACAAAACAAAACAAAACAAAATTCAGTTGCAAACTGAACTGGTATCAGTATAGATGATGGGGACTGGTCAGACCGTGGATGTGGGAGGAAAAGAAGGAGCGAGTGAGTGAGTGGACAGGGTGTTGCAGGAATAGGAAGTGAGGAAAGACTTAAAAAGAGGCCCGAGAATCTGGAAGGATAGAGAGAGACCAGGGGTAGGCTCTGGAGAAGAATCATCTTCAATCTGGGCCACAGCAAGTTTGTGATGCCCGTCAACAGCGAGCAGAGGAAGTGAGCTGACTGATAAGGGACCAAAGGTCCCAGAGGGGACCGTGACATGTTGTGATAGAACAGTGACCCACAGAAGACACACTCTTCTGATGTCAGCAAGGGAGAATGTGGGCCATTGTCGCACAACTAACTCGATGAGCCAATGAAAAGCAAACAGGAACAGAATCGTAAGAGCCCTTTGTGGGCAGATGGAGACCAGGTCACAAAGATGGTGAGCTGGGAAGACTTGGACCAACTGCTCTGGGCTATCAGCCAGCAAGAGAACCAGGAACCAAGGAGTGTGGGAAGCTTCTAGAAGCGGAGGCAAGTCAGTGGACTCCCCAGAAAGAAACACAGCCCAGTGAGATTCATTTCTGGGCTGCAAGGCCTCCAAGGTGAGCGACTGAAGACAAGAGTTCTACACTGCGATGATGGAGGTTACAATACCAAGGAGGTGGACCCAGCTGCAGTCCTGATAACCACCTGGGATGGAGACGTGGCAACACAGAGGGCCAGCCATCATGGGAGCCTCACACTGATGCTCCTCACATTCCCTGTCCCTTACCTGAGTCAGGCTGGTCATCTTCCTGGAGGTCGTCATCAGGGGCACCCTGGCTGGCCCGTGCCTGCTGGGCATCCTCATGGCTGTGGTAGACCCACCGGTACAGACCCTGCGAAGAGCCACTATCAAAAATCTAGCTTCACAGTGCCCAGAAAGGAAGGGATGGGCCAAGACAGGTGGTGCTCTAAGTCCCATCCATGAGGTCACCTCTGAAGAGACCTCCGAAATGTCACTCTGGAACCCGAGGGACCACTGACCACACTCACTCCTCAGCATGGAACATGGGCTCCAGATGGAAGCATCGGAGCTTGTTGCACACGGTGTACAGTACACACTGCAGTCACAACATTCCCATTTGTAAAGGGGCCTTTTCCCACCCAGCTCAGCAAGAAAACCTAGGCTGGGAGGGTTCCTGCTCAGCTCAGAGTTCCTAAGAGGCCTCCAAGATGGTGGCGCCTACTCTCCCGAGTGCTCACCAGGGCCTCCTCCCGGCGGCTGCGGAAAGCCTGGAAGTGTTCCAGGACTTCGAGGGCACCATCATTTGCCACGCTGTTGCCATTGACTTTCAGGACGCATTGTCCGGCACAGAGCCCAGCAGCCACAGCCTCAGAGCCTAGGGGACAGGAGCACTTGAAGCCAGAGCCAGGCAGAGGAGCTAGGTTTTGGTTACCTCAGCCTGCCAACGGCTGCATCCAGAGTTGTCCCTCCTCCCACCTGTCAACCGGAGAGCTGCCGCTGACAGCTGCAGTGTCCCCACTGCAGAGGCAATTAGCCCAATGTGGTGTCTCAGACCCCTGTCTTTCAGAACCCTGCATGGCCTCATAGTGATGGACTGAAGCCAGGTGGCAGAGAGACACCAATCAGGGCACGGGTTCAGAAAACCCAGGGCACAATACAGCTGCCCAACTTGAGTCCCTCCCTCTCACCTTTACCACAAGGCCCAAACAGTGGGTCTTGACCCTGGGTTCCTGTGGGTTAACTCACAGGTCTAGAAACAGAAACAAAAGGCCAGCTGCCTCTACCCTAAGAGATGTGCAGGCCTTGAGGACCTTGGCCAGTGCAAGCCCCAGTCTTAGGGGCTTCCAACGACATCTGCCTTCTGGCCTAAAATGCGCTACTTCACCTCGCTAGGCTTTAATGTCCTCGTCCATGAAGCTTGTGAGCATCTAAGGACTCTGGAGAGACTCCGGAAGTTTGGACATGGGAAATGGCTGGCACTTACTAAATGCTCGACAAACGCTGGCCCCGTCTTAGTTCCCACTGTCTACCTAAGGCTCTAGCCAAGGTCTCACACACACAGCCAAGCCATACCGGTGGCTGGACTCCTGGGTTGGTGCTGCTGAGAGGCTATGGAAACTGAGAAGTGGGGGGGAGGGAGGTGCCAGTCACTGGTAGTGTGCCTTTGAAAAAGACTGAGCTCCTAGCCTCTTATTCTTTCCCCTCTTTCCAGGCATGCCTGGGTGGCTTCGCTCTGCCGGATGCTTCTGCGGTGAAGCTTTCTCCAAAGGCCAGAGCAACAGTGCCTGTTGGCTTCAGAACCCTGAGCCACAACGAACTTTTCCTCTTTCTTTTTTTTTTTTTTTTTTAAAGATATCTTTATTTATTATTATGTATATGGTGCTCTGCATGCATGTACATCTGCAAGCCAGAAGAGGGCGTCAGATCACATTATAGATGGTTGTGAGCCACCATGTGGTTGCTGGGAATTGAACTCAGGACCTCTGGAGGAGCAGTCAGTGCCCTTAACTTCTGAGCCATCTCTCCAGCCCGAACTTCTCTTTCTACATCTACCAACTCAGGCATTTTCTACAGTCTTACAGTATCTTACAGGATACCAGCAACATCATGTCTGTCCACTAGATGCTATGGCACACCTTCCCTCACGGTGACAACCCAAAACTGCCTATAGACAATGCCAGGTGTCACCCAGAGAGGGAAGAAACTGTTCCCACTAAGAACTACCCTTTAAAAGGTGGCGCACACCTGGAATCCCAGCACTCTGGGAGGCAGAGGCAGGAAGATCTCTGTGAGTCAAGGCCAGCCTGGTCTACAAAGTGAGTCCGGGATAGCCAAGGCTACACAGAGAAACCCTGTCTCAAAAAAAAAGCAGAAAGACATATGTAATGCAACCCACTGAATAATTCCAGTTGCCTTCACTGACATGCATGTTTTGTTAATTGGTAGACATTAAAAGATATAGCTTCAGGGCAGGAGCGTTGACTCAGCGGTTACCAGAGAACCCGAGTTCCACTCCTAGCACCCACGAGGCAGTTCACAACTGTCTCTATCTCAATTCTAGGAGATGCAATGCCCTCTTCTGACTTCTACAAATAACACACACACACAAGGTACATGGGCATATCTGCCGGCAAAAATACTCACAGATAAAAAGAAATATAATTAAAAAATAAAATAAAATAAATATAAGTACAACTCTATAATAAAGTGCAAATGTTAAAAGGGAGGTCGGGAAGGATGTGGGGAAGCCCAATACCATGGGTGTTCTTGGCCACATAGACAAACAGAGCAGAGCCTTAAACAGTAGCCCTGCCCCACCCCACCCCCTAGAAAAGCAGCACAGACCATGGGGGCTTGAGACTGGTTGCCCATGAGCCCAAGTGGCACAGAAGTGATTTTGTAGGGCCCCAAATTCAGAGTTCTGGTGCTTTTGGGTTCCATGTCTGCTGGCAAGGGGACATCCAGCCCATCTGGATGACTAGGGCCTTCCCCACCCCCACCCCCACTCCCACCCCTGTCTCAGTCCCAGTGCAGCCCACATCTAGTTGTTCCCTCTCCCACTTGCAGCTGGCCTCTGCAGGCCTCAGCTAGAGGAATAGGTGCAGGGCTGCACTAGCACTGAGCATGTGCCTCCTTGTGCACACAAGGCAGCCCTAAGAGGCTTTGCACACCAGAGCCAGCTCACCTCTGCCCACAGCAAAGACACATGGTGGCGCTGCTCCTCGAATCTGGAAGGACAGAGCCTCTGGGTGGTCAGGGATTTTGATGGTCCTGGCAGGCACAGGGTCAGGGTCAGACCATCAGAAAGGGAGTGTGTGGCTTCCACTCCCCCAGGAGTCCCTTTCTACCACCACTCTGCCCTGTCTCCAAGAATTCTTGGAAATCAGCTCTGAAAGAGATGACACCTAAAATCACAGTCAACAGAGTCCCTACAGCACCTCGTGAAGAGCCAAAGGCCAGACACCAAAGCAGAGAGGGGCAGCACCAGCTGGGGGTGGCAGACACCAAGGAGAGGCACCGGCTGGAGGTGGCAGACCCCGAGGGGAGGCACCAGCTGGGGGTGGCAATGTTAAGGGGAGTCACCAGCTGGTGGGTGGCAGTGTTAAGGGAAGTTACCAGCTGGAGGTTGGCAGTGTTAAGGAGACTCACCAGCTGGGGGTGGCAGATATCAAAGAGAGGCACCCGCTTGGGGGACAGGGTTAGGGGTACAGGAATCAAGGGAAGGCACTGGCAGGGGAGTCTCAGGTGTCATTCATTCTGAGGTGGCAGAACCACTCTGAGGGCCTATGCTCAAAGTCTTAAGCCCTAGGGACTTCTGTCTCTGGCACCTAGCAGCCAAACCTTGCCTGTCACTTTTCCCCTAAATCTCCTCTTCTGATAGAAATAGAGTCTAAAGCCAGGCATGGTGGCACAGGCCTTTAATCCCAGCACTCGGGAGGCAGAGGCAGGCAGATCGCTGTAAATTCATGACCAGCCTGGTCTACAAAGTGAGTCCAGGACAGCCAAGGCTACACAGAGAAACCCTGTCACAGAAAACAAAATCAAAACAAAACAAACAAACAAACAAAAGAAAAAGAAATAGAGTCTAAACCAGTGGTTCTCGACCTTCCTGAAGCTGCGACTCTTTAATACAGTTCATGTTGTGGTGACCCGCGACCATAAAATTATTTTTGTTGGGGCTGGAGAGATGGCTCAGTGGTTAAGAGCACCACCTGCTCTTCCAAAGGTCCTGAGTTCAATTCCCAGCAACCACATGGTGGCTCACAACCATCTATAATGTAACCTGGTACCCTCTTCTGGCCTGCAGGTAAACAAGCAGACAACATTGTATATATAATAATAAAATAAATCTTTTTTTAAAAAGTATTTTTGTTACTACTTCATAACTGTACTTTTGCTACTGTTATGAATCATAATGCAAATATCTGTGTTTTCCAATGGTCTTAGGTGACTCCAGTGAAAGGGTCATTTGATCCCTCAAAAAGGTCATGACCCACAGGTTGAGAACCACTGAAAACCCTCTACAGCTTGCAGCCAACATTTGCCTCGAGTTAACAGGGACTAGTGGCACCAAATACTTAATCTTTTTTTTTTTTTTTAAAGATTTATTCATTTTATGTATATAAGTACTCTATCTGCATGTACACCTGCAGGCCAGAAGAGAGCACCATATCTCATTATAGATGGTTGTGAGCCACCATGTGGTTGCTGGATATTGAACTCAGGACCTTTGGAAGAGCAAACAATACACTCTTAACCTCTGAGCCTTCTCTCCAGCCCCAAACACTTCATCTTAAAATAGAGGTATGCCCACTGCACCTACATCTAGGCATGGCCCACCCTGACCCTGCAAGCTGCCACCTGCTTCCACCTGCGGCCCCAGGGAAGCAGCCATCCCCAGCAGCCATCCACACACGGGTCCTTCACCTCTCTCCCACCTGCTCCAACTCCTCACGGCCTCTGTTGCTCCCACATGCCTTAAACAATGTGACCTGGGGTCTTTGCATCCTTTAGAGCCCTTCAGAAACCTCTTAAGCCTGTCATCACTCTATTCCCAGTGGTGTCGCTCTGGCCACCGATTTTGTGCACACTCTGGCTTCCTTCTCCAACCTCATATTCACTCCCACCTGACTGACCACCACCACCAGCTCAACACACGCCCCTCACGCCTGTCCAATGTATGGCTGTTCCCTGTTCACTCCCCGACTTCATCTGAATCTATGGAAGGTGGGAACTGTGGGAACTGGGTCCCCAAGCAAGAGATATCACTCGCAACCCTGCACAGTAAGCACTTGGGACACCCTATTAGTCTAACAAAGGATGATTTGCTGAGTCGGCCTGAGGGTCACATTACTCACTCTTTAGCCTTGGTGGCCACCAGGAGGCGCAGTGGGCGTCGGGAGCAGAAGGACTGGTTAAGGATAGTCTCCACCTCAGAGAAGGGCCGCAGGAACACCAGGTCCTCGTTGATGGAGTAGACCTTCCTCCCCACCTGCAGGCCAGCCATCTGGAGGGACAAGCACATGTGTCACTGGCCTCCTCCGTCTTCACCGAGGAAGTTGGAATGTTCTAGAAGCACCAGGAGGCTGAGTGGTAAGAGGTAGGTGAGCCCAGGTCTCCTGGCTCTGAGCTGTAAAGGAAAGCCCCAAGGAGGCAAGGATGGGTGGCCATACCCTTGAGAAGAAATGGCCAGCGCCAGCCTTTGTGAGAGAACAAAGGTCAATGGGGTGGCGACTTTGTGACCACAAGAATGTGAACAAGAATGTGGAAAAAAAAATCAATAGAATTCAAGCCTTCTCCTTGCAACCCAGTAGGCCACAAGATGCCATAAACCGGGGGTGGGGGGGGGGTGGGGGGGTAGGAGACAGACAGTAAGAAACCGGTTTGGCTTTCTGTTTTCCCTGCACATCCCCAGAAGCCCAGCAGGTGGCGATACTGACACATGCCAGGAAGGCAGCCTCATTCCCCTAGGGGGAGGGGGCCCACCACAAAAGACTTGGAGAGGCCTCAAAAGACTTGGAGACACGCCCAGCTGGGCACTGGCCCATCTGTGGGTCTCACCTCTGCCAGCGAGCCCCTCTGCACAGACTTCACCACCACGGCCTTGTTCTTCTCCTCAAGATCGAAGCCATAGTCGTCTTCCTGAGGTGGGATCTGCAAACAGGAGATGCACTTAGGGAAGCCAGAGAGGAGCAACACCACCTGCTCCCCAAGTACTAGGAACCTACAAGTAGTTGAGGGCTGCACTGCCCACCACAGGAACTGAGTGAAATCAGAGTGTAGTGAGACACATAGTAGGTCAAAAACATAATTATGTCAAGTGTGGACGCGTTGCTCTCTCCTCCCCAAGGCCTGTGCTGAGCACCTATCTGCTTGCTTTTCATAGCCCATCTCCCCTCCCCACAGCCCAGAGACAGTCTCTCTGATGGCCCTCACAGTAACCCTTTGATGGAAGGAACAGGGTCTTAGTGAGAAACACCAGGAAACTGGGGTAAAAGGGAACTGGAGGGGACACTTTCTCTAGACCAGGACGGCCAGGATTGGGATTTGGAACATGTACACCCACACTCAGCCAGTAGGCACTCCACGGGTACTGGGAACACTACCGAGCAGCCCCACTCGTACTGCTGTCTGTGTGTGAAAGAGCCAGTCTACAGTGTGACGGGGACATCGCTCCAGGCAACAGGCTCAGCATGTGAGAAGGCCCCAAGTGATGGCCCCAAGGTAAGAGTGATGGGGTGGCTCAGGTAGAGTGACAAAAGCACCGCCCAGGAGACGAAGCTGGGGAGGCAGGAAGAGTCACTCAGGACAGACTATGGTGTCCACTTGTGGTGAGGTACACTGGAGGGCTTTAGGGACACCAGAGGGAACCTCTGTCCCCAGAGGTGCCATATGGAGGCTGGAGTGGCTATGGGCAGACTTCCTCCAGCTAGCTCACCATCCGCCCAGCCTAAGAAGTCAGGCTAGGTGGGCTAGGATGCCAACATTCCTGACATTCAAGTCTCCTGAATGTGGGTAGGACACAGACTCCTGAAAAAGTGACTGGCAAAGCACTGCTAAGCTATGGGTGTGGGCAGGGGCTCCTACAACCCCAGTGCATCATGGGGAATGGAGTCCTGGCTGGCACTGTGGCCTGGCTTCTGTGAGACTCCCGCTCAGAGCTGCATGGCCTCCCTGCTCCGGCCACTGTCTGAAGCTGCCCATTCACAGGCCACAGGAGAGTCAAGGAAGAAGCAGCCCTTAATGTGCTCCTACCAGCAGCCGCTTTGCTAGAATGTTCTCCACCAGCTTGAAGTCATTGCGAAGCTGTTTGTTCTTGCTGCTGGTCCCCTCCATCTCCTCATCAGCGTGGAAGCGGAAGTACTGTGACTCATCTTTGAATTCACTCTTCTCAAGAACTGTAAGCCATGGAGAGGCAGTACATGGTCGGATGACAGTGGCTCGGCTGCCTTTGCCAACCCATGGCCACAGGCTAGAAGCAGCCCCTGGACAAGTATAGCCTGGCTGAGAGAGCGTAGCCGGGAAGCAGAATTGTGTGCCAGTGCTAACGTGTGAACGCCACATGTAGGGTTAGCTATTTGACTCCTTCAAAAACATGACATGGCTCAGTGGTTAAAGTGCCTGCCACTCAAGCATCAAGTCCTGAGTTCGGATACACAGACACCATATAACGGCAGGTGCAGCACATGTCTGTAACCCCAGCTGTGGGGAGACAGAGACCAGCAGATCTTCAGAGCTGGTTGGTCATCTGATCTACCCAGTCAGATAGAGACCCTGTCTCAAAAGTTAAAGTGGGAAGCTGGAGAGATGGCTCAATGGTTAAGAGCACTGACTGCCCTTCCAGAGGACCCAGGTTCAATTCCCAGCACCCACATGGCAGCTCACACTTGTCTGTGACTCTAGTTCCAGGGCTTCTGACACCCTCACACATGTAGTAAAAACACTAATGAACATTTTAAAAAGTGGAAAGTGACTGAGGAAGATACCCAGTGTCCACCTCTGGCCTTCACATGAGTGAGTGCACCCACATGCATACACACACATGTACACCCAGGTCGGTTCCCAGCACCCATGTTGGGCAGTTCACAACCACCTGCAACTCCAACTCCAGCTCCAAGGGTCTGATACCCTTTCTGGCCTCCATGGGCAACTATACTCACGTATGTGTGTGGGCGCACGCATGCACATACCAAAAAAAAAAAAAAACTTTTTTAAAGGAAAGAAAAGAAAGAATAAAAGAAAGGCACATCAAAGTGCAGATTTGACGACTGTCTAAGACCAATGAGGCCCCAGGACGAGATAGCTGGGTGCTTTAGCCTAGAGTCCTCCAGACCCCACTCTCTTCCTCCTGCATGGAAACCACCTGGTTCTGAGCGTGTTTCTGGGCAACCTCCATTACCTCTTTGGAACAAACAGACACACAAATTGCTACTTTCATCAGAGCAGGGCAGCCAGGCTCCAAGCATCCTGCTTATTTAGCTCCCATTGTAAACACGGGATTAGAAGATTCCAGAGCAGTGATGGCCCAGCAGACACAGGGTGAGACTCCTGAGTCATCAGCCCAGCCAGGCAAGGCCCCACTTCCCTCTCCCAGCCAAGGCTGCTGCTGGTCTAGCTTTGAGAGGTTCGTACAGCCCTGGGTTCAAATGCCCCCATCTAATACTTTAACCTCTTTGCACTTCTATTTTCTTCTCCAGCAGAAGAACAAGAGCACCCGTCCCTGAGGTGGCTCTACAGGGGCAGTGTCGAGCCTCGGTTTCCCTGTCTGCCTAAGACCTTCCCTGCAGACACCCTGAGGCTCGAGGCTCAGTTCAGACGTGGCAGGAGGTGCCTTCTCCCCCTTCACTCTGTGCAAACCCTGCCCTTTGCCACAGCCACACCCCAACTTTTGGCCCTTTCCTATTTTAGCAGATATTTAAGTTTGTGGTAAGGTGCGGGGTAGCTATGCAGCCTGCAATTTCCCTCCCCGAAGGACCCTGAGGGCATCTCGGCTGCCCAAGTCCCCCTCCTTGTGCAGTCTCCCCAGATAGCTGCCTTCCGGGAACAAGGCTGAGGGGACCACAATTATCCTCACCCACAAATGAGAGGCTCCTGCAGAGGGCAGGCGGTAGGGCCAGTGCTATCGTAGAGTACAAACGGCTTCTGGGAAGGAGACAGGCCCAACGGGTAACCAAGCCTGGTTCCTTCTTGTGAGGAAATCGGAAGTAAAGGGGCAAAGACAGCAAGGCCTCTGGAGAAACCAGAGAAACTGAGGCCACAGGGGAGCTAAGTCTAGAAGGAATTGGCTAACATGAGCCTAGAGCCGAGCCACGGACACAGACAGGCAAATAGCCTTCAGCATGCTATGGAACCATGGCCAATATTCCTAACTACAGTTTTACTGGCACCTAGCCATACTATTCCAGTATTGTAGCAGCTGCTTGGCCCTTTTCAGAGCAAGTCCACTAACTCTTAAGAGTAAAGCAGAGACCTGGGCAGGGAGATGCCCTGGGGCCTGCCAGCATCAGTCTCCTGACACCAGCCCACACTTCTGCAGCCTGTATCTGTGTCCAGGCCTCAGCACCCCATCCCAGCACCTGCTCATCAGCATGCACAAGATGTGTAGGGTCTCCCTGATACACAAGGGGGTGGACATGTACATATATATGCCAGACCCTGAACCTTAAGCCCAACTGTGCTACAATGGGACACCACGCCAGACACACAGTGGCCATTCGCTGGGAAGGAGTCAGAACTAGAAGGCAGAACACAGTTTCTCCAAGAGGGGAGAGGTGGCCACCAAGGCTGATGGGATGCTCATGGGGGCATCATGCTACCTGGGGGCAGGGGAGGCCAAAGCATAAGCCATCAATGCTGACACCGAATACGCAAAGCTGGTTGTCCAGGCCCTAAGCAAAAATCTAGGCCCTGCACTTACCGTGGTGCATGAAACCGTTGTTGCATAGGCCCACACCCAGCGCCACAGCCTCCTCCCGTGTCTGACAGTCCCCCTGAAACGGAACAGAAGCAGGCGCTGTGAGGGGAGCCAGCACTAAATCAGCTAAGTGCTGCCCGAGACAGGCTACCACCCGAGATACACAGGCTGCATGAGGGCAGAGATTTTCATACTGTGTACCAAGTCTCCAAACACATTTGGAACTATTCCTAATTAACTCCTAAAAGGGGAGTTATTCTTTTAGATGATGCTGGCCACTTAGTAACAGTTCTTTCCTGATCCCTCCCTAATACTCTCCCCTCATTTCATAACAATCCTAGCAGTTAAAGTGGACAATGAGATACAAGCAGAACCCTGCAGTAAGAGCACCGCGGCAAACCTCCTGTGCCCATTGGTTGTCCCTTTCTTCCCAATTCACTCCCTGCCTGGAACAAAGGTGTGATGCCTAGTGCTTCTGCAATCATTCTAGACCACAACATGACCTCAGGGTAAAACACTGTAACGGCGGCAGTGCAGAAAGACTCAGAAAGTGTGGTTCTTAAAGACCTCATGAGACTGCCCTAGTTGCTCTGGGCCACCAGCCTCTGTGCTGCTCTCCCAAGAGACACAAATCCCAGATTGTTCTGGCTCTGTGCATCTGTAGACATGTCCCTGGAGTTAGAAATAAAGTCCACGGTGCCTGGAAATCCTGCAGGGGGCATCTGCAAACCTCAGGAAGGGGACACACCACTGCCCCTCCCACCAGGGACAAAGTCATGTGAGGAAGTGATGGTGAGGCTGTGGTGGCCTGACCTGAGAGAGGATGATGGCAGGATGGCAGAGATCTGATCCTTGTAGGTGCCACTGAGGCCACTAACTGTCCTAAAAGTCACCTGGTTCTGGATATGTGGCCTCTGACACAGTCATCTTTCACGTTGGGACTTGGCTGATCTCAAGGGATGAGGACCGGACCTAACTCCTGCTGTTTGCTCTCTTAGGGGCCTGGCTTCAGGGTTCCCACCTTCTCCCACCAAGTCACCTTCTCCTCATCCCAAAGTAGCATTTTTGTGTTGCTTGTAGCCCAAGGAATCTGCAGCTCAGGAGAGCTTTAACTCTGGAATCCCTCTGCCTCAGCCTGCCTGGAGGACAGCCACCAGCTATCACAACAGACTTAGAACCCAAAAATCTCCCTGCTAGCCAGGTTAAGAGAGGCTAAAACCTCCAGGAGGGAGCAGGGCTGGCAGACTCAGTCACAGCTGCTGGCTGGATCAAGGGCTGTGATGAAGGCACCTCACAACATCCAGGGGCCAAGCTCCCAGACACACAGGCAGCCAGCCCTGCCTACAGCCCTGACAGTACACTGAGGGGAAAGGCTGCCAGACGCCTACTAGCCAGGCCTGGCCCTCCTGCTGGAGGGTGGAGGAAGGTACTCCCAGCCAAAGGGGCCTGATTGCTTTTCCAGCAGCCAGGAGGCCAGGCACAGGACCAGGTGTAGGGATTCTGGCAGTGGCTGTGGGGCAGGTTGGGGACGCTAGGGAGGGGCTGAGGAATTCTTGGCATTAGTGCTTACTGTATTACTAGTTGAGGATCACAAGGAAAACAAACAGCTCCTAAGGGACCCTAGGCCAGAGGCAGGGGGATGACACAAGTGGAGTGAGGGCAACAGGAAGGGACACGCCACACAGCCAGGACAGCTGCCCCTAGCCACAGAAATGGAGGGAAGTGACTGCCAGTCTAAGTGGCCTTGACTGGGCACTTGGTCTAAGAGGACCAGCGCATTCTACTTGGCTTGCAATGCGCTCAGAACCAGCCTAGCCTGTCTGTCTTAGCCCCAGAGAGCCAAGGCAGTGGCCAAGAAGGCTCCTGAGGACACAGGGCAAGCCCAGGGTCATAGTGACAGGCCAGAGTGGCCCAGAGGAAGATAAGTCAGGAGAGGGAAGGGGGGCAGTTTGGACAGTACCCTCTAATTCCTCTGGTTGCTTCCATCTCTAACTTGGGAGTCATGGCGTCCCCTTAACAAGTCCCTGGGGTGGGGGTGGACGGTGTGCACACCCCTGCCTGGCACACAGCAGCACAAGAAAGCCACCACCATCTTGCCACCTGACTTCCCGGGGGAACAGTAGAAGCAAAGCAGGGCTGGATGCATGCAGGAAGGGTACGAGTGACTGAAGGCCACAGGTAAAACGTGGGCTACCTCTGCCCACCGTGCCAAACTATCTATTGTTCCACTGACTGATTCCTTGGCAGCAGGGGAAACTGAGGCACAGGAAGAGGGCTGACCCAGGCTTCCCAATGACAAGGGGGCCTTTTGAGGTGGGCTTTTCCCAGCTACCACGTAACAGGTAGAAAAACTGAGATTCCAAGGAGTAGTCACTGGCCCCAGGCTGTGGCTCTGCCACACTGCATTTATATGCGCCCCCTCCCTGAATGGTTCATGTGGCCCCTCCTATGGTTAATGTGCCCAGGCCCTCAGCAACACTATCTGCTGGGACCTGGTAACTGATACAAAGAGTTCTCAGGGTACCCCAACCACCCACCTTCTCTGTCCCAGTTGCTGGCACTGTCCCTGAGGTCCAGGAGGCATGGAGGAAGAAGGGCAGAGCATGTGTTTTCCCTGGTTGCCATTAGCCCACAGCTGGGTTGTTATCAAGGCGTCCCATCCCCCCCACAGCACTCCCTACCTGGCTGTGCACCCTGACCAAGTTATATGCCTTAAGCCTCAGGCTTCCCACCCATGACACTGGGACAGTAACCACATCATCTTAGCTTGTCCTGAGGGTCAAATAAGACAACACGCCATTGTCTGAGAGCTCACAGTTTGCCTAGCTGGGTACACCTGACCTTCATAGTCTCGACTCTAACGTTTCACCAAGCATGGGCCCCCATCTCCAGGCACCTGGGGGTGGATCCTGAGACATCTGGGGTCCCTCTCAACACTCCTGGTCTCGTCATACAGACCAGTTCACCCAACCAATGACACCTGAAGGGGAAAACTACAGACAGGGGAGAACTTGAGGCATTTCCTCCCTTGATGTTACATGAAATAAAAAGGCTCCATCTTCCCCGCTGCTTGCCTTTGAAGTAACCAATCAGAAGATTATACAGTAGGGTATCAGAAAGGCAGAAGGCTGGGTGTAAACACCAGCCCTGGGCGTCAGGATGCCACACTATGTAAAAGGGACAGCTACTACAGATTCCTCTTCTGTGAGGCCATCCTGTGGAGTCGCACTGTAGACAGAGGGCAGAGAGGAGCTGCGTCTGTCCCCAGCTATACTGCTATCCCCAGCTCCATGACTACTCTCAAGCCACACAGAGTGTGGGCTGCTCATGCTCACCTGTGCCAGCAGCCAATCCACCAGCTTGCTCCCGGGAACCACGGACTTGTAGGTCTTCAAGTGGTAATCCCGGTCCCTGGGGAAGAGGTGGACCATGAGTAGTGGCATGGGGGAGGGGGGAGGAGTAGCTTCCTGAAGTGCGGTCCAGCAGGAAGAGCCTCAACAGACCCAGGCACAGACCCTCTCCTGACTTATGGGCCAGCTGCCCACCAGCAGTGGAAGGAGAAGCCCGCAGGCTGCGGACACTCTCCAGCACAGGGAACTGCTTCCTGCACCATGCCTCTTGAGGCAGCTTCGCCTGCATGTAGAAAAGGGTTGTCATGGGGTGTTAATGCTACGCTGCGGACCATGAGGATCCCACAGCGCCAGATGTCCCCCACAGCCAGGACCTTTCCTAGCCAGATGTCCACAGTCCACAGCAGAGGATCTCTGAGTCTCTAAGGAGAGGTGAGGTATGCACTCCACCTTGCCTGCCTTTGGGCTGTGGACCTGAATAGCCAAGCTGCAAAAAAGCTCAGCCTTAAGCTGACAGAGACCTACAGGCCTGGGTGGAGCCGCTGACATATAGTTCGGAATTAAGAGGGGTCAGTTTTAAGGACCTGTCTCACCTAAGCAAGGACCCTGGGTAGATCCCCACCACTACCTAAAAAAAGCTGGAAGGCCCAGGGAAAGCCACTAGGGAACAAACAGGAAAGAGGCCACAGGGCCCAGGAGGAGGCTGGCCTCCTCTGTCACTACCTCCTAGAACTGGCACAGAGCAGCAAGTTAGGGTGAGTGAGGAGGCAGCGCCGAGGGTGAACAGTTCCCAGGGCCTTACCTCACAGACCACAAACAGGCTGGATGAAGTCCCTGAGACAAGAGTCATGCAGCCCTGTTCCGGTCCCTCCACGACTGCAAGCTGCATTATAGAGACTGCCGGGAGCCTGGGAGCGTGCTTCCCATGACTTTAACCTTCAGGGCACTAGAAGCACCAGGAGGTGCAAGCTGCTACTAGGCACATTTGGCTGGAACAGAAACAGTCATTTGACAAATACTGATCCAGTGTTGCTCCACTGAAGGCCAATGCCTTTCCACAAAGCCATTTGAAGTCATATGTAAGCCACCAATAGAATTAAAATCAAAGTTCCATTCAATTGAACTAAAATTCAGACTCCATCAGGCGTGGTGGCATGCCTTTAATCCCAGCACTCACGAGGCAGAGGTAGGTGGATCGATAAGAGTTCAAGGCCAGCCTGGTCTACAAAGTGAGTCCAGGACAGCCAAGGCTATGCAGAGAAACCCTGTCTCAATAAAATAAAAATAAAAAATAAAAAAATAAAAAATCTCAGACTCCATAGCCTGGAGCATTTGAAAACCTCATAGAGACAGGTGGCTCCTGAGAGGGTCAATACAGGCACAGAGCACCAAAAAGCACAGCTCAGACAGGAAATATGGAGAGCTCCTGGGTGGGGTGGTAGGGAGTGGCCGATGCAGGCTTGAGATAGAGCTCAGTGATGGAGCGCTTGTCCCATCCCAGGAAAAACAAAATGTAAAAGGCATGAGGGAAGCCCTCCTGACAGGGCGGCACTGGGGGGACAACGCAGGAGCTGAGGGTACATAGGAGCAAGCACCCTATAACAGCTGCGAGCGCAAAGGCCCTGGATACAGCCTACTTTATCATCTGCCTCAGACAGAACTAGTGAGGAACAGAAAGGTTGAGTGACTGCCCAACGTCACACAGCTGGAAACCAGCAGGAGGCCCCAACATTGGCCTGGCTATGCTGTCCCTCAATATGCTGCAGCACTTCCCACAAATTTGCTCACTTCATCCTGACAGACTGACGGAAGAGGTCGGTTATTAACCCTGTCTGATGGAGAAGGAGAGAGAGGCTCAGAGAGGTCAGGATGTGGGTGGGGATGCCATGGGGGGCAGGGGGACTCACTTGATCACGGGGGTGTAGAGGCTGTGCAGCCGGCAGTAGAGTCTCACGCCCTACAAGCAAGAGCAGGGTCTGAATCAGCCACACCCTCTGGACCACTGGGAGGCTGCAGGGATGGAGGGCCCAGCTGGCTTGGGGCCACAGGTTGAAGGAGGACGTCCTACCTTGGACATGATGTCCTCCAGCTCGCTGCGGGCCTTGTAGGTGCCATCGTCGTAGCGGAAGCGATACATCACCTGCTCGTTCTTGAACTGGTGCTTATCAGAGACTGAAAGGATCCAGACACTGATGAGTCTGGGAACGCCCTCTGCTTCCACCCTTTGGTCCCACAGTACATCGAGAGATGTGAGGTCCACGGCCTGTGAAGACCTGGCAGAGACTGGCAACCTAGCTAGCCATCTGTGGGTACCTCTGATTTGGCCCATCCTTGGAAACAATGGGAACCAAGCACTGCAGGGTAGAGACCAGCCCGCTGTGATCTTGACAGCTACCTCTCAATTCTGTTGGAGACTCAGACCCAGAAGCAGATCCTGCAGCCAAAAATCCAAAGCTCTAAAAACAAAGACTTTTCCCTCCCTTTCCTCCCCCAGGGACACTCAGTAGCTCCTGGCTGGCTCTGTGGGCCCACACAGCAGCCAGGGCTGGGCCACGGCGCAGTGTGGCAGGTCCCTTCTCTGCACAGCCAAGGCCATAGTCTCTATAGCCACTCTATAGTGACTCCTTTGAGCTCTCAGACCCCACAGCCAAGCCCCTTCTCCAGCTCCAAGCTGTCTGATCTCACTCCCTGTCCACCCAGGAGGCAGCCTCACTGCCTTCCTAGCACTCAGCATCCTCCCTGGGCACTTGGCCATAACACCCACCTGCTTCCCTCACTTGTAGGGGAGGCCTCACCAAACCCCCAGGTCAGAATTGACCTCCTCCACACTGATCGCCACTCCCTGCTCTCCCCAGCACCACTGGCACCATCTACTACCTTCTTCAGCTCCCCTCCAAGCACAAGGTCAACTTTTGTGAGGACAGGACTTTTTGCCTGCCCTCCTCACAGCTATGCAAGCTGTGTCTGCTGTAAGAAACATGCGACAAACAACTACAAATTAGCTAGTGCTTAAACGGAAGGCTTGCTCTTTCTGAAAGGGCAAATAGAAAATTCTACTCCCTGGCCACCTGCTTTCCTATGAGTCCTCCCATGCTAGTGCCCACGTGAATACTGATTCTGCCACCCCAGAGAAGCATTATGAGGCAGCCACAGTCCTGGGTCACTGTGAGAGGGACCAGGCCAGCAGCTTGCAAGTGTAGGAGCAGATTTCTGGGAGAGAGCAGTGTCACGACATTCAGCCTACCATGCCACACCTGCTCCCACTCACCATGTCACACACCTGCTTCCACTCCCATGCCACACACCTGCTTCCACTCACCATGTCACACACCTGCTCCCACTCACCATGTCACACACCTGCTCCCACACCCATGCCACACCTGCTCCCACTCCCATGCCACACACCTGCTTCTACTCCCATGCCACACCTGCTCCCACTCCATGCCACACACCTGCTCCCATGACACACACCTGCTTCCACTCATCATGCCACACACCTGCTTCCACTCCCATGCCACACACCTGCTCCCACTCCATGCCACACACCTGCTTCCACTCCCATGCCACACACCTGCTTCCACTCATCATGCCACACACCTGCTTCCACTCCCATGCCACACACCTGCTTCCACTCATCATGCCACACACCTGCTTCCACTCCCATGCCACACACCTGCTTCCACTCATCATGCCACACACCTGCTTCCACTCCCATGCCACACACCTGCTTCCACTCCCATGCCACACACCTGCTTCCACTCATCATGCCACACACCTGCTTCCACTCCCATGCCACACACCTGCTTCCACTCATCATGCCACACACCTGCTTCCACTCCCATGCCACACACCTGCTTCCACTCATCATGCCACACACCTGCTCCCACTCCCATGCCACACACCTGCTCCCACACCCATGCCACACCTGCTCCCACTCCCATGCCACACACCTGCTTCTACTCCCATGCCACACCTGCTCCCACTCCATGCCACACACCTGCTTCCACTCCCATGCCACACCTGCTCCCACTCATCATGCCACACACCTGCTTTTACTTCCATGCCACACCTGCTCCCACTCCATGCCACATACCTGCTCCCACTCACCATGTCACACACCTGCTTCCACTCATCATGCCACACACCTGCTTCCACTCATCATGCCACACACCTGCTCCCACATCCATGCCCCACCTGCTTCCACTCCCATGCCACACCTGCTCCCATTCACCATGCCACACACCTGCTTCTACTTCCATGCCACACCTGCTCCCACTCCATGCTACACACCTGCTTCCACTCCCATGCCACACCTGCTCCCATTCATCATGCCACACACCTGCTTCTATTCCCATGCCACACCTGCTCCCACACCCATGCCACATCTGCTCTCACTCCCATGCCACACCTGTTCCCACTCCCATGCCATACCTGCTTCCACTCCATGCTACACACCTGCTTCCACTCCCATGCCACACCTGCTTCCACTCACCATGCCACACCTGCTCCCACTCACCATGCCACACACCTGCTTCCACTTCCGTGCCACACACCTGCCTGTCCCCACTCCCATGCCACACCTGCTTCTACTCACCATGGTGGATGATACCGTTCTCCAACAGGGCTTGGCCCAAATTGACCCCTTCTTCTGTCTTGCTGATCTCACCAATTTCCAGGAGCCAGGAGACAAACTCACTGCCAGAAACGAAAGATGCGATGAGATGGTCCCCAGCCCTGGAACCAGAACCAAGCTGGCCTAGCCCTGACCAACACAGTAAATACAGGCCCAGCAGCCATAGCCTAAGAAATCGTGACAAGGCTTGTTTGTGCCTTTCAGGTGGCTAAAACCAATCACAGGTCTGCCTCATCCACTCATGAATGGAAGTTGGGTGGGTGGACGGATGAGTGGATGGGTGGCAGGCAGAAGAATGGATGGGTGACAAACAGATGAATGGACGAGTGACAGGAAGATAAATGGATGAATGGCAGGCAGATGAATGGATGAGCAGATGGGAGCATGTTTAGATGCATGGTAGCTGCTTGGTAGATGGAGGAATGAGTGTGGGAATGAATGAATGACAGACAGATGGGTGGGTGGGAGGATGATGTGCCGGTGGGTAGAGAGATGCTTAGATAGAAAAGTGAAAGGATAGACAGATGGTTAATGAATGAATAATGGATGGATGAGTAGGTAGGCTATGGATGGATGGATAGATGATGAGTGAATGGATGATGGACAGAGAACAGATGGTAGACAGGTAGTGGGTAAGTACGAGTAGGTAGACAACTCCATGCTGCATCTGTGGATGGAGGATAAGCCAATGGATGTATGCTGGGTTGTGTGGCATTTAGGTAAATGTAAAGAATGGACAGATGGATGTACCATCAGAGAGATCAATGCTGGATGGATGGGCAGATGTGGAGGTTGTGGGGGATGCTGAGAGCATGGTGGAGTTAGGGTATGGGTAGCTAGATGGGGGGTCTAGATACTAGATGTGTGTGTGTGTATATGTGTATGTATGTATGTATGTCGATGAGACACACAATAAGCAGGGGACAATCCCAAGCCTGGAAAGTGGACTGGAGAGTCAGGGAAGGCCAAGTGGCTCACATCTCATCCTCTCTGTCCTCGCAATGCTCCGATAGGCATCCCCATTACTCAGAAGGAAATTAAACTCTGCCTCAACTATCCCACACATCTACCCAGAAATATGTACCTTCATCAGCCACTCCCAACTCCACGCCTAGAACACCATCCCCAGACCAGTTTTCTCTGCTGAATCCCCATACTCTGTGCTTTAGATCCCTTGCTCTCTTCTCAAATCATAGCAGCAGCAGCACCAGCACCACCACCACCACCAGCACCACCACCCTAGACTCCATCATGCCCTTGGGCCTTTGCAATCGTTCTCCCGTCTACCTAGCAATGGCTTTCCCTGGCTCTTCTTTCCATGCGTCCTCTCCCAAGGGGCAACCATCCATACCACACCCAGGGAAGCCCCTGCCCAACAACCTGCCCATCCCAATTATGCTTCCTTTTTGCACCAAGTCCTCTGCAGTGATGGGCTCACAGATTCATGTGTGTGTTTATCAGCCCCCTCTCCACAAAGACACCCAGAATGTAACCCGTGGATGACAGGCGCTGGCCTTACTCATGGCTCTTTTCCATGCTACACTTTGAGGCTCGAGAGTCCTGCACTCAACAAGTGAAGAATGAGCAAGAAGGGATGTTCTGAGGTTGGCAGGAAGATTGGGGGCACAAATGAGACAACAGGCAGCTTTTCTGGCTCTAAGTGATGGCCCAGGGGTCAGACTCAGCCAGGCCTCTGAGGTCCCAGCCTCTGTGGCCTCTTGAGCTCAGCACAGATTTCAGCCCACTGGAGTCAGCGGAAGAGGGTGAGCCTGGAGCAGGCAGCGCCCACCAGCGTGGCCAGCAGTGCCCAGCCCCCTTTATGGAAACCAGCTGTCCCACCTCCAGTTACAGCAGGGAATGCTATTTTTAGCTTTTCGTGCTGGCAAAGGAAGGGCCTGCCCTTATGTAGGTAGCAGCCTTGTGAGGTATTCAGAAAGTCCACGAGGTGGGAAAGAAACAGGTACATTTCTGGCACCCTGTGTGGGAACTTTCCAGGTTCTGTGTCCCCTTAACCACGAACCCCCACACCCCCACTCCATTGTTCTCAGAGTCCCAACTCTCCAGGCAAGGCGGAAACTGCCAGCAATCCCAAAAGGCAAACAGATGTTGATGTGCCCACTCTCAGAGGCTGAAGGCCGGAGACCCAGCACAAGGCTGCTCACCAGCTGTCCTATCCAGGGCCACCTCTGGCAGGGATCAACAGCCTTGTGGCCGGAGTGGGAACAGGAAGTATCCCAGAGTGGCTGCAGGGGCAGAAAACAGGCAAGGAACAGAAGAGAGCAGTTGAATCCCACGCTGGATCTTGCTACCCTTTAGCTTGTGGGGCAAAGTAAAGCAAAAACAGTCCCTATCTGGGGAACAAGAGGCGGCCAGATGCAGCTGGACAGGGCGCAGCTGGCAACTGGTTTGCTTAGGGACGCCTGGAAGTAGTGGGTGGACTTCTTAATCCTGTGAAACTTTAAGCTGGGACCCAGGAGGGAAGCCAGATAAAGTTAATCTCTTCTGACGCAGAAACCTCGAACACTGAGCAAGGGGTGCTGGCCAGGAGTCGAGTGTGCCAAGCCAGTCAAAGTGGAAGCCATTGCTCAAAGAGCCCACCACGGCCCTGTGGGCCCAGCTCTTTAAGAGAGACGAAGAAACTTGATATTTCCTAGGAAGCTCCCAGCTGTTAAAATGCTGGTGTCTAACACACAATTTTCTGAACCCCGGCCCCAGGCTTCTACTTGTATTGGACCAGCAGGGTCTCAAGTGGAGGAGGGCTGTGCCAAGCTGGACATCAGCGTGCACGGAAGAAAGCTAAGATTTGACAGTAGCTCTGGGTTGGGTTATGAAGGACAACAAGGCCGAAGCTTCCAGGAAGATGTTGCTATAGCAGTGGGAGGCACTGAGACAAAGCGTGGGTGAGACCAAATGGAGTCCACTGACAGCTAGGCCATGGCAGCTTCCCTTTTCCCTCTTTCTTGCCCAATAGACACCGTTGACCAGTGCTGCAGGTCAAGGCCAAGGCTGGGTACAGAGGCAGCCTGGGCACATCTCTGCCACTCTTGCCACCTGATTGGATATTCCATGTACCACACAGTCCCCAGAACAAACATTTTTCTGCCTGTCACCTACATGAGCCAAGACCACCAGTGCCAGGGGACTGATACACAATCTGTGAGCCCCATGTACAAAGTCCTTGCCAATGTCCATGGTGATTTAGAGTTTTACGTGGGTGCTGGGTATCTGAGCTCAGGTCCTCCTGCTTGCACACTGAGACACCTCCCAGGTCCTGACGAGTCTTTATGCATTTTCTGTGGTTGACTGGTTACTCTTTGAGACAGGATCTTGCTAAGTCTCACAGGCCTACCTTGAACACTTACTGCTCATACCTCGGCTTCATGAGTGACAGGATTGCAGGTGCCTCTGTAGCTGGTCTGATCTCTGTTGCATGTGACTGTGCACACAGAGCTGCTGCAGCAAAGCCTCCTACTCCGGAGCTCCGGATGTGCAGATATTAACAAGCTCTCTCTCTAATCGCCATCAAGGGTGGCAGCAAATGCTTTTACCTTCCAGGAAACTTTCCCAAACTGCCTGACATACCTTGTCTTAAGTGGTCGCGAGCTCTCACAACCCATCTCTCACCCCTACTGAGCCTCCCAGAGCACCTAAAGCCTGACCCCTGACCCAGTGCCGCCAGATGCAGCATCACTAACTTCTGGACCTTGTGTCAACACTTGCCGACTCAGGACTCCTGCCACTCCAGTGCCATGGCTCACAGAAGCCACCAGACTCTTGCATCTGCTGTGCCCTAGCCAGGCATGCTGTTCCTCAGGTCTTCCTGTGGCTGATGCATCTCATTCAGGTCTTGATTAAAACGTAACCTCTGATAAGAGGACTATCTTACCCATCCTGGCTGAATCAATTCCACAACTCTCTGCTTCGCAACACTCCACAACTGCCTTGCAGCATTCAGAGGCCCAGTGGGTCCTTCCTTAAACTGTCCCCTTGCCTACTGACTGATTCCTGTAGGAGCAGTCATCTCCCTGTGGGCAGGAAGTTTGTCTGTTCACTTCCCTGCTGCCTGCTGGCAACAGGAAGAAAGGACGGACGGAAGGAAGGAAGGAAGGAAGGAAGGAAGGAAGGAAGGAAGGAAGGAAGGAAGGAATTTTTGTCTCTTTGGCTAATCTGAGGATGCTGGAAGGTTGGTGCACAGACACACACACATACACACACACACACACACAGAGACAGAGTCAGAGACAGAGACAGAGAGAGTATGCTCTCCCACAGTACACAGATTTTAATCACTAAAATGTAAAGTCTATTTGTTTCTGAGTAGGCCACAAACTGGCCACTTTACACCTGACCGCATGGCCCAGCAAAAGTCCTCACCGCTCTGCGAGCACCATGCTGAGCACCTCTGCATTCATGCTGCATTCCAATAGGGCCCTCCACCCTTTCTCCTTCCTTAATTATTATTAATTGAGACCCAGGGACATAACTCAGGGCCCAACATTATGCGAAAGAAGGTAGGGGAATATGACATGGGGGTCCCAGTCTGACTCAAAGCTCGGCCTTAAAATGTTATGAAAATAAACACGACACTCGGCAACCAGGGAGTCCCTGTCCAGTAGCAGACAGGTGAGGAAAAAGCAGGAACTGAGGAACAGTGAAAATGCTAGAGCGAGATTAAAATGAGCCAGGCACTGAGGCAGCGAAAGAGAACACCAGCTCTGGAGTCACACCGTCCTGAGTCCTGCCTCCCCACTGCCTCAATGTGACTGTGCACAGAACCCTGTCCTCTCTGTGCCTCAGTTTCCTCACCTTTAATATGGGGACAATGGCAGTGGCCTGCCTCATGGCAGTGTGTGAAATTAAAAGCTATGGCCAAATGCAGGTGCCATAGATCAGATTAAGGGCGGGAAGGAACTGTGTCCCAGCCACTTCTTGTTACAGAAGGCTCCTGGAGCTGCACATTGGTAGGGGAGGGGTGTTGAGGAAAGCCAAGCCTGAAGAAGCACATTCTCTTAACAGGAAGTCAGGTCCTCTGGGCCCGTGGCTACATGAGCTGTGCTGCTGGCTGGAGTACAAACGGGCAGCAAGAGAATCTTCTCTAATCCTTCCTGAGGAGCCAGCCTCAGAAGCCTTAATCACAGACAGGTTATCCCTTCCCTTCCGCTGGGCTGGCAGGAGGGCTCTCCGGTACACGCCCCCAGGCGGAAGGGGGAGGAGCTGCTAGAGAAAAGGTTCCTTTGCAGTGGAATCAGGGATTAGCAATGAAACAGCCTTTCCAGCCTCTCAAACTAGCTCCCACAGGCCTCCTGGGCCCAGTTCTCTCCTTTCCACAGAGCCTCAGAGAGGCAGAGCCAGGACTGCTGACCCCCAAGGACAATGGATGGAACAGTCCAAATACCCTGGTTTCCCCATTCCCACAGCCCCCCCACCTCCCTCACCCCTGCCCCCTCCCAAACCCACCCCTGGACTGTTTAACACCGGGCCTCAGGGCCTACCCTGGGCTATCTCCTAGCTCCACAGCCTCCGATGGGCAGCCAACCCCCATGATGGAGATGAATACACAGCAGGGCTTTGTGCTTTCAAACATCTAAAACCAGTTTCCTGACATCCTGCCTCCTGCCTTCCACGCCATCACCTTGATTCCGAGAATTCCCTACCCAGGGGCACCCACCTCTCTAGCAAAGGGCCACAGAGCCTCTGCTCGTCCCTTCCCCCACACTACTGGCCCACATTCCTCTGTGCACATGGTGGCCCACAGGACATCTAAATGCCTGTCCCACACATCAGTCCCCAATCTAGTCTTTTTCTCCCAAGACAATCAACATTATTTCCAGCCTCCTCCAGACTGTGCTGGTCACCGAGCTCCAGCCTGCCTCAGACCTACCCTATCTCATCTCCCTCGTCTTCCAAGTACAGCCCCAGCCGCCTCTGCCTTCCGTGGCAGAACAGAACAGAGATGGGCAGAGTGTGGCCAGCCCACCAAGTCGGTAAGATCCCAGATCCGAGGGAAAGGGAAAGGGAAAGGGAAAGGGAAGGGAAGGGAAGGGAAGGGAAGGGAAGGGAAGGGAAGGGAAGGGAAGGGAAGGGAAGGGAAGGGAAGGGAAGGGAAGGGAAGGGAAGGGAAGGGAAGGGAAGGGAAGGGAAGACGGCCACCTGGGATTGGGACGCAGAAGCCACTCACTTGCCAAGGAAGCACTTGGGCACAGTGCTGAGCTTCCGCCGGCGGTCTTTGATCAAGTTCACCTTCTTGCTCATCATCATATGGTACAACTTCTCCCCCTTCTCCGCAATCATGACGTACGCGTCTCGCTCCATGCCCAGCTTCAGGCCTGCGTGGGGACATGGTTGCCATGGTGGGTACAGAAGGCAGTTGGGGGTTTCTGGTATCCATGCCTCCCACCTCTCACCCTAGCACAGCCACAGAGCACTTCCTGACCCCTGGTCAATGCCACACACACACACTTGCCAGAGACTGCTCAAAAGGACTGAGTGGGGGACCCATGGAGGCTAAGTCCTGGGGTAACTGGTGGTACCTTAATTCAGAGCCAAGCTCCAAAGCCTTGTTCTAGCCCTCCATGCTGCACACACATAGCTCTGGCCCACCATGCCATATACGCTGGGCCCCATCCGTATCTGGACTCATGTGCTCTCTCGGACCCCCATGCCATCCAGACAATAATAGCAACTGTACATAGGTGCTTCACAGCCCCAGATACATGCCCCATGCCCCTCAGAAGAAGAGCCACGGGATTCCCATTTTATAAACGAGAAGCCAGGGCCCAGGGGATGCATGTTGCCTAAACAGAGGAGGTGGTACCAAGTTTTTGCCCCAAGATGCTTGGCTTCGGATCCCGATCTGGGCTCCTCGACCACAGACCACAGTGTGAGCCCGTCCCTGGGTGCCCAGCCCTGAGGTTGAACTTGAGACAGCATTCACTTCTAAGGACAAGGCCCCCTTCGACCACACACACCTCTTAATGACACACACAGTGCTAACCACCTCTCTTGATTCTAACCACAGAAGTACAGATCAGTCCCACCCAGTCAGGCCAACTCCCTGCCCCTACCCCAGTACCGACCCCACCCTGAGCAGTTTCAGAGGTTGAGCCCTTACCTAGCCAAAGGCCAAAGCCAGAGCTTATCTGGCCTCCTGCCATTTTAATATATTCCGCCTTGATATTTTAGATGGGGAACTGCTACCTAAAGGCTCCACTTTCTCTAGAAAACTAGAGACACTGCTGGGAACAGTGACTTGAGGGGTGTGAGGTGGGGAGAGAGGCAGATGGCCTGGACCATGTGTGTAAAGGGCTGGCTTGCAGGACCGTGATGACCTCCTGAACGGAGAGCGGCAGTGAGGGGTTCAGAGGTGGCGCCAAGGGTGTGATTCAGCACCAGGTGGGTGCAGAGAAAGGCAGACTCAAAGGGTGACCGGAGCCATGGCAAACGTGAGGTGTCTATGACGCATTTACCAGCTGAGGTTTCAGGGTCAACAGGATGTGCTTTGGGGGAAACTGAGGCCCAGTTTACTCCTGTGTCAAACCAGGAGTCGGAAGTAGAAACACATGTTGAGTTTGCAAGGCTGGCCAAATCCAAGGCCTTGGGCAGCAGGAAAGAGTCTACTGAGGCTCAGGTGTCTGAAGCAACTTGGCCCAAGCACACCCAAGGCCCTCAAGTTCCCAGTCTGGCAGGCTCTGTACAGAGGCTCAGGGCACAGACATAGCTCAGAGCCCATCCATCCCTGGTCTCTCACCTCAACCCCTGAGCTGTCTTTCTGTGAACCACCTTGGTGACTGTGTTCTATGCCTAACAGGCACCCTGAGGACCATCCCCCAGATTCCTTTTCTTTCTTTCTTTCTTTTTTTTCAGATTCCTTTTCAAGGGACCAGCAAACAGAAACTTGGGCAAGCGCCTGAGCAACAGGGGAAAGAACATGTTGTTTCCAGATGCTCAGGATGAGCAGTAAGCCACCTGGGGTCTGTGGTACAACTGACTGGTCCCTCCAGGTCCCAACACAGTCACAGAGGTCTCCACCTGTCAGGACATCTGCTATGTGTAACCCCAACTCTTCTCCAAGGGACGCAAGTCCCTGCCCTAGACACAGTCCTCCCCCTGGAAGATCCCCGCCATCCTCCTCAGCAGCCCGGGGCCCGTCCAGGCACTCACTCTCACGCTGTTCCCGCTCTCGGATCAGGGCGTCCAGCCACTTCTGCTTCTCCTCCGCCGTCTTGGCCATACACACAAACCACTTGTTCTTGGCCGTGTTGTGGATCTTCCAGCCATTTGTGACAGTGTAGCCATTGCTGTGATAATCGGCTGGTCAGGGGCAGTAGGCAAACGTTGGTCAGTACACAGACAACTACGGAATTCTCAATAGCTCGCAAAATAGCCAGGCTTGGGGAGCTAAACCCCCAACAAGTGCTCCTTCCTGGGTTCCTTATCATGGGCAAAGAAGTCCTGCACAGACTCCTTCCAACATCCTAGTAACACAGGTGTCCTGACCTCTTACGTAGGCACAAACGTAGTAATGGCAGGAGAGGCTTGCTCAGACCTCAGGAAGGCAACCAACCCTCTGTGAAAACATAATGGGGAAACAGCACCTAGGAATATGGGATCCCACCACACCCTGAATCTAAGGCAGGGCCTGCAGATGTGTCAGGGCTCAAAACCACATTAGAACAGGCTTCCACAGACAGGCTCATGAAGCATCTAGAGAGATCCCTGGTCCCAGCAGTGAGTAGCGGAAACTTCCCTAAGCCTGGCCGCCTGCCTATGGGTTGTTCATACAGAAAAAACTCTCCAGCCACAGCAATTAGACTCTACCCAGAGCCATGTGAGGCACGGATGCATCCCAAGGTCAGTACGCTGAGCACAAGAGCAGTGTAAACACAGGCAGGGCACTAGGACCACCTAACTATAAGCATAAAAAAGCATGTACACATAGCCACATACATCTAAAGCCACACTGACTCTAAAAACCAGAGAAATTGAAAGAAAAACTAAGGAGATAATATTTTATTTTTAGACAGTGTCTCACACTATAGACCTGACTGGCCTAGAACTCATTATGCAAATCAGACCAGTCTCAAACTAACAGAAATTAACCTGCCTCTACCTCTCAAGCGCTGGGATTAATGGTATGTACCACCATACACAACATTGTAAAGTAGTTTTAAACAGGAAAAAATAAAATAAAATAGCCTGCATTATAAAAGTACAGATGGTATGGGGCTACAAAAATGGCTCAGCAGTTAAAAGCAATGGCTGCTGTTCTGTATGACCAGGGTTTAGTTCCCAGCACCCACATGGCAGCTCGCAACTGTCTGTAAGAATAAAAAATAAAAATAAAAATAAAAATAAAAATAAAAATAATAATAATAATAATAATAGTAGCCACTTGGTGGAGATGGGGGTGGCACTGTTCTGAGTCCTCAGCTCCAGGGCTATATTTTAAAGTTACACTCAGCTATACAAGAAACGCTCCACATGACACACAGAGTGCCCGGGAAGGAGGGGGAGGGCCAACAGAAAGCAGCAAGGCCTACCTGTGCCATCCTCCACATTCTCCACTTCCATGACTTCAGTGTTGATCCGGCCCCTGAAGATGTATAGGGAGCCATTGATGGACTTGGTCCTCTTGGTCGATTTCTTGCTCCCAGTGACCCTGAAAGACAACAGAAAGTCAGCATTCCCTACAAGGGGCAGCAACACAGAGGGGTGCCCAGGGGCAGAAAGGAGCTGTGGGCTAGGGTAAGGAACATGGGGGCGGGGGTCTGCTGGTGGACAGGTGGCTCGGACGAGTCTCTTCTCTGCTAGTCATGGTTTCTCATCAGGAAAATAGGCCAATAGCTTTGTTGACCTCACAGATCAGCTCTTCAGTTAACAGGGACCTCGTGGGAGACCAACAGGAAGAACAGAAACACAGCACACTGGGCTAGGAAGCAGGAGGGGTGCCCCTGGCACCCATATAACAGATGGTACCTCCTAAATTGAAACGAGAATAATGGAAGGCAGTCAGCCATCCATCTACCCATCTATTTACCGTCTGTCTATCCGCCCAGCATCCATCTATCCACCCACCATCCGTCTATCCACCCACCATCCATCCACATACCTGCAATACATACATCTACCATCCACTTACCTACTATCCATACCTCCACTATTCATATAGCCGTCACACACGTGTGTGCACGCATACACACACGCATGCGTACAAACTCCATTTACTTATGATCTATCATCCATCTACTGACTCACCCAACCATCCATCACCCATCCATCTACAAACCATGTATCTATAATCTACCCACGCATCTAAATCCCATCCGTCCGTCCATTCATTTACCCACAAACTCATTCATTCATTCATCTATCTCATTAACCACCTATGTATACTCTAGCCCTCCCATTCATCCATACAGCCATTCATTCATCTACCTACCTTCCAGCCCAACTCCCCACCTACGTTATCCATCCGCTCACACAGCCATCGCCCCGCCCATCTCACTCACGCTTTCACCTGGGGGAACTCTGTTGCCCATACATTCAGTCGCTGCTGCAGTCTGAACATGGTACACTTCCCATCATCCACTGCCTTCTAAACCCTGATGTTAATTAAGAGTTAGGGGGTTAGGCCTTGAAAGTGGTCTGACCACAGAGGCTGGTGGTCTCACAAATGGGATTAGTGTCTTTTACAAAAAGGCCTTAAAGAGGTACCTCAACCCCCTCCGCCATGCCAGGACACTTTAGAGAGCAGAAGGAAGCCTTGCTGAGCACCAGCCCCCTGTGCCTTACCCTTGGTCTGTTTAGTTTGCATAACTGAAGAAATATGCCCTTTAAGATACCTGGTTAACTTGATGAGCTGGGGTGGGTGAGTGGGGGGTGGGGGCTCGCCTTTTCTGAGGAATAGGGGAGGGGACATGGAGGAGGGACAGTGGGACTTGGAGGAGAGCAGAGAGGGGGTTATAACCTGGATATAAAGTGAATAAATATATAAATTAATAGAACAGATGCCTGGTTAATATTATTTTGTTATGTTCTCCCAAACAAATTAAGGTATCCAACAAAAACCGTCTGGCCAGGGCTTCCTATGGACAGGGTGCCAAGTGAGGGCCCACACATTTAGCAAGTGCTCAGAAATGGCCATTAGGAGCCAGCCACTCTGCTAGGTGCTGGCTCACAGGAAAGCACATAAATCTTGGGGACCTTGTCTTCTGTTGGGGGAAGCAGTATAGAGCACAGAAACAGGCACCAGTCACAGTAAAGGCCCTCTGAGGCTCCTTGACCCAGCAGGTGGACTGCCTTTACCCCGAGCCTGCGAGGACTGTGACAGACCTCTTCTCCACCTGAAGTGAACGTACCACAGCTAGGTAAACAAGACAGTATGTGCACAGAACAAGCTGAGGATCCTGGACCACAAGGTGGCCAGACTTCCAAGGGAACGTAGCCGAAGGTGGGAGTCAAGTGGTGAGGGCTTGAGCAGCAGGGGATGTGTGTGACTGCCGGACACAGGCTCCATGGGCCTGCAACAAGGGACAGGCTCTGTAAGAGAAAGGGACTGTGTGCTTCATCAGGCACTGCCGCCTGAACTCTGCTTTATTACAAACTTACAAGCATGTGTCTATTTGTATATATGCATGGTGAACCCCAGTTCATCTTCCTGCTTCCATGTGCACATGGGTATGCATGTGTGTGCAAGTAGGTATCTGTGTATTTCTGTGTGCATACCTGTGTGTGCAGGTAGGGTGAGGAGTGGGAATGTATGTGTGTACATATGTGTATGAGCATGTGCATGCCAGATATGCGTGTGTGTGTGTGTGTGTGTGTGTGTGTGTGTGTGTGTGTGTATGCAGGTACAAAAATGCGTGGGAATGCATGGGTGTACATGTGTATGGACATGCATCAATTTTTACACAGTTATCTGCTTGTGTGCGTGAGCAGGTGTTTCTGTCTTGTCTGTGGGCACGCACGTGAACGTGTGCACACATATACATCCTGCCAGGTTTGTTTCTCAGAGAACCTCAACTGACAGAACTTTTGATGTCACTTACTGGCAATGAGGAAGAACTGAGGAGATAAAAGTTTGGGACAGGAATGTGGTCATAGAGAAGAGACCTAGCCCTAACCCTAACGTTCAGAATGAGCCTGGCACCATCCCAGCCACTTTACAGTGGCGCCTGGACACATCTTGTTCACTCTGTGAAACACACCCACGGGACAACAGTGCTTCAGCCCCATGTAACAGACATGAATACAGCACTGGGCCACACAGCAGCAGCTTGGCCTCTCAGAACAGAGTGGGAAGCAGTGGGGTATGAGACTCAGCTCCTCTGGGCCTCAGTTTCCCCCACTGTGGACCACCCCTTCCTCCTTTGGTGGTCAAAGGGAGGCCCTGTGCTTTTAACTTAACATGAACAGCCTATGTCACAGAATGTTCCACCCAGACTAGGACCAAGACAGCCAGCAGCTGCCCAGCCACATCAGGTACTTCCTGTGGCCACTCCAGTCAGTCAGGCTCCATCCAGTGGCACCTGACCCTGCCCACAGGGCACTAAGCCTTCTGGCTGTTAATCTAGAGGCGGGACCCTGGCCTCCTGCCTGGTCCTCTCGGGAGATGAATGTGCCCTTTCTCTTGGGCCAGCCCCATATGTCACTAAGGAGGGAGCGGCCTTCATAGAACTTAGTGTGGTCACAGGAAGGCCAGAGACAATCCCTGCAGACACCAAGATGGTGGAAATCACTGCTGTTCCTCCCAGGACAGGTGGCGCAGAGAAAGAAGGGCCTTGCAAGGAAACCAGGGGCTGGGAGTTGTCCAGAGTTGTGAAGGGACATTCTGTTTCCCAAACCCTAGTGCTCTGGGAAAAGTGCCTGTCTCTAGCAGCCAGGGCGGTGAAAGACTGGGGGTGACATTTCACAGCACCCTTAGAAGTGTCAAAGGAGGCCTCTGGGCTAGCCTCAGCAGGATAGGAGACATAAGACAGCAACAGAGATGATCCTTACAGAACAAGCAGGGAAACACACAGAAAAGAGGCAAAACATATCTACACTGGGAAATGACACAAAGGGAGACAGAGGCCTGTGCTGAGAAGGACCAACCCCCAGAACAGAGAAGATGGGACAGTATGAGGGGCCCTGTGTCCTAGGGCTGCCCACCGGTGGATGGTACCAGAAACCCAAGGGTGAGTGCAGGGTCACATTCAGTAGCATCCTGTGTTTTACAAACAAGGAAACTGAGGCACAGGCAGGAGGCATTGTGGAGCTAGTGAAGTGTGGTCAAACTCTGAACTAAACATACAGAGCACAGATGTGGCTCCTGCTGCAGATAGGAAACCGAGGCCACACAGGGCATGTGGAATGACCACCCCGTCCCCTGTGGACAGCTTTGGCCACCATGCCCCCTTGAACACCACAGTCAACGACCCTGACAATGACCAGCCCATACGCTGACCACTATCCACCAGGCCCCAACCTCCTCATACCTTCCCTGTTAGGGAGCCATCCAGCCATCGACCCAGCCACCAACAAACTTGATGCTCAGGCCCCACGCCAACATCAAACAAACCTGCGCCCACCCCACAGCCTATCTCCCCTCAGCTCAGCACCCACACTCTAGCCAACCACCTCCTAACCTCTAACCGGTCAACCACCACTCCCGCACCCCCTATCTACTCTCATTCCCTTTCTCGTCTCCAGCCTTGGCTACACCCTCATCTTCTCCGTCCCTCGTCCTAAGCTCAACAAATTCCTCATCCATTATCCTTCCAGCTTCAGCCTTTCCAACCTCCCTCTTTTTTTGTTGTTCTTTGGGGGGGATTACTTGTTTGTTTGTTTGTTTTTTCGAGATAGGGTCTCTCTGTGTTAGCCTTGGCTGTCCTGGATTCACTTTGTAGACCAGCCTGTCCTCAAACTCACAGAGATCCACCCACCTCTGCCTCCCGGGTGCTGGGATAGAAGGCATGCGCCACCACTGCCTGGCTCCAACCTCCCTCTTTTATCCCCTCCCAACTTCACTCACTCAACTTCAGGCTCAAGAGATCCCTCCTCCACTTCCTCCTCCACTCCCTCCTCCACTCCCTCCTCTATGCAAGCACCTCAGGATGTTGGGGGACTTCCATGACCGTCTAGAGCTATGCAGTGTTCCCAGGTCACAAGGAAAACATGACTGGGACCCTCTGTGGCATAAAGCTAATTCATGAACCACTTCAAAGGCTGAATGTTAATACGCATATGGCAAATTACCTCCTTATTACTTTCTAAAACTTATTCACAGTCACATCTAATTATAATTAGATACAACATGTGTCTTAGGTTGAATTCATCACTAAAATCCAGTTCACCTGTTTCTCTTTATCTTTCTTTTAAAACGTTAATTAACATATACAGCTTATACTCTACATTGATGTAAAATATCTCCCTGAATACTCAGAAGAAAAAGCAAAGCCCGGAGAGGAACATGACAAGCCTGAGGTGTCACCTGGAGGAAGGGGGATTTAGCGTCGGCCTGCCCCAGTGGGTCCCCATGGCAGCCAGCCCCACCCCAGCAGCTCACCTGGATTTCCGCTTGCAGTAGACAAGTAGGTTGTCAAAGAGAAAGAATGCTCTCTCCTGGATGTTGCCTGCAGAGATCTTCAGCAGGGTGCCCTGAAGGAGGAGCTGGGTGCAGATGTCTGTGAGGTTGGAGCCCTGGGAAGGCAATGGAGGGCAGGAATGAGCAGCTGGGAACACCCCTCTTAGTTTCTTCCCTTGCTGCCCAGGAAAAATACCAAATCAAGGGAGAAAGGGCTTATTCCAGCTGCATAGTTCATGGCTACTGTCCAGCGTGACTGGGTGGCCATAGAACAGGAGTCTGAAGCAGTTGGTTGTATCACATACACATTCAGAAAGCAGACAGCCATGGGTGCATGCTGCTGCTTAGCTCTCTTTCTCCATCTGCGCAGTTCAGGATCCCGACTGACCAGGGAAGGGTCCTGACACACTGCAAAGATGGATCGCCCCACATCTGCTAATCCAGGGCAACCTTAGAGGCATGCCCAGAGGCTGATAATTGTTCACAGATTGGAGGCTAGGAGTTATCCCTGTCTCCTAGGTGATTCTAGACCCTGTCAAACTGACAACGCTAACCACCAGGCACCCTTTTCTCCACAGCCCTAAGTCCTTCTCAGCCTCCACAGGCGGATCTCTCAGCAGACAGAAATCAACACAACTTAATGGATCGCTGTGTGGGCCACCTCCATCAGTGGGCTGCATGCCCTTTTACAGGAGACACTTAGGGGTGCAGGGAGCTGTCACACCAATTCATGTGGCTAAAAGCAGGTTCAGAGGTCAGCATTTAGCCCTACGGGGGTTGGGTTTTGTCTGGGTGTCCTACTGTCTGTCTTTCCCCGACAGGTCCAGCACTTCTGTGGGATGCATTGAGATTTCCTGCACCTGACGGCCTTCCCTGGGATGTGGTAGGGGCTCGGCAGATGCCATGTGGGAATGTTAGGGCAGGACTAAGGGAGTGTTGGGTCCAGCCAAGGCTGTAGGTGCACAGGGGGACAGCCTTGGGCATCACCAAGGACTGTGGGATGAGTGCCACATGTTGGAACAACTAACACAAGAGAGTGCGCTGAGCAGCAATAAGTTTGGGACAGAGAATCAGGAAAAGTGTTAAGGAGGGGATCCACAGACAGGGAATCCTCAGAGCCAACACCTAGTGGGTCTGTCTGGAGTCCTGGGAGGGCCATGCCAGGCCACACAGACCCCACGAGTTGAGGAGAGGGAGCTAGACAGAATCATGGCAAGCTCACAGTACCCATTGAGGTAGCCTGGATCCTTGCTCCCCTCAGTTCATCTTAGGGAGCGGGTTTCGCAGACGCTGGCTGCCTGACCAATGAACTACATTCCCCAGCTCCTTCAGTGCCAAGTATGGGCTTAGTGACCAGATCACACCAAGGAACAGGTGATGTGTCACCGCCTCAAAGACGGTTCCTAGCCCCTCTCCTCCCTCCCTTATCTCCTTCCACAGGCGAAAGACAGCCATCCAGGTAGGCAAGGGTGCTGGTGGTGCACATGTCCCAGGCACAGGAAGGAAACAGGCCTGTTGGAGCAAAGCCACCTACCTAGTCCAGCTGGCCACTGGCCACACATCCTCGTCTACACTGCCCACAAGCTGCAATGTGACCCTCCCACTTGGAGTCACCCCCTCAGCCCCGTGGCAACCAGTACATGCCAGTGCATGTCTAGATGCTTCAGGGAGCTGAGGACAGTGGCCTGTGACACAGTAGGAAGGCAGGCCACATGGCCCATACATCAGGCAAAGCCATGAGTGGCTTCTACAGCCAAAGGAGCCAGATGCCACCTTGCCTATTGATCTCACCAACCTACCAACTCAGGCCAACGACTGAAACCTCTATGCCCAGGAAGCTGGAGGAAGGGGGATGGGGGCGGAGGTTCTAATGCCATGGCCACCAAAAACCAGGCCCTCCTGTGGCAGCCCCTCCCCAACACAAATGGGAACCTTATCTCTCCCACCTTCCAACTTGATCAAGGCCAAACCTCAATGCCCATTCCAAAGTTCATCTGCAATGGACTCTGGGAACTAGGGCTCTCCCAGGGAAGATGGCCAGCAAAGGAGAGTATAGGGGACATGTCACCCTCTACTCTCTGAACAAAGGCCCAGTCTTCTCTGCAGCTGGGTCCTTGATCCAGGGTGGGAGAGTACAAAAAAAGAATATAAGTCCCAGACATCCGGGGCCACCCAGGGCCTGGCAGGGTGGTGGGGGAGGGAGTCTAAGACAGCAATGTCTGTCTCAGAACCTTTCATCTCAGCTCTTAAATGTCTCACTCCAGCTGAGCTGGCCTTTCATATTTGTTGTATTTTCCGTTGTCTTTCTGTAGACACATGAGAAACTTTCAATAGCGTACGGTGGAGGTAAGGGTTAAGAAAGTCAACTGGTTACAGGCTGAAGAGATGGGTCCGTGGCTAAGAAGGCTTGCTGCCAAGCCAGACAGCCTGAGTTCACGGCCCAGGTCCCACAAAGTGGAAGGAAAGAGAGTCAACTCCCACATGTTGTCCTCTGACCTCTATACGCATACTGTGTAGCACACTGTGCTTACACACATGCATACACACACAAATAAGTGTGATAAAGAAAGTCAGTTACATACACTCTGGAGCTATTCCCCACTAACAATCCTGAGTGCAGTAAAATGTTGCTCCTACCGATGCAGACAAAGGAGAGAATACTGAGGGTCAGAGGCGTTAAAAACAGGTACCCAACCAAAGTCACCTTCCTGGCAAGGATGTGTCAAACAAGAATGCTGACCTGGGTGGTGTGACAAGGTCTAGAAGCACCTTCTAGGCTTCCAGCTGTAAGGAAGTTTCTATACTGTTTACTGAGGTAGGAAGATCCACCTTAAACAAGGGCAGTATCATCACCTGAGCTGGTACCCAAACTGAGTGCAAAGAAGCAGAAAACGGTATCATTTCTGCCTGCTTCCTGTAGGTGTGATGTCACCAGCTGTGTGAAGCTCCTGCACCAAGTGATTTCTACACTGTGACGGACTGTGCACCCTCCAACTGTGAACCAAAACAAGCCCTTCCTCCCTTCAGTGGCTTTTGTCGGGAATTTGTCACAGTAACAGGAAAATAAATTAATGAATACGTAAAAAAAAAAATACGTTAAAAAATAAATTAATGAATATGTAAAAAAAAAATACATAAACAAGGGAGTGTGGCCCCTGGTGATGGGGCTAAGGACATGGGAGTCTCAATGGCAGGAACTGTGAGACACAGCAGCGTTACCCATTTTTCTATAGAAATTTGAAATCTGGGATTTATGTTTCAGTGAAAATCTACCAGGCCATTTGCAAGGAAACACAGGCACCAGGCTATGATCTGCAGCTGTAACTGGGGCATCAGCCCCTTCAGCCCGGGGCCCTCCTGGAGCCTGACCACACACCTCCCAGCCCTCAATGTGAGACTGCAGCTGCTCCAGGGCCTCCAGCTTCTCCATCTGCCTCTTGGTCTCATTGATGTTGGAGCAAACAGTCTTCATGGCCTGCAGGGCACTCTGTACTGCGGGGTGGTCAGGGTGCTTGCCGGGGGTCCTCTTGGCCAGCTCCTAGTTTGGGAAAGGACAGAAAAGAGAGTAATTAATTCAGGTATACCCTAGCCAGAGGTGAAGGCATGCTGAACCAGTGTGCCCAGGAGCTGGGGAGCAAAGCTCACACTTGCTGGCTCATTCATATGAGTGTCAGTCTTCATAGTGAGCTAACCAGATTTAGGGTCACCTAGAAGAGACACCTCTGAGTGTCTATAAGGGTGTTTCCAGAGAGGAGTAATAGGGTAGGCCAGCCCAAAATACGGGTGATGCCATCCCACAGGCTGGGCTTCCAGACTGAACAAATACGAGAATGGGAGCTGAGCCCCAGAATTCCCTTCTGTCAGCTCCCTGACTAGACAGGAAGAGACCAGCTACCAGCTAACGCCCCTCCCTGCCCCTGGTGGTCTGCACCCTAAAACCATGAACCATAATAACCCCTTCCTTCCTTATGTTGGTTGGTCAGATATTTCATTCCATGGACTAGAAAGGTTATCTGCAACATTCGCTGTTCACTAATTCTGTGGGTATCATCTGAATGTCCTTGAAACTAGAGTCAGTATACAAGAAAACAGACAAAAACACCTTGCCTGGTGGGTATCAATAGCCTAATACAAAAGATAGAGACCAAAAAGATGAAGAAAACAAAACAAACACAAAAACAAAAAAAACAAAAACAAAACCCCTCAAGTCTCTATTACAACAGCCAGCAGTAAGCAACACTGGGAGGAGCTGGAATAGACATCAGCATATGAACTTCAAACAGGGAGATTGGGGACAAACTGAGGGAACAATGTGGCTGACAGCAAGAAGAGCAGGTGCAAAGGGCATGTGCAGGTGACTGAGGGTTCGGGGAAGATGAGGAGACCAAAAGATAGAACAGGGAAATGGGCAGGTCACAGAGGTTTCTTAGTGAAATGGGGGGAGGGAGGGGGCAAAGTCGCCTCCCGGGGCTCATGTGATGTGTGGTGACCAGTTGCCTTACGTGCTCAAGGCTCACCTTGGGTTCAGTCTTCAGGACTGAAAGATAAATAAATGAATAGGTCTCTCCCTCAGAGGACACAAGACAGAGGGCATAAGCATCCAGCCATCAGGTACCATCAGCTGACCCTTGTCTCAGACATACAAAGGGACATTATCAAGGCTGGTGGTCTGTGCCTCATGTAGACCAGGCTAGCTTCAAGCTCACTATGTAGTCAAAGACTCTTAAACTCCTCATCCTCCTGTTTCTGCATCCTGAGAGCTGGGGCTGAAGGTGTGTGCCACCATGCCCAGTTTATGCAGTGCTCAGGGTGGAAGCCAGGGCTTCTTGTATTCTAGGCGACACCCTACCAACTGGCCTCCTGGCTGATCTCAACCAGGTGTGGTTAGTGAGGTAAGGTGGTGACGATGCTGAGGTGGCAGTGCCTGTGTCAGGCCCTGGCCTTCCTCAGCCAGGGCATCAGGACAGCATCCGAGAAATCTCCTAAACCAGACAGCCCAGGCTCTGTCACCTTGCACTTCTCTCTTCCCTGTATTCACAGTTAATGTCCCCTCCTCTCAGGCACTAGGTGCCAGAGTGGCTCTGCGCACTAACTGGATGGGCTCGGGCTGGTCCTTCCTCAGTTTCAGCATCACCCCCATAGTCCCCTAGCTGGGCTTGAGAGACAGGTTCCAGACTGTCTAACAGAGAAAACTACAGCAGCCAAAGCCATCGGGAGGAGGAGCTGGGAACCGAAGTCAGGCCACCAGCTTGTCTACAGACAGGATATCACAGGACTAACCAGAAACCAGCTGCACTTTGGTCAGGCCAGCAAAATCCCAGGAGGCCAGAATGGCCAGCAGCTCGCTCACAAGACAGCAGCTGTCTCCCACTCATTGCAGCCTGAGCTAGAAGTGCAGCCGCACCTCAGAGGGGTCCCTACCGGCAGCCCATGCCCAGCACCAAGTCAAAAGGAGGAGAGCTCAGTTCCCTTTCCCAGCTGCCTGCCCCTACGTCTATTTCTGCCTGAGGTCAGCAATGAAGGTGGGAACAGAAACCAAGCATAAAGGCCAGACTTGTAACTGGCGCAAGCTACAGGAGGAAGTGGAGATTTTGGTGTCACAGGGGAGCGTTGGCTCCACTCCACCAAGTTCCAAGAACCCTGCCCCAAGCCTTTGCACACATGGCTTCCTCCAGGCACTCTATTCAGACTCTCACAGGGCAATACCACACCGTGTAAGAGCAGGCAAGGGGTGCAGTGGACGAGAACTGAGCGGCGGGAGAGAAACCCACAGGTGCAGTCTGTTCACTGTCAACCTCACTGCGCACTCCTGGGGAAGGGAAACCTTCTGAACGCCGGAGCAGGACAGCTACACATCCCTGTGCAGTCTCCTCTACTGAGCCAAAAACCCAGTGCACTGGATTCCAAGTGGGAGAAGAGAACAGAGACGGGAGCCCCTGTCACCTAGGTCAGGCAATATACACTCGGGCACACTCACACACCACAACCAAACACCAAAAAGACAATCCGAGGCTGGGGAGGTTGGTGAAGCACGTGACTTGCAAACATGAGGACCTACTTGCATGAGGATCCCCAGAGCCCACCTAAAAAGCAAGGCGTGGTGGTGTGCACCTATCAGTCCAGAAATGGTGAGATGAGCAGTGGAGACCGGTGGCTCCCTGGAAGCTTGCAGGCCTCCAGCCTGGCCTACATGATAAAGACCAATGAGAGCCCTATCTCAAACAAAATATGGAAGGTACCGGATAACAGACACTAAGGGTCATCTTTTGACCTCCATACATACACCGTGCATCACACACACACACACACACACACACACACACACACACACACACACACACCCCAAATAGATAAATAACAAGGTAATTTTAAAATAGGTGAAGGGGGATGGAGAGAACACAATTGACACTTGGTGTTCTTCCAAAGAACCAAAGTTCAGTTCCCAGCACCCATACCGGATGGCTCAAATACCTGTAAATCCAGCTCCCAGGAATCTGGCCCCTCTGCCAACCACACTTGCATGCACGCATATACGTTCTTGTGGGCTCACGAGCGCGCGCACACACACACACACACAGAGACAGACAGAGAGAGAGAGAGACAGAGACAGAGACAGAGAGACAGACAGACAGAGAAACAAAGAAACAGAGAATATAATGCATTAAAAATAAAATAGGTGAAGCAAACCATCGAAAAGGCTCATCAGACACAGGAGGCTGCTCCACACCCAGCCACCTGTGTTTGATCCCTGAAGCCTATGACCTATATGGTAAAAGGTGAAAATTAGCCGGGTGTGGTGGCACACGCCTTTAATCCCAGCACTCGGGAGGCAGAGGCAGGCAGATTGCTGTGAGTTCGAGGCCAGCCTGGTCTACAAAGTGAGTCCAGGATGGCCAAGGCTACACAGAGAAACCCTGTCTCGAAACAAAAACAAAAACAAAAAAGGTGAAAATTCCCTGCCCAGTTCAGAACTCAGCTGAACTCAGGTTGCTCTGGGTGAAGTCAGAACAGAACCAGGTTCCAAGGAGTCAGAGTCCCATCCTGAAAGCCCAGGGACCCACATCCAAAGTGACACACCTGTGTAAATGTACAGGACCCAAAGAGCTATTTCTGAAAGGAACTCAAGATCTGTCTGCTAAGCATCTTGGAAGGGCTATGACAAAAAATCTACTGGGCCTCACTAGAGTTCAGAGGGTCAAGTAGGCAGATGCTGGGGACAGCAGCTGGGAGGAGCAATTGCATCCTTACGATCGCCAGAACTTTCCATGAGAAAGAGGTCTGCCTTATAAAGGAGTGAGCACTCCATCACCAGAAGCCTCAATAGATCCGGGTCTCATGTACATCACGCTACCCAAACAGTTTCCAGGACCTGCTGCCAAGCGATGGCCGCAGCCCACTTCCACCCTTCTCTGCTGCATGACCTTAACAAGTGAACTGATCTCTCAGAGGCAGAAGGTGCTCACAGAGAAATCAGGTAGCATCCCTGCTGACCCACCAGCAGATGCAGAAGCGAATGTAAGCTGCTTGGCAGACAAAGTGAGCACAATGTGTTTATCGCTGTTACCATTGTTTCCATGGTAACAATGTCTATACAGTAAGAATAACAACAAGGGTTGTTCAGATGGGGGTAAAGCAACAGCAGTAGTGAAGAGTGCTGACTCTGCACCCAGTGTAACCAAGCATTTCCATCCCAATAAAGAAACTGAGGCATGCTCAGTAGGACCTCTCTTGTCCAAGACCACAGACAGGAAGTGGGGCATGGTAGATGCTAACTATGGTTACGGGCCTCCTCCTATTTCGCTCTTACAAAAAGTGTTTGGAAGAGCCTGGCCCCGGGTGAGGGAGGGTAGTGGGCCACCACACAAGCCAGGCTGTGGCCCTCCCCAGCATCCGTTCCAGCCCGTGTGGTTTAACAAGCGGCCTGGGGTTCCTGGAAGAGAGGAAATAGGGCAGAGGGCCTAGGCGTCTGCAAGCCACCCCTTGTAATCACTTGTACCAAGATGATGCCCACAGGTACAACTCTGAGCACCTCCATCCTGTCCCCAAAGTAGGAATGGCCCTGCCACACCACGGCTACATAGTACAACCCAGAACATGAGCTTCTAACACCAGACCCAGCCAGGCAACAAGCAAAGATGGCACGCACCTGCTCGCTTGCTCAATGTCCTTGGAGCCCAAAAGACTTATGAGAAGGCCCACTATACCTGACCCTCTCCAGGCTCCCAGTGTGGGTCCACATCAAAGCCTCCACCTCAGGAAGCAAAGCCTTTGGCTGGGATTCCAGCTGGGAGGATCAGAAGGACAAGACTTCTTTTCCCTGAGGATGTGAGCCTCAGGCTGCTGGTGCCTGGGGCAGAGCCACCTGAGGGAAGAGCCCACTGAGCTGAAGGAACAGCTGGAGACACTGGCCTGAGGATGCCTTGCTGCAGCCCCAGAGAATGTTGTGGCTAAAGCCAGCCCTGCCGGGAGCCCTGGCTGTTTTCCAGTCTTCTGAAAAAGCAAGTTTAAGTTAGGTTTTCAATGTGTGGAGGTGGTTACTGACATAAAATGATAAATTAGGTTTTCAGTCACTAGTGGGATAGAGCCATCAAACTATAGCGTAAAGACAAAGCTGCATTTGACTCTGGGAGAGGCAACCTATCGCTGCCTGTACCCTGGCATTGGCAGATGCCTGAAAGCCAACACGAGGCTAGAAAGCCATGCCACCATCTACACATAGATAAGGGGGGCCTAGAAAGGAAAGGGTGCCAACCATAGGCTAGACCACACAGAGCAACACCTCCACTTTCTGGGGCTGAGTATAGAACAGGCCTTCCTACACGAGCTCTGTTCGCAAACGCCTCTGCACCAGGATTCTCTACCTAGTTCACAGAGCCTGGCGCACTCCAAACAGTGCATCAGGTGTCCCCTCCGGTAATGCTGAGGACAACAGCTGAGCACAAGTGGAGAACATCTAAGGGTTGTGGTGGCTTGAATGACGATGGCCCCCATTTGGCTCCTGTGTCTGAATGCTTAGTCATCGGGGAGTAGAACTGTTTGGGAAGGATTAGGAGGTGTGGCTTTATTGTAGAAATCACTGGGGAAGTGGACCACTATAGTCAGTCAGTCAGTCAGTCAGTCAGTCAGTCTGTCTGTCTGTCTGTCTCTCTCTCTCTCTCTCTCTGTCTGTCACCACACTGTCCACCATGGTGATGATGGACTAACCCTCAGAAGATGACATCAAGCCCCTAGTTAAATGCTTTCTTTTATAAGTTGCCTTGGTCATGGTGTCTGTTCACAGCAATAGAGCAGTGAGTAAGACAAAGAAAAGGAGGAGCTAGGGAAATGGCTCCATTTCAAAAGTGGGATCTAAGCTAGAATCCTCACACTTAGTAAAAAACAATCAGAGCCAGCGTGTTGGTGCATGTTTTAATTCTCAGCACTTGGAAGGCAGAGGCACACAGATCTATAAGTTTGAGACCAGTGGGGTCTACAAAATAAAAATGGAGACCAACAGATGAAGACATTAGACACTGACCTCTGGCCTCCAGGCACATGCATGTGAACACATACATACACACACCCACACTAATGAGTACATAATAACACACACGCACACACACACCATATACACACACCAAAAAAAGAAAAATGGGAAAAGAAAACAAGAAGTGAAAAACTTCTAGAAGAACTTGAAAAGATGCCCATCACAGCAGAGAAAGTCTTGACACAGACAAGCTATATGCAAACTCCATGCAAATATCTTAAGCAATTCTTCCGTGTGGGGATCCAGAGACCCAAGCCTCCAAGATGAGCCAAGAGACAAAAATAGTGATGTTGATGCTGGTTGGGCCTATTGTTGCAGGAACAAGGGATGCTGGCTGCTCAGGTCCAGTGCTGGCTGTCAGGTCAGTGTAGACGCACAGCTGACCTTCCCCAGCGTCCTCCCAAGCCAGCCTCCAGTCAGCATAGCTGTGGCTTTGCCTGCACTAGCCTGCGTCTCCACCTGACAGTGACCACTGGCCGGGGTACAAGGTGGCTACACCTTAGCAGGAGCACATGCCATAGCCCTCACCAGCTATGCCAAGGTCTATGCTACCTTAATTCATTTGGGAGGAGGAGGTTGTTGCATACATGCCCAGATCTGCAGGACATGGTCAGGAGATCTCCACAACCCTCTAGATCCCACCAGTTAGAGAACTGGAGGGCTCTACCACAATGGTGACATCTCCAGGTTCTACAGAGAAGGTGCTCCAGAGACAACAGGGAAACTGCCAGACACTGGCGACACTCCCTCAGACAGCTGCAGCAGGAGAAAAGGGGGATTAGGAAACAAGAAGGACTGAGCCCCAACAGCAGCATGAAAACCATCCTAGAGAGAGATGAAAAGAAACAACAGCAAAGGGATGAACAGAAGACAAAGACAGGACAGGACAGGACAGGCCCAGCTACTTGGGAGCTGAGGAAGGAAGATGGAGAGTTCAAGGCCAACTTGGTCAACTTTGCTGAGACCATGTCTCAAAATAAAAGAGGGTGGGGTATAACTCAGTAACCAGGTGCTTATCTAGCATATGGGAGGCCCTGGGTTCAGTTCCCAGGAAAGACAGAGAGGCAGACACACACACACACACACACACACACACACACACACACACACACACACACACACACACACTGACAGGTCACATCAATACACAGAATAAACAGAAGCAACTGAGCTAGGGTAATATCATCAGATCAGACTGTAAACATGGGCTTTCTAGTGCTTCTCAGGGCTTCTTAAACCTAAGGACAAAGACAGCTCAACTCTAAGAGGTAAAACACAGGCCAAAGTGAGTGATTCAAAAGGTTGAAGGAGACCTGTGTCAGTCAAAATAGCTCGTTAACTGAAGGATCTCCACTCGCTCTTTATACACCCTCTTTACAATAACTACGAATAGCACACTAACACTAGGAAACTGAGACACAGTGCTTCAGTCACTTCAAAGAGGCATCCAGCAGGAGCTGGGTGGGGGAAAAAAAATCCCATACCAGCCTCCTCCACGACAGCATCAGAGAATACTCTCCGGGTGAGACTGTGGCACGGGCAGGTGTTAGCACAAGTCCCCTACACACTGTCCAATCCACACCCAGCAAAGCAGGGTGGTAAACACCATCCCCACTGGGGAAGAAAACACAGACAGCAAACTCTCTGGTCACACAGCTAAAAGGAGGCAGAAGCAGGAGTCTGGAAAGGGTGATCTGAGCACGCCCCCAGGGAAGATGCTGCAGGACAGCACAGGAGGTTGTTTCCAGTGTAGGAGGGACGGGGAGCTAAGGCCCACAGCAAAGGCTGAAGGTGAGGGCAGCGAAACCTGCTGGAGCTGTGGCAGCCTCAGGAGAGGCAGAAGGCAGTTTCAGCAAGCAGCCAGCCCCGGGCAGGCTCCGCGGTGGAGCCAACAGGGCTTCTTCACCAACCCGAGTGGAGGGAGGAAGAGTGAGGAACATAGATGACCCAAGGTTTGGCCTGAGAAACCACCAGGATGAAGAGGCTGATTCCTGCAATGGAAACAAGAGGTAGGCTAGCTAGGAGGGAAGCCATTCTGAGGAATATGAGAGGCAGCATGCAGGAGGGCAGGAAGTGGGTGTTAAGAGCTGTAGATGGTCACAGCAGTGTCACTCCTAAGTGTCCACCAGCCAATGGATGGACAATAAGCTCAACTTATAGGGAATATTACTCAGCCATGAAAAGGAAATGAAGTATGAACCCAGGCCACGACGCGACGTGCATGATGCCAAGTGAAAAAAGCCATTATGTGCAGGGTTGAAATCTATGACTCCAATGTAGACCCACCGAGATCTGGGAGACTCAAGACTCAGGTGGGAGTCTGTTGCTCTAAGGCTGTACCAGTAGCCAGGATAGAGCAGAGCCACAGCAAGGGCCAGATACCATCAGCAGACAATCAAAAGGGCCAATAATATCAGCCAGGCTCCCATTAGGGACCTGCTTGCTACATATCAAGGCGTCACCCCAACTCTGAATCATCTCCCTGGAAACATTGATGGAAAACTCAATAAAGCTTGAAAATGCCAACTGTCTATCCTGAGCCCAAGCTGAAGAGCCAAAATAGAATGTTCCGGCTATTCTTAGGCAGTGTTCAAGTTCAGCTTTTGGGGCTGTTCCCAAAAGGCTTTCACTCTTGCCTATTCCTCCCCCACCCTGGGCTCCCCAACCCTACAGCCTGTACCATTGGGAATTCAGTGTGGGCAACAAGGAGGCTCATAGAACTGAGGACATCTGGGGAGCATGCTTGCATGGCTGAGGGGACAGGCTGGGGTCAGAGTCAGCTGCTGAGCTCACAGGGTCATCTTTTAGAATGCCCTGGATACTGTGAGCAAAGGAGGAACCCCCCCCCAGGAGGGTGTAAAAAAAGGCCCCCACTGCTCACTGATACAAATGTTCCAGTGGCAGGCGCCAAGGCAGGGACACTGAGCAGTTGTCTGTCGGAGCATGCATGTCCCCACAAGAATCTCAGGCCCTGCTGGCTGGTCCCCAGCAGTCTCCAGGCTCCCAATACACACAGCTGGAGAAGGAGGAGAAAGCAGCAGTGTGCACAGCTGTTGAAAGGGCAAGGCCAGACTGCCACCACTTCCTGTGGGTGCTTCCTGCAGAGGCAGCCAGTGGTTTGTCCCAGCTGCTTCCACCTTCCTAGGAGAGGAGCCCTGTGGGACTAAAGCCCAGACCCTGGAGAAAGGGAAGAGGCGTCAGGTCCACCAGGCTTTGAAGCTACTCCCTCGTGTCATGGAATCTGTTTCTCTGCAAGCTCCTGTGACCCCAGACTTAGTTAAAACCCAGAAACCAAGGGGTTAACAGTTTAGCTCATTTCTGGGGCTGCAAGTGAGGATTTTTTTTTTCTCAAAGGTCAGATGTTCAAGGCTTAGAACCCAGAAAAGCAGTCTGGCCACTGGGCCATGAAGGCATCAAGGTCCTCAGGCCTCATTTAGGGAACTGACAAGGGTTGCAGACTTCACCCCCAAGCATAGGGGAGACTGAGCTCCCAAACATGCTTCTTTAACAAATGCATGATTTTGGAGCCAGGGGTAAGACTCTAGAATGACACTGGTCAGCAGTGGCTCCCACGGTCCTGGGGCAGCCACATATTTCCCTTCTGTGTCTGACAGCCTCAACTGCTCTCCTGACTAAGCTGCAGGGAGTGTGCGCTCACTTCGTAACAATCCCAGAAGCACCACTGTCACAAGTTCTGTATCACAAAGGAGAAACTGAGGCACAAACAGTGGCATGGCTTACTCAAGAGCTGAGGCTAATAAACTGCACCCCTACAAATCACACACAGGCGGCCATGGATACAAAGCCCAGCGCTAAAGCAAGTCCAGCGAGATGCCTGGAACGGCCAGGGAGAGCACACCAGCTCCGCCGCCAGCAGCAGCCGCACCTCGAGCACACTCCGGTTTGTTTGGTCATTTGTTTTGGTTTGGGGGTTTCTGTTTGTTTGTTTCTCTGTTTGAAAGCTTTGCAAAACTGCAAGCCCATTCCTAGTTCACCAGTTGCACAAAGAAACTACTTGCCAGATCTGGCCACCGAACCCTGGTCTCACCAATCCTCTCCCTAAACCCAACAAGCTATGTCTGCCTGAGTACTAGGGAATTGGTGTGAATGCAAAACAGGGGGTGAGCAGATCTAGAAGCATCTCTGAAGATTCCAGGTCCACAGCCACCTGCAGCTTCTGAGCCCAGAATGTCCACTGCCTGTGTGGTCACCGAAGCCACAGGAGGGCACAGTTGAGCTTCCTGTGGACTCGGTGCCTCAGCTTCCTATTACAGCATAGTGTCCTCCTGGGCTGGGCTGGGGAGATAGTCCAGTCCTGCCGTGCAAGCACGGTGCCCTGAGTTTGAGCTTTAGCACTCACATAAAAGCCCAGCATGGTGACACATGGCTGCAATCATAGTGATGGGAAAGGAGAGACAGGTTCCTGGAGCTCAACAGCCAGCCAGTCTAGCCCAACAGAGCATCCTGGATCCCAGTAGGATGCTCTACCTCAAAAACAGGCGGACAGTTCCTGAAGAACATACCCAGGTTGGCCTCTGGTGTCCACACATACGTACCCCAACACGTACACCAGAATCATGAGCCCGACAACGCCAACACTTCCAGGGTCTTGTCAGCTCATATGCTTAAGGTCGCCCACCTTGTCCAATACAACGTGAAGGTCATGGTTTCCCCAGCACCTTTCTTACCCTCCCTCTGGTTCATGGAACAAGGAAATAGGTAATCCCTGTGTGTGGGTTCATGAATAAGACACCAGCAGTTAAGATTAGCCTACCAGCAAGGGGCCCAAGAGCCAGCTTTCAGACAGGCCTCAGGACAAAGGCAGGGTCAGCCGGCACCAGCCAACAGCCATCATTTGTAAGGGCTGGGAAAGCAAGACCAAGCAGCAGATGGGGACAGAGCCATGCATGCAGCATGGGACCTGCCCAACTGTCGATTCTGAAGCTGAGGACGAAGCTGTCTAGGGTGAGATCTGCCCTGCACTGCTCAGTCAAGGCCAGGCCAAGATGGCTAAAAGGGAAGGTGACAGCAGGTGCATGGATGGTTGTGCCAAGTCATTGCATGCCTGCCAAGAAGAGGCCAGGTTTTGGTGCCAGCCTGTCTGTCCCTCCTTGGGGCTGTGGCATATGGATTCCAGTGCCTGGCTTAAGGTTCAAGTCTGAGTAAAACATAATTGGTTCAAGAGCAGAGCACCTCAGCCAATCAGAACACAGTCCTGCTCTGCACACTGTCATTGGAGCAGAGCAGAACATGGCGGCCCATTTCAGCCAATCAGAGCATAGCACTACTCAGTGACTAGTGACAGGCTCAAGGGAAAAGCAATGGTCTAAGCAGGTTGGAACATGATCAGTGGTCCAAGCCAAAGTTTCCTGTGATTGGCTACTCTCAAACCACATGACTCAAATCCAAACCATTTAGAATATACCATTCCCATGTCCACAGATGGCTGGCTACAGCCAGAGTGACTCTCAGGTTGTCCATCAGAACTCCAAGAGAGACACTCACTGTCTCCTGCTGACTTTAAACTTGACAGAGTGTGAGTCCAGATGCCTCCAGCCATCTGCTGCCCCACAAAAGATAATGCTAGTTGTGGAAGCACAGAGAACAGCAGAGAAAGAGGCAGGAGCTGGTGTGAGTCTGGCCTGGCCCTGGACCAGCTCTGCCACGAGATGCCACAGCTCCTAAAAACTAACAGCTTCTCTTGTCAGTGGTAGCCTGGCAGGATACATCACTTTTGCCTGGGGACAGGAGGACCAAGTTATTCTCACCTTGAGCAGGAGTGGGTACTTGCAGATCCTCTGGATGGGGGACAGCAGGTAGCCCTCCAGAGGGATGTCCGTGGTCTTCCGGCCTCCCAGAAGCATGCAACTCTATAAAGGTACAAGAGACCATCATTAACATGGACTAAGGACCACACGGGAATATGGGAATTCTCGGAACGTGGTGCAGATAGGCACTCAGGAGAAGCGCAGCGATCCTAGGAGAGGCAAATTTTAGAGCCCTGCAGGAGTCCTTATGGGGCCACATGCTACAGTCAGGTGTTGCCTCATAGGGCCACACCACACATGGTAGTACCTCAGCAGTTAAGGTGGATTATAGAACTGCAAATCCAAAAACACTGACTGTAGACAATTTTGCCATTCTGGTCTAAAGAAACTTCTCTCATACACACACACACACACACACACACACACACACAGAGAGAGAGAGAGAGAGAGAGCATACATATATACACACATACACAGAGAGAGAGGAGACAGGAAGACAGGACAGTCAGACTGCCTTATTGAGGCTGGCCAAACCTAAGAAGCGCCCTGCTTGAGAAAGAAAGCATCTGCATTTTTGTTTACACTGATTTGTAGCAGATTCATACAACAGCACCCCAAACCTCAGGGAAGATGGGATAATCAGGGCCATGCACCACAACACAGATAAACCCCCAAACCTGCTGGAACAAGAAAGAAAACCAGAAAGTCATGTACAGGACAACCCTATTTATAAACTTTTTAAAGGCATGAAAAAGAAACGCAGCTGCTGGAGCTTTTTGTTTGTTTGTTTTTTCATGTACATGTATGTGTGTCTGCATGAGTGTATTCCATGTAGATGTCCATGGTGGCCAGAGCCTCAGATCCCCTGGACCTGGAATTACAGACAGCTGTACCCCTGGAAGACCAACATGAACTCTGAACAATGCCTCCAGCCCCTGAAATGGCTATTTATAAAGAACAAAGCAAGATTAAGCAGAGACAGCCCAGATTCCAAAAGGCTGGGAACTGAGATCTTACCTCTAAAATGGGGTCACGGTGGTGGCCCGGGAACGCCTATAAGCTGGTAGAGTCTAGAACCAGGACTCTACAACGGTTCCCGTACACACCCAGCTCAGTCTGGACTGATGACCTCAAAACCAGCAGCAGCAGCAGCAGCCGCCCTGCCTCCAAGCAGCACCCTTGCTTCTGCTCATTCCAGGCCCAGCCCACAAAGCCTTCTCCTGCCTCAGCGATAATTTTTTTTAAAATCATGGTCTGCATATATGATGACAGCCCAGAGCCTGACACTCAACCAGCCAAGACCTGGAAAATGCTACTATTTCAATTCACAGCTCAGGCACTGGAGTTTGGGGTGTCTAGCCTTAACTCCCTAACCTGTACACACACATAGGGATTACAGGTGTGCATGTCCCTGCGTGTGTGTATGCAGGCCAAAAGTCAGTATCAAGTTGTCACCTTCTATTCTATTTACTTATTTGAGGCAAGATCTCACTATAACATAACTCTGATTGTCCTGGCACTCACTATGTAGGCCAGGCTGGCCTTGAACTCTCAGAGATCTACCTGCCTCTGCCTCCTGTGTACTGGCATCAAAGATGTGTGCGTCACACCTGGCTTCCACCTTATTTTTTGAGGCAAAGTCTCTCACTGAGCCTGGAGCTCACTGGTTTGTCTAGACTGGCCAGTGAACCTCAGGGATCCACCTGCCTCCAAGTCCCCAGGGGTGACAGGTGTGTACCACCACACCTGGTTTTTCACATGGATGCAGAGGTCTGACTTCCTTTACTATCTCCCCAGTCCCTGTCAAGACTCCTTCCACCTAGTTGCTAACACAGTAGGCCATTTATTCCATGTCACAGGCAATGTCCTCCCCCTTTTGAGGGCCTTCGACACGAGAACTCACATTGTAGATGAGGGAAGTATAAACGTCATGTCTGAGGCGGGCGGTTCTAGTGCCTAAGGCCCACAGGGTACAATGTATACACACGTAGATGAGTCAGCAGACAAAGGAAGGACAGCACAGCCGACACCTCAGCCTTGCCTCTCTGCGGACAGAAATGAACCTGGACTCTTGGGAAACAGGACGCCCTCACAATTCACCATGATCCCAGCATGTCCTAGAGATACATGCACACAGCCTCAGGAATGAGGGTGCCGGCTGTCTCCCATTTCCCATAGGGAAACCATGGCACCCAGAGTAGGACAGAGAATCAGGGGTGCCCAGCTGCCCTACGGGCACCATCACAGGCTACCTTCTCTGAGAAGTGCAATTCTGCACCTTGGGTCCCGGCTGTGGCTGCTACGTGTCCTCAACCTCTCCATCCGTCCCTGGCACAGACGAGGGGACTTCGGCAGCTGGGTGATGCCAGATCCCACACTGTGCCTTTGTACTCTAAGCCAGCGCTTGCCACAAGCTGCCTGGGTGAAGTCAGTTCCAGGAAAAAGAGAACAGAGACCGAGGATAAGAGAAAAAATTTCCAGAAGCCAGGAGACTGGAAAGAAAGGGCCACAAACCCTTCAGATTCAAATAGGATGGCCATACCCACTACCTGTCCCATCGCTCCAAAACCCAGATTTTGTCTCGCTTTTCCTCTTTTTTTTTTTTTTTTTTTTTTTTTTTGAGATAAGGTCTCATGTACTGAAGGCTAGCCGTGAACTCATTGTTAAGAAAGGATGGCCTTGAGCCTCTAATCCTCCTACCTCTACCTCCTGAGTCCTGGGATTACAAGTGTGCAACATTATGCCCAATGTACACAGCGCTAGGTATGGAATTCAGGGTTTAGTGCATGCTGGGCAAGCACGCTACCAACTGAGCTACATCCCCAGCCCTCTTTTTTCTTCATTTCCATGCACTCCAGGCTCCAGGCTCCAGGCTCCCCAGTATGTCTCACCTCTCACATAATCGGGCATTCCTGCTCATCTGGCCTACCTGCTCCCTCACCACCTGAGGGCAAAACTACCTCAGTCCACCAATTGCTGTGGGTCCTGTGATACTTTTAATTGTCCACTTGGCGCAGCCTAGAGCCACCTATGAAGACTGCCTAGATCAGGCTGGCCTATGGGCATATCTGTAGGGCATTGTTTTGGCTATGCTAATTGACATGCAAAGACCCAGCCCAGTGTGGGCAGCACCAGTCTCTAGGCTGTGCCCCAGACCGCGTAAGAGTGGAGGATGTGAGCTTGGCGCTGTGTTCATTTGTTCTTTCTCTGCTCTTGACTGGGGCTATAATGGCACCAGCTGCTTCTACTTCCTCCTTGACTTCCCCACAGTGATGGGACTGGAATCTGGAACTGTCAGCTGAGGTACATCTTTCTCCCCCTTAAAGTTGCCTCTGTCAGAGTATTTTATCCTGACAGAAAAGGAAACCAGAATAGAACCAGTGCTCGTGCTGTCTTGGGGCCCACTGCCTCACTGACAGCCTGAGAGCAGCTCCCAGGCTTTCATTCTCCACAGACACCCGACCAAGCCCTGGCCCCAGACACTGGTGCCTCTGCCCCATTGTTGCAGTAGCTTTGAGGTGAGATGAGTGATGTTCCCCCCAAAAATGCCACATCCACCCAGACACCAGAATGTGACCTTATTTGGACACAGGATCTCCACAGGTATGACTGGTTACCTAGTGCCTCCTCACAAGAGGAGGGGACACAGGGAGACCATGGAAGAGGGTGGTGGGAATGGTGTGAGGGGCTCAAGAAAAGGACCAGCTGGGGCTGGAAGGAGGAGGATGGCTTCCATGGAAAGCTCTAAGGGAGCAATTCCTCAAACACACACCTACCATGGGGCCTTTGCACTCCAGTTGCTCTGTGTGGAATATTCTCTGGTGACAACCCCTGCCTCTCTCCCACCACATCTGCAGCTCGGCTTCACTGTCACCATGGATGCCATTATCTTAAAGACAAAACTAAAACGGCAGCCACCCCTTCCCTCCTGCATGCACCCTTCCCTCCTCGGCACAACACCTCCTTCAGGGAACTTAAGGCTACATAATACACCGTTTAGGATTCCCTGGCTGGGCTATCTCTGTGAAAACAGGGACATCTCCCCTGTCCACTACTGTGCCTGGCCAACACTGTTCCCCTCAAGATGACAGGCTCTCAACACAAAGCCACTGACTGAATTCATGAGCCAACCATTTAATAGGAACAAAAACATATAAAGTCAAAATCGCCAAGTCCCTCCGCAAGTGAACAGCCATCTCAGAGAGCCAGCTTGTCTGTTCCCAATGCAGTCACCTCCCATAACACCCATGACAGCTCTTTTGCAGGTGGCCAGAAGCTGTGAGATGCCAGCAAGGAAGGAGACAGATGGCACATGTACAACACGCCACACTCCTCCCTGTCTACACAGCCCCCGGGCAGCTGCTGCCAGAGCGTGGCAACCTGGCCCACCAGGAAAGCTGCCTGAGAAGAAAGGGGGGGACCTCTTCCTTTACAATGCCCCCTCACTTTCCTGGTTTCTTCCTGCCTCCCAGGACCCCTTCAGAGGCAGGGAACATCCTCCAAGGGTGGGGCCTGGGTAGCGGGGACTAGGGTAGGACAATGTTGCTGAAAGGCACAGACCAGGGTGGAGAGTGACCTCCCTGTCTCTGTTTTATGAACACAAGAGCAAAAAGCAAAGTTCAGAGTAGGGAAGGAAGGACTAGACAAAAAAGCTTGAAGGACTAGACAAAAAAGCTTGAAGGACTAGAGACAAAAATGGAAAAGTCGGCCAATTCGTCTCCCTAGATGCTCACTGGCCCTGGAGGCAGTATGAACTGGCCACCGAGGGGAAACATGGGCAGTGTTCGCATCAAAGGCCTGGGGAATGCTTGGCAGGGGGCTTGTGCACAGAGGAGGAAATGATGGCTCAGGGGACCTGTGGTGCAGTTTAGATCCCCAGAGCCTGGCTCAAGCTCCTCCACCATACCACCCAGCTGTTGACTCCATGCGCTGAGCTCTGTACTCCCATGGGGAAATGGCAGCACAGGGTGTCCCTGGCCAAATGTGCAGGTACTCGGAGGTCAGAGTGTAGGACTGCTGCCCTGATGAGCACCCTTTTTCTTTTTCTATTGTTTATTTGTTTACTTTTTGCTTTCAAGATGGGGTTTCTCTGTGTAGCTCTGGCTGTCCTGGAACTTGCTCTATAGGCCAGGCTGGGCTGGAGAGATCCACCTGCCTCTGCCTCCCCAGGAGTAAAGGTGTGCGCCACCACGGCTTGGATGACAAGCTCCCTTTCTAAGCACAGATCCTGAGAGATATTTGGCATCGTGAAGTCCCCAAATCTACTGCTGGCAAAGATGCGAGGTGACTAATGTCTTCTTTAGCTGGTCACAGGGCTAACCAGAATAAAGCCTACCTTTTACCAAGCATTGTGGTATGTATCTCTTATCCCAACACTATGGAGGCTGAGGCAGGTGTCATAATAGTGTGGGCGACAGAGTAAGATCCCATGTCAATAAGTGGGAAGCAGGGCAAACAAAATGGCTCGACAGGTGAAAGCGCTTGGTGTACAGCCTGAAGACCTGAGTTCGATCCCCAGAACCCACCTTGATCCCTTACATCACTTTAGAGCAGAAGTTGGCAGTTGACTCTAATCTAGCCATTGTCTGTTTTTGTAACTATCCCAGGAATTCCCAGATGGGGGCTGTAGGCAGTTCAGGCAGGCTGGGGATGGACAGAGCAAGTAAGGGGGCTGGGGGGCACTCACCAGGAGGAAGGCACGCACAGCAGGGACCTTGTTGAGCTCCACCAACAGCCGCAGGGCCTTCTCATGGTTGCTGCAGTACTCCTCATACACACAGAACTTGTCCTTCTGCGAGACAAGAGCAGAGCTGTGAGATGCAGGACATAGGCCGAGGCAGGAGGATGGGACAGCCTAGGGTCTTCCGGTCAGGCCTCCAGATGAGGTAGCTCTAGCTTGCTTTGGGACCCGGTTCGGTTGCCTCACGTGTTTCTAGAAGCCTGAATGGCTTTCTGGGAATAGGGTGCAACACATCTCAGGGGTCCAGGACATGGACTAAGCAAGGGACCCCAGGCCTGGACATGAGCTCTACATTTATCACTGTGACCCTGAAGTGCCCCTTGTCTCAGTGTCCTCAATAGCGAGGTGGTCCTAATAAATGTTGGAGTTCTTACAGCAAAAGGCTAACTCTGGTGACCTCTAAGTGACCCTGAGCCCAAAGTTGGGACTCCTTCCAGCCCAGAGGTCACGAGAGCCCCTACTCATCAGTCATTTTTCCAGACCTGGACACAACACAGCCCTTTTAGCAGGAATCTTTGAGCTAAGCATTCTTCAACCCAAAAGGGTCGCAGAACCAGCCAAACCCCAAACAAGGATGTCCTGGGGAGGCCCCTGGGGGATGGAGGCCTGCAGAGTCTAGACCTCAGGTAGAGGATGGACCAGAGACCCTAGGAAACTAAGGAAGGAAGAGGTGGGTCTGCAAGGCAAGTGGCTCATCCTGTTTCTAAAGGGGCCCCACTGTCCATGCTTCCTACAGAGGGTACAGGAAAGAGGAAGCCAGAGGAGCAAGAGGGGGGACCATTTCCTCCACAGACGCCTGGGAGGGAGACAGAAGAGGGAAATGAAGGAAGGACGGGGGTTTCAAGATCAACAGAGGCCCAGCTTGCCACACTCACGCCGGCCTCCACAGATCTGAGCACACATCCTGAGGGTCAGCACCCACAGCCAGAGGGATGCGCCAAGCGCTGGGTTAAGGCCACTCTGCTCTCTCGACAAGTGTGGACAGTCACCTCCCCATAACCTTACAAGGTCAGTACTGACCCATCCACCCAAAAAGCAAGAAAAAAAAAATCATCACACAGGGCCTGATGGGGCAGAACCAGAACCTAAAAGCTCATAGCCCTCCCTTGCCAGCACCTTCTCAAGGTCATAGCACAGGACAGGGATGGTAGCTGGGGGCAATGTCCAGGGTTCTAAGTAACCCCATAGCATCATGAGAAGGCAGCAGTGATGCTAGCCAGGCAGCTCCGCCTAAACCTTGGGTTCTATGACTAACAGGTTCCTGACACCAGGATAGACTGACATGTGTGAGCTGAGGGGAACAGCCTATTTCAGAGGGCGGGATTCCTCCTCCTTTCCCTGGTTTTGGGACTCCACTCCCTAACTACTTGATGGCTATCTTCTCGAACGCAACACTGGTTGATTGTTGAGTCTTCCCTTCTGGTTGACATAAATGCTTCCTGTCATTCTTGCCAACCTACATTTAACCCTTTCATCCAGGACCTTCTCCACTGGTGAGATCTCCCTCTACCAGCACAGTTCCATCTCCCTCCCCGTTTCACTCATGTTTGAAATCCTAGCACTGTGTCTCTGACCAGCGCTGATGAGCTGCTGGAACAGATTCCACCAATTTCATCGAGTCAAACCTTGCCCTGGTGGACGTCCCAGTGGGTCACTGACTTCTATTCTCCCCATGGGAACAGTCCATTCGCCATGCCTCCAGGATGCTCTGGGATGCCTTCTGCAGAATTTCAAATCCCTGAGCCCTCATGAAGGGCTGTTACACGCCTCTGCAACCAAACTTGGACGGATCCAAAAATGAGACCTTTTTAGTTACTGCCAGCAATCGAGTAAAGTGGAAGGAAGTTCCCCATGTTCAAGTTTTTTCTCTTCCTTGCTCCAAAACTTCTGTCTCTGTTTGCTTTCCCAAAAGTTTCAAATGTACACCAAAGGGAATTTTCTCCCTAGCCTACTAACTTTGTTTTCTGCCCATACATATGTTCCAGCATCCTGCCAGATTTCCTACATCCAAGACAGGGCCAAAGCAGCTACCCACAGGTGCTCCAGTCCAACCTCACAGACTGCGCCAGCTGGACCTGCATTGCCCCTCCTAGCCATAGATATCCTCAGACCTCGGACAGCAAATACAACAGCCTGCTCTTCCTGGACTTGGCCAACATTTCAGCCTTTTGACCACCTAGCACCACCCCAGTGTCAGCAGGAAGCAGCCAAAGATGATTAATTTCTTCATCCCGTATCCATTTATTATCAACAAAAGGCTAGAATGATGTGCTTCAGACCCCAGACAGACAGCTCCAGGTTCTCCCAGCATTCCCCAGTCCCCATCTGCTGCAGAACATGGCTGGCATGCCCTGAACTTTCCAGGGCAGGGGCTCTTCCCTCCCCTTCCCCATACAATCTGGACATTTTGTTGCTGTTTCTCTTCTCCCCTCCCCACTACGCAGCCGCCAAGAGCTTCCAATGAACCTACATTTATATACTTTAACTCACCTTGCATGAAAACTAATCCAACCAACATCCTCATTTTTTTAATGTCAGCATATAAGCAGCTTCACAAGCCTGCCTTCAGGTTGCTTAGCAACCTCTGACACCATCACTTGCCTGCTACCAGGTGTGGGCCCAGGATAAAAAAGACAAACCCACCATCCCTCGCTCATTTACTCTGGCTCTCTTACTCTTGCACTTTCTCTAAGGGCACCCCCTTTTCTGTCTCTCTCTGTCACTGTCTCTCTACCCTCATGGTCCAGTCAGGTCCCAACTCTTCTCTATCCCCTTTCTCCCCAGATAATCTCTTCATATTTATATCTGTTGTGAGCCATCTCATTTTTAATATTTAACAATAGTATTCTGGGAGAGAGATAAGGCCTACCTCATGTACCAAACACCAGCTGGAGACCAAGTATTTAAACATATGATCCTGTGGAGGACATTTCACATTACACCTTCCTGACCCTTACTTTTGTCTGTCAGTATCTCTGTGGGCCGCACAGGCTCAACATAATGAAGTGACACTTCCCTGTCTACCTCCATCTACCCGACCAGGAGTCAGGCCAGAAGACAAGAGAAGGTCTGGCTCTTCCCACACGCCAACCACAGTCAATGGCAATGAATCTGGAGCTTTCTGGCAAGCACTGAGGACTTCTAAGGACTCAGAGACAGGACACTGATTGATTAGTAATGTCTGCCATGGGTGCAGAGAGGGAAGTAATGGATAGGATACTCTATCTCTGACAGTCTACAAGGGCACCCCTTCCTCAGCCTTCCAGAAGGGCAGGGCTCAAACTTGCTGCCTAGAACAGCCAGGAATAGCAAGTAGCACTGTGGTGGTTAGAGTAAGAACAGCCTCCATGGGCTCATAAGAATCAAATACTTAAGCAGAGGCAGGCGGACTGCTGTGAGTTCGAGGCCAGTCTGCTCTACAAAGCAAGTCCAGGACAGTCAAGGCTACACAGAGAAACCCTGTTTCAAAAAAAAAAAAAATCATCATCATCAAATACTTAGTCACACTGAGTGGCACTACTTGAAAGGATTAGGGGGCGTGGCCTTGTTGGAGGAAATGTGCTGCTGGGGGTGGGCACTGAGGTTTCAAAAGCCCAAGCCAGTCCCTATGTTGCTCTCTTCCTGCTGCCCGCAGATCTGCATGTAGAACCCTCAGTTACTTCTCCAGTACCACGTGTGTCTGCAGCCTGCATGCTGCCATGCTCCCCGCCAAGGAGAAAATAGATGCAACCTCTGAAACCATGTGCAAGCCCCCATTAAACAGTTTCTTTGATAAGAGTTACTGTGGTCATGGCATCTCTTCAGAGCAATAGAACACTGGCTGAGACAAGCACACTTCCCTCCTCAGTCCCAGCAGTTGAGTCACCACTCGCTGCCCAGCCACTGTTCAGGCCTTGGTCTGCAGATGATAAAGCCCTGCTCTGACAGCATCGAGTCCCCGTGTGTAGCCTGTTTCTTCCCGACGGGCAAAGGAGGTAGGTGTCTGCCGGGAAGGAACAGACATACACATGGCTGTACACACAGTGGGGACATACAGCTACCATGGGAGCCTTGCAGATTGTCACAGCTATGAGAATATCCAGGAGAAGATACCATCAGCTCCAAACCACAGCCAGGAAGACCTACAACGGGGCAAGGGCAGGAAGCAGCTGAGTCATACAGACGGACCCTGAAATGGAAGGGAAGAGACAGGCTCCACCTGCAAGGGTCCTCAACCTGTCACCTGTTCACACATTCTGTAGGCAAAATGGGTCCACCAGATTCAAACTCACCACCCCTCAGCCAACCACAACTCTCAAAACAAAACACAACATCCTGGGCTTGGTTAAAAGCTCCACCGGGCGTGGTCCATGTTGTCCCACTTCTCCACACAGCCTTAGGGCCTCCCTCTGCCCTTGACCAACCAGAACACCTCCCTCAAGGCCACGCTACCTCAACCCGAAAGAGTGACACTCAGGATAGGCCCAGCTGAACTCCAATTTCACATGCACAACTGGCCATTATACAGTGCCTGTCCCCAATACTGCGCGTGACACTAAAGAGACCTGGATGCTTACCTGAAAAGCCAGCCACCCTATGTCCTATGTTCCTGTTTGCTATATCCAGCAACCCAGACCATAAGCGGCTCCCAGAAACACCCTGGTCACTCAATGACGCCTGCATCTCATATCCATCTGAAATTATCTCTGTCACTCTTCACACTGCCTGCCTAACAGGATGCCAGCAGAAGAGAGCGGCTCTGCCCTGCCTAGTGCCACAAGCTCACACTGATGTGCCTGGCACCCAGATTTCTACATGTGTTTCAGGAGTCAGTGTCACTTTCAAAAGTGGCAGATCCCAGCATCAGAATGTCTCAGGCCTAATCCCAGGTCTGACACTGACTAGTTACCTAAACATAAACTGTAACTCGGTCTTTCTGGGTCTCTGTTTCTCCATCTATGAAATAGGTAGTGGCAGTAACCACCTTCAAAGACTACTGTGAAGTTTTGAGACACAAGAGTCCCACTCTTTAGCCCAGGCTAGCCTTAAACTCACTTCATACTCCAGGCTGGCTACACACTTGAGGCAATCCACATGCATCAGCTTTCCCAGTGATGAGAATACAGGTGTGTGGCATCTCCTTAACAATCCTGCAGTTTTAGCAAGCTGGTATGCATGGAGCACTCAGAACAGCACCCTGCACAGAGGAACGGGTCACTCAGTGCTGTTGATGAAAATTCAATACACAGTGGTTGGCTTGGGGGACTCCAGTTCTTTCTAAGGACTGAATAGGTGGCAGGAAGATCTGTGCCCTGATCAATTCCTACTCCCGCAGCCTAGATGCTCCCTTGGGTTCCCAAGGAGGTAAGGGATGAGGAACAAAACTGGATGTAGCCTTTGGGGCTAGAGTGGATGCCATGCCGACCCTGTGGGTCCACCAGTCACAGCATGGTGCAGTCCCCTAACACTGACAACCAAATCCCCACTCAGAGTCCCAGGTCTAAGAGAATGACTGCCTGCCCCAAAATGGGACCCCTTCACTACCACTGTGCACAGCCCCCAAGGCTGCCCTGATTCTGGCACCCTCCCAGATGGGACCACCTTAGGTCTAGACAGGTGTGACGCTTGATCAACTTCATCTGCTGCCCCCATGAAGCCACCTGCACACCTGCCTCCAGCTACTGTAAAAGTCCCAAGGCATCGTGACTCACCCCTCCCTCCCGGCGCATGGGGGCAGAGAGGGTGACAGTGCTACGTTTTAAATTGAAACATGATTTGAAATTAAAAACACTGACTCACGTTGAACAGCCTGGAAGCAGCAGCTTTCTCAGCTGCTGGCACGGCCCCAAGGAGGAGTTCAGCCAGGTGTGCCGGCAATGTCAGCGTCTCCTCCGTCCTGTTGTCTCTATTTTTTTTCCCATTTTCTGAGACACAGCCTAAATAGCCCAGGCTGGCCTAGAACTGCTCCCCCTACCTCAGCCTCCCTCAGCCTCTCAGAGACTGAGTTTACAGACCTGCACCCCACACAGACCTGCCTTGGCCTGAGGCAGGCAGGTGAGTTTCTGGCAGAATGCATGAACAGAAGCTTCCCACTATGCAGGCTGCCACCTGAGCACCTCCTGTCTGCAGTAACAGCCACCCACTGCCCCCTCCAGCAAGGACACTACGCACCCTGCTAAGTATATTTACTCAAGGAAAGAATTTCTGCAGTAACCCCAGCAGGCAGCCACAACGGAGGCCTCAACCTCAGAGCGTGACTCTGCAACCTGAGGAGCGCTGGCTGGGTCACTGCTCACAATCCAGTTCTGTTGTCACTCACAGGGAGACAGCCTTAGGTTGGCACTTCCTCTGTCTGCTGGCCCATGTATCGGGAAGGTGAACTTGGGCTTGTCTCTTATTCCTGTTCTCCTTTTTTTTTTTTTTTTTTTTTTTTTTTTAATTTTATTTATGGCAGGGTGTGGTGGCCCCACCTTTAATCCCAGCACTCAGGATTGGACAGATCTCTGAGTTCAGAGCCAGCCTGAGCTACACAGCAAGTTCCAGGCAGCCAGAGCTACAGAGTGAGACCCTGACTCAATATAATAATAATGATGATGATGATGTGTATATGTGTGTCAATCTGTGTCATAGCATGCATGTGGAGCTCAGAAAACAATTTACTTGAGTCAGGTCTCTCCTTCCCCCACATAGGGATCAAACGATGGCTACCAGGCTCGACAGCAAGTGTTTTTACTTACTGAGCCATCTCACCTGCCCTGTAAGGACAGAACATCAAGTGAGCCATAAGATCTCTACCCCTGTGTGACCAGCACTAGAAAAGGGGGCCTGCCAAGGGGACAGCTTAAAATGTTCTAGGTTCTCAACCTAACGCTGCGACCCTTTAATACAGCTCCTCATGCTGTGGTGACCTCTCAACCATAAAATTATTTTCATTGCAACTTCCTAAATATAATTTTGCTACTGTTACAAACTTCAATGTAAACATGTGTTTCCCGATGTTCTCAGGTGACCTCTATGAAAGGGTCATTTGATCCCCAAAGGGGCCATAACCCACAGGTAGAGAACCACTGTTCTAGACCAACAAAGAGACTGGCGTGACTGGGTGAGGGATTAGGTTCCAGGAAGTGGCAGGCCTGCAGGGATGTGGGGGTTTTATTATGGGGAAGTGGAGCCATGGAGAGTTCTAGAAGAAGGGAGAACCAACCAAGTTTGTATTTCCAAGGGGTCTCTAGCAGCTCAGGAGACAGTTTCCAAACTCTTCACCCAGGGTGGAAGATCAGCAGCTACTGAGGCCCAGGGTGTCATAGTAAGTCCCCAAAAGCCTAGAATGAGGCCCAGCAGGCTAAGGACAGGGAACTCTGCCCAAGTCCATGGCCCATAGACTCTTGGGAGGTAGCTGGGAGAGCTAGACCACAGGAATGGGCACGCGGAGGCCACGACCGAGCTGGTGCTGACTGAATGCTCAAACTCAGGTCCTACAGTTAAAAGGCAAGCATTCTTACCCACTGACCCATCTCCCCGGGCCCCATACTCACAAATTTCAAGAAAACATTCCCAAGTTCGTGCTGAGATTGAGGCTCGGGGTGCAAGCAGTACTCCAGAGCAGCCAGAAAGTCCTTATGGACCTCCAAGATGTCCTCGATGTTAGAAAAGAGGACCTAGACGGAACCAAGAGGCCAGAGTCAAGCAGGGCTTGGAGGGAGCAGGGCCCTCCCCAGAACAGCCTGCACCTCAGGGTGATGGGCAGGCATCAAAGGGTGAGGTTTCCCTGGGCCAGGCAGCTGCTGTGGGCTACAATCCTACCAGCAGCTGCGGCGCAGGCCAGTGGTACACCTGGGCTGGATTGCCACATTGGTAGCATCCAATCTCCACAAGCAAGAAACCATTCCTGGTCCCCGCTTTATCCCTACGAACTGGAGGTTCAGAGAACAAGAGTTGACATCCCAGCCAGCCAGCTAGCCATGGCAGTGCCAGAGCATCACTCTCTGTATGCAAACACTGCCATACCTGGAAGCTTCAGACATATCTAGCTACAGGGCAGCATGCATCAACAAGAGCATTTATGTGGCTCTGCTCCCACAATAGTGCATGGTGGAAGGAGAGGGCCAGGGGACCAGAGCCTACATCTCCGTTTCTGCCATGCCTAGAGCAGCCAAAAGCCTACTCCCTCCTCCACTCCAGTGGGGGCTGCTTGACACACAGAGAAGGCCAGGAGAATCATGTGACCATCATTCACTTTCCCTATGGCCATTAAGTTCACATGGTTGAACCTGGTTATGTTGAAGGTAACATTCTAGACCTTGCTGTTATATTTACTTTGTTTTCACAAAGTTCCAAGACATCTAAGGTTACACAGAGAAATCCTGTCAAGGAAAGGAAAGAAGAAAGGATGGGAGGGGAGGGGAGGGGAGGGAGGGAGGGGAGGGGAGGGAGGGGAGGGGAGGGAGGGGAGGGGAGGGGAGGGGAGGGGAGGGGAGGGGAGGGGAGGAAAGGTTGCAAAAATAAAAATATAAAAAAAAATAAATAATAAAAAATACCTGTCTGTCCCTTGAGTGTATACCCAAAAGAAACCAGAAATGCCTGCTCAAAAGACATACACAGAAATGGTAATAGACCCAGAGAGGAAACAGCTCAAACATTAATTCCTAGTTGACTAGACTGCCACGGTCACAGTGTGGAATATTACAGAGCCAGCGAAAAGCATGGGCCAGGACTACACACTGCAATACCAATAAATCCCACAGATGTACGATGGCAAAAGACACCAGACACAGAAGACACTGTCACAGAAGTTTAGAAGTTTAAGAACAGGCAGGAGAAATAGGGTTGGGTGAGGCAGTGCAGACCTTTGAAAGCTGCAAATGGTAGGCAGGGGCAGGTGGATCTCTTGAGTTCAAAGCCAGCCTGGTCTACAGAGTGAGTTCCAAGACATCTAGGGTTACACAGAGAGATCCTGTCAAGAAAAGGAAAGGAGAAAGGACAGGGGAAGGGAGGGGAAGGCAGGAGAGGACAGGGGAGGGGAGAGGAGAGGACAGAGGAGGGGAGGGGAGAGGAGAGGAGAGGAGAGGCGAGGAGGGGAGGGGAGAGGAGAGGAGAGGAGAGGAGAGGAGAGGAGAGGAGAGGAGAGGAGAGGAGAGGAAAGGAAAGGAAAGGAAAGGAAAGGAAAGGAAAGGAAAGGAAAGGAAAGGAAAGGAAAGGAAAGGAAAGGAAAGGAAAGGAAAGGAAAGGAAAGTCAAAGCCAATCAATGGCAGTGGGAGCCTCACAGCTGTGCTGGGGAGGGCTGGCTGAGAGGAGCAGTGAGCATGCTGGGTATGAAGCTCCCTGCCTTCACTGCAGGACCCAGGTGTGGTGCAGGCAAGCCCTCAGGACTTGTATCCCTTGTTGGGTGGAGGTTAAGACCTGACAAAAGGCAATTTCTTAAAAACTAACAAGGCTCAATTTTAAGTGATAATAACAGCTTCCAAGCTCTAAATAGTGTGTGATAAATCAATATAATGAACTGTAGGTGCTCAGTGACTACCTGTTGAATGAATGAAGAAATGAATGAAGGAGTGAAGGAAGGAAGGAAGCACATAGGTCCCAGCAAACAGACATACCTTCCCCATCTCTGCCATCTCACCCCCCCCCCCCGCCCGCCCCGCACCAGCTGTGCAGCGGCATTGCCTTGCAGTAGAGCAAAAGAGCGGGCTTAGAATTATCAACATTTATGTGACTGGCAAGAGCCAGGACATCAGGCCAGGGTCATCCTTGGCCATATCTATGGTAAATGCTGGGGACTTCAGATGCACATGTCCCCTTGTATCCACCTCCCCCTGAACCAGGCCATTCACGACACAAAATAAAAAGGTTTCTAGAAATTGAGGTCAGAGTGCTGGCCAGGACGGGCCTCAGAGGCACACAGGCAGCCCATTGATACTGCCCAGACTCCCCAGCGCCACAGCCAGAACGAAGCTGGCCCAAAGACTCCCGGGCCTGTCTGATAGCTCCTGCCCACTGCAGGAGTATGAGGGGAGCAGGAGGCACCAGGCTCCCAGGACACTTGGGAAGGGATTTTCCAAATGCACCAAGCTGGACAGGAGGCACACTGAGTCTAAACTGGAGAACAGAACCTGGGGTGCACCCTCCCCACTGCCAGTGGAGTCACTTGTTCCAGGGCTGCTGAAAGCAGGCCAGGAGTGGGGTGCCAGTGAGTGGGGTCGCCTGGAAGGAGTAAGGCCAGCAATAGCAGCAGCAGCAGCAAGGGCCCCCTCACCTTGACATTTTCCTCTGTGAGACCCTTCTCCACAGAGTCTGCCACATTCTGCCGGATCCGCTGCAGGAATGCCTGTGAAGACAAAAGCAAGTGGGGATGAGTGGCTATATCTCCGATCCTGGATGCTCCTGCCAGAGGGACATGGGTTCAAATGCTGCCGCCCAGGATCTGAGAGGTGGCACAGTCCAGGTACAGGGACAAGGACTTAAAAAGCTCCTCTGCTGAAAGGCTATTTTCCTGGGCAACCCAGGAAAACCGTGTGTACACACACACACACACACACACACACACACACACACACACACACACACACACACACACACACACACACACTCCCCCCTCCTCCCTGCTGGTCAGCCAAAGGCTTACTGAGTATCTACCTTATCAGCAATGCTGTATAACAACACAAAGCCCACACCCCACAGAAACCAACAGCCCAAAGAAACACACTCATACTTGCTTCTTTACCCAAATACCTCACAGAGCGCTCAACAATGACAACCTTTCTGTGGTGTTTTCCTTTTTATGCTTTAAGACATTATATGACTTAAAAGAAAAAAAAACATATATATATCAAGAACATGATGCATCTCTTTTATACCCCAGTCCTAGCCACTGAGGCCCTCACTGTCCCCCAGGGTAACTTCAGCTCCTGGTATCTCAGAAGGCCACATGTACAAGTGTGCACACACAATATTCTCATTGTTTCTTCTCTTTAGCACACTAAAACTGCAGCACACAGGATACTCCAAGCCAACTGGGCACTATTGTGAGTACAGAGTCACTGCCTGTCCTCTGCACATGGGGCCAGGTGAGAAGGTGGCTGGCCAGTGTTACAGATGTGATGATGGGGATGGGAGGGGCTGGTCCTGAGATGATAGTCCAGGCTAGACAGGCACCCTACCACTGGGCTGCATCTCAAGACCAACCCTCCTTTTCTGAGGAAAACAAAAACAAAAACAAAATTAGGAGTTTTTACATGTCTCCCAATTCACTCTCCTTTCCTCTCTCTCTCCCTTCCATTCTTCCTTATATTTTGACCTAAAACGCAATCCTCCTGCCTCCACATGCCCAGAACTAGCATTACAGATGTGTCTTTTGGAGTGCAAGAGAAAGGCCCTGTGATTGGGGGGAAGTAGATGTCATAGGTCCACTGTAAGAGTGGAGAGACCACAGGGCGAGGAGTCAGGCTGTAGAGCTTGAGTAGGAGACAGAGAGAGAGAGAGAGAGAGAGAGAGAGAGAGAGAGAGAGAGAGAGAGAGAGAGAGAGAGAAGAGGAGATGCTACTGTGGAGGCCACAGGGTGGCCAAGGATAGGAAGGATATGAAAAGAAAGAGACCCAAGCAAGCACCTAAGGGAAACTGAGGCCAGTCCCCCCAAAAGACTTCCGGCTCAGGACATGAGGCCTGGCCCAGGCTGACTGGGCAGGGGTCACATAGAGACCCCTGGGAAAAATGAGTTCATGGGCTTGTTCCAGCCCAGGGGACCCAGTCAGCTATCAACCTGCCACATCTGGTTACAGCGAGGGCCCAACAGGACTGAGCCAGACAAGCGTGCGGTCTCCCTGCCTTGGGTTAATTGAGAGTGTGTCCCATCCCACCACGCTTGTCTAAGGAGATGTGCCAGGGAAGTGGCAGGGAATGTGCTAGTCTCAGGGGAGGCAGAAACAGGCAGCCGAGGAGTGGCTGGCCCTTCAACTCTGCTGTCAGATCCTTTTCTGTCACCTAGAATGATACCCATAAGGTCCTTGTAAGCAGGGCTTTCATGCCGCAGCACAGGCTGGTGTACGTGGACAGGCCACATGTGGAAGGCACCTTTGATTCCACCCACAAGCCAAGGGGCCATGGGTAGAGCTGGACTTTAAATGCCATCAGTTTACTGATGAGCCTGGGTTTACAGTTCCGCCTGGCTCCAAGGAGTACAGAAATCAAGAAGCCCATCTACCAGGGCCACATGACCCTCATGGTCCCTCAGAGTCCCAGCCCGCCTAGTCAGTGACACCTCTGCCTTTAGGGGTTTAGGGCTTCTTGCCCCTCAAGGTCCCTTTAAATGTACAGACCAGATCTAGTCAAAGATCAGCTTAACCCTCTGTGACTCCCACCTATGAAGCTTAAGACCTTGACTTAAAAACCACCAAGGAGCCACACTCACAACCCTCAGTGAGGGTAACACCATCCATGGGCTGGGGTGCCAGACTGAAAAACCACCAGAAAGGGAGCTAAGCAACAGTATTCATCTCTCTCTGCCTCCTCACAACAGGTGCAGTGTGACCAGTCCTCATGCTCCTCCCACCATGCCACACCCACCATGATGGACTGTGTGCCCCTGAACTGGGAGCCAAAGCAAACTCAAGTTGTTCTGGTCAAGTCTTGCGTCTCAGCAATGAGAAAAGCAACTAAGACTCCTGTGTTTTTTTAAAGTCCAGATCTTCTGTGGCACTCCATCCTCCCACATTGGAGTCACACTCTCAAGCCTGTTCGTCCTGCTGGTGTGTTTCCCCTCCAATTCGGTCCTGAACCAGCTCTATCTTACCCATCAGGCTTTAGCACTAATCACCTCCTCCAAAAAGCCCTCCTGGCCTTCTGCAGTCATTACTCCTCACCTTGAACTATTAAAAGCTTGAGCTCAAATAACATACAGCAGCGTTTTTAAGAGTCAAACTGGCCACAATAAAACGGGAGTGGGGCTAGGAATCTTAACTTTTACAGAGGTCAGGTATAGAAACCACTAGGTTTTGGCTTAAACCACAGATCTTCCTCCATCCTGCTGTGTGATCTCAGGAAAGTGAACCAGCTTCTCTGAATATTAGTTTAATTTCCCCAAATATGAGGATCAGTGTGTGTGTATGTGTGTGTGTGTGTGTGTGTGTGTGTGTGTTATGCATATGTGTATGAGAATATTGTGTCAGAGTGCTCAGTGTGCGTATGTGTGTCTCAGTATGTATTGGACTGTGTGTGTGTGTGTGTGTGTGTGTGTGTGTGTGTGTGTGTGTGTGTGTGTGTTGTAATAGGATAAAGAAATGGTAGGTCAGGAAGGCAGGGACTTCACATCTTTTCTCACAGTTGGGCCCACATGGCAAAGAGGAGTGCCTGGCCCACAGTACACACTCAGAAATCAAAGGCAAGCATAAGGGGCCTGACACAAGGCTGGAGCCTCAACTCAAGTGCCTGAAACAGTTGAACTTGCTTTTTGAAATGATATAGTCGGAATAGTTGCAGGCGGGCAGAGGTTCCTAAAGGATGCAGCTGCCAAACCTGGGGTGCCTCGGGAAGCCAGTCTCCAGCCACCCAGGCAGACAAAGGTATCCCCGCCCAGCACAGGCGCCCAGGCGGGCGGGCAGGAAGCATGAGTGCCACTGGGCTGACCTAGATGCAGCTTCCTGTCCCGGTTTCTTCACACGAGCTGGGCTACTGCTATTGTGCTGAGACAATGAGAGGCTCTGGCCACCCACAGAGGACGTGCACACAAGCCAACATGACGGGCACTGGGCACCAAGAACAGCTCGTGACCCGGAAAGAATGGGCCAGCAGGAGCTCTAGGCCCAGGCACAGCAACCCAGCACCGCCACCCTCCAGGTGATGCTGGCATCCTCTGTACTGGTGGGGCTGCTGAGGGAGCCTCTGAATGACTCTGCCCAAGGCCTGATGGCAGTGGAACACTTAAGATGGCTGCAGTTCACATCTTGGGGACCTCCCTGAAACAAGACATCATCCTAAGATGCTCCCTGTGGCTCCCCAGGGCCCTGTCTACTGCTGGACCACCCGGTCCCTCAGCATCCATCCAGACCTCTCTTCCCAATAATGACAGCAATTACTACATACATCAAGGATGCAGGCTCGTCACTACACAGCCTAGGAAAACTTTAGCCATGCAGGGCTCCTCAAAGGCCAACGATGGAGCCAGGAGTGGTGGAACAGGCTGACCAGCTATGTTTAGAAACTTGGGGTACTGAGAACAGTGTATATCCTGGTCTGAGCCGCAGTCAAATGACTGAGAATACAGGGTCCCAGCAGCATGCACAGGATGAGTCTGTGTTAGTCATCTGACTGTGTGCCTATAAACCCTGGAGCAACAAGGCAGCTCACCTCTGCAGAGGCCTCCTCAGTGTGCGGAGCACGCTGGGAGCAGCAAGTCTCAGCCATATCTGGAAGGAGCTGACCCACAGACATAAAGAACCCAACCAGGACACACTCTCCAGGGAAGTGGGAGATGGTAGAATAGAAGCTTGCTGGAGACAGAAGCCCACAGTCTACGTCCTACTCTCCTGCCGCTGTAGCAGACATCACTAATCAATCACACTTATTTTTTCCTGCTCAGCCACAGTTCTGGGGACTTTGAATATTTGTACATCAAGAGCCTTGCTTCCTAGAGCCTCCACCTCTGGTCCTATTGACCAGAACATATGCTCCCATCTCCCCACATGGCATGAGGCTTGGGTGGACCACCAGGTGACTCACCCCACAATGCAAGTGGCTGTCTCCCTCCACACTCCCATGCTTTCTGGTAGGCCTACTCCCAGCTAGGCCACTTCTCTGAATAACTTAAGTGCGGTTCTTGGGGACCATGGCTGCTCCTTTCCTTGTCGAATCACAAACATGAGGGACTGCCATACTACCAGTAGTGCACCAGTGTCAAGTGTCCTACTGTCAATAAGGCCTCCGTGAACACATCGCCAAGGTGCAATGTGGTGAGTTCTTTGGGAAAGTAGCTCCATGTGTCAGGCTCGGCGTGTGAGTCCCCTTGGGGACAGAGAGGCTGCTGACTCAGGTGTGCAAACTGCTCCAGGGTAAAATGGCTAAATGAAGATTAAGGACACTGACTCTGACTAAGGAGGGTCCAATAAACCTACAGCTCAACTGAGCCAAGTTCAAGCTGTGTGAGAGAGCTCCCCTGACCCCCACACCCCGAAGGGGGCTCACAGGCTCTCAATGGTTCACACACCAAGGCTTCAGATGACAAGGGAGGCTTTCCTGTCTGTCAGCTCTAGAGATGAGGTGGCCTGAGTCCTGGAGATGAAGAGACAGCAGCGTGCCTGAACCAAAACCACAGAGCAAAAGCCTGAACAGGGACAGTGGCTCCCACATACTGTTGGGACACACAACGCATGTGTCTTCAAGGTCCCCAGAGCTAGGACCCAACGAGAGGATAGGCATGAGAATGAGGTCTCCCACAGCTGCAGGGCCAAAAGAGCCTTTCTCAGAGGAGGCTCCCATCACAATCCAGACAAAAGCCTGACGTGTAACCTTGGGAGAATGGGATCTTCTGCTCCCATGATAACCACTCAGCCCCAGCCTCACGGCCTCCTCGAAGCCTATCTCTACCAAGGCCTTGTCACTCGCTGTCTGATATATCCTGCCTTTAAGACACTCCCATGGGAGCCGTGCATGCTTGTAATCACAGCACTCAGGGAGGTAGAGGCAGGCAGATCTCTGTGAGTTCAAGGCCAGCCTGGTCAACAAAGTGAGCCCAGGACAGCCAAGGCTACACAGAGAAACCCTGTCTCAAAAAGCCAAAAAGAAAAAGAAAAGAAAAGAAAAGACACTCCCATGGTCAGAATGACTGGATAGTTCAAAGAATGACTGGATAGCTCAACTGATAAGCCTTTAGACTTTGAGCCTAAAGGTCCAGGGTTCAATTCCCTGCTAACTCTTTGGGCTGGAAAGATGGCTCAGAGGTTAAGAGCATTGTCTGCTCCTCCAAAGGTCCTGAGTTCAATTCCCAGCAACCACATGGTGGCTCACAACCATCTATCATGAAGTCTGGTGCCCTCTTCTGGCATGCAGGCCTACATGCAGACAGAACGCTGTATACATAATAAATAAATAAATCTTAAAAAAAAAAAAAAAAAAAAAAAGACACCCCCATGGTCAAGTGAATGGGAGGCATCCCTCAGAATGGCTGGGACTGCATGGATGTGCCATCACTAGCAACCTATCTCTGAACTCCAGGAGGAGTTCGGCTCCAGGAGGGAAACCCTCTCCTATGTGCCCATTTTACAGAACAGGGAAACTGGGGGTGCCCAGCTATAAAACGTTCATTCAGAGCCACAGGGCTAGGATGTGGTGGTCCAGCATGGTCATGAGAACACAGCCCAAACAAGCATTTCCAGTGTGTAGCTGCAGGCCACAGATGGCCCTGGCTTTCAAAGCAGCCAGCAGCAGCCAGCAGTTGCCTGGGGACCCATACCATCTGTCTGGAGCCACGGTCACCTCCCAGGGAGGTTACATCTCTCCCTGGAGATGCAGAACAGAGCGGAGCCTTGCACTCAGTCCTCGAGACAGACAATGGCAACTTGAGCTGCTGGGAGACAGGGACCGCCGTCCCCAAGGATACCCACACCTCGGCTGCAGTGACCTCATCAACATATGGTGAAACCTGAGAGGGCTGGGGGGGGGGCACCCCATATCACACCAAGTACATAGAAAACAAGATGCCCATGGGACCCGGTCCCCACTGTGATCCGCTGGCCAAGGGTCTGAGCAGGGATCACAGACCAACAGTACCCTGTAGGCAAAGTCAGAATAAACTATCCCTTTAACAACAGTCAGCAGAAGGGCTGCGCAGCCTGCTCCCTACAGACCCCCTTAGCCAATCATGGGGACGTTCCCCCCTCCAAACACCCAATGAACCCCACAAAGGTCCCAGTCCTATTTACCACCCACTCACAATCCTGGTTTGGATCCTAGGAGGATCAGGGACTTCACGCATAGCACAAAGATATTACTTCCACGAGTGACCTGCTATCCCATCACTCCAGATAGCAGTGCCTCCTTCCCCCACCCCAGCCCAAGACAGCTATGCAGTACAGACTTCATGACACAGAAGTCCATTTAATGACCTGGAGAAAAGTCACTGATGATCCCTTAGCCAGGACAATGACCGAGGACAGGGGAGCTCACAGGGTCTCGGCTCATTTTCGGCTCAATAAACTGCCAGAGCCTTACACATGTGTGAATGGGACCAGGCAGGGCCAGGAACAAACGCTGAGCAGTGCAAAACGAGCTGCAAAGGTCTAGCTTTGCCACTGACTCTCCCTGCCCCACCCCCACCCCAGGCCTTAGTTTCCTCCTCTATAAATCAGGGAAAGAATGAGTGCTCTAGCTGCAGGGAGCACTTCAGAGGCCGGTGCATGACACACAGGAGTGTAGCAGGCACATAAAATGTACAAGACAATGGGAGAGTGGGGGGGTGGGGGGGCCACAGCCCCATCTGCAGACTACAGGGTCAACAGGGAGCAGGAATTGTGTGGACAGGCTCTGCCACTGTGTTTCCTGAGAAAGCTTCAGACATCTGTCAGCCACCATTACAGAGCTAGACACCCAGTGTGGCCACGCCACCAGCACAGACACACACACCCCATCCTTTGGGTACTTGTTTGCAGGACTGGACACTGAGCCTAGGACCTCATCGCGCTAGGCAAGCACTCTACCCCTGAGCTACACCCCCAGCTCTCCATGCGGTCTTCATCTTGTCACGATGTAATGGCTACTCTACTGTTGACTGTCAACTTGACAAGATCGCCTTAGGAGACAGGTCCCTAAGCATGCCCAGTTGAGGGCTTACTTAGGTCAGGCTGAGGTGGAAAGACCAGTCCTGAATGTGGGGGGCAGGCACCATTCCACGGACTGGGGTGCTGGACTTAGAACTTGTAATCTTCCTGCCTCAGCCTCTCAAATAGCAGGGATGACAAGCCCTTACCACTAGGCCTGGACTATTGGTACCTTTTGTAGTCTGTGTTTTTCAACCTGAACTTAGATACATTTGTCTCCCCGAGTCTCCTACAATGACAGAGGACAGTGTGGCCTGTCATCAGCAAGAAAGCCATCTGCCACACCCTGCAGCCCCACCTGTGCCCAGCAGACTGTCCCCACTGCCCTATCTCCCACCACTACCCCGGCCTTGGGAATCACCCAGCACCTCTGAGTCAACGCTGTCTCTTTAGCAAAGGTGACCTGCTCGCTACACGACAACTTCCTGGAACCAGTAGGCTGGCTGTGCGAGCAGACAGGCAGTTGCTCAGAGGACATACGAAGGGGGTGGTTGGGACAAGCTGTGTGAGAGGCTGGTGTTGGAGGGACGAGGAGCTCTGTGAGGATCTGGGGGAAAGGGCTTCTAGGCAGGGGCCCTGGGCTTCCTACAGTCCTGTCTAAAGCACCTGCCCACCCACTGTTTTACTTCCTCTACAGCCACGATGGTGGACAGCCCCACACCAGGGACGCTACTTGTGTTCACCTAGCAATCCACTGGTTTGTCCACTTAGGCTGCTGTGGTGTATAAGAGCCTAGGGTGAAACCCTCAGCACTTGTGTCAGACCTGTCAGTTGATCACGCAGCCCTGTTATCTCTCAGCCCCTCCAGGCCCTGAGGAGAGACGCTCACTCCGTACCCCACCAAAGAGGAACTTGAGGCAAAACCCTGAGTTGCTACAACCTGTTGTGAGCCACGCAACTGTGGGGGAGGGGAGGCCACAGAGGGGAAGCAACCTCTCCCACATAGCCCCACCCATCCCTCCCCTGCCAGTCCTCACCCAAGGCTCACTCATCACCTGCTCTACCACACACTAGCCATCCTATAGCAACCCACACCATTCTGTTGGGCCTGCAGAGGGCTTTGTGCCTGAGTTTGAATATCAGATACCCCATTAGTGCCCCAACCCTAGCTTCTTTTGGGAAAATGGGTACATGGATCTTTAAGTGTCCATAAAGCTGTAGGTAGCTCCAGGGCCCCTGTAGCTACCACCTTCCCCCAGGGCAAGCTCTCTTATTTTCCCATCCAGCACACTCACTACTGCCTTCCCTTTCCTGCCTACAGCAGTGGGCATGAGTGTGAGACCCTCTCCTGCACACGGACATAGCTTCCCAAACCCACACCCAGGGCAGACATCACTAATGGAGCACAGACCGGTCTGTGCCTGCTAAGTTTCCTCATTGTTATCCCCCTAGATTCATAACCTACCATGAAGTCCCTCCGACTCAGACCCCAGCTCCTCCCTTTTCCTTTGAGCTCTTCAGTTTCTTTTTCCTGTGAACAATAGGGTCACCACAGTTGGATTAAGACAGGGGTTCTCCACCACAGATCCCTTGACATTTGATTGTTTGGAGTTTCTGCAGAGAAAGGGGTGGAACCCATGCGTGGGGCACACTGCCCTGATAAACAGCTGGGCAGATCTCTGCAATGGGGGCCATCTGGTAGCTTCCATAGCTTCCTGCCTCTAACTAGACAACCAAAGCTGCCTCCAGATATTGCCTAGGTACAAGTCACGGCCAGCTGACCCAGCTAACACAACTGCCACTAAAATGTACATCTGGGCTTCCAGTGCTAGTTGTGCCTCAGCCTGCTGTGTGTTCCAACAGCCTTTCTGGGCCATGCCTCCCTTCTCTGAGGAATGGGAACAAGGAACAGTGCCCTCTCTCCATCTCAGCTCCCGCCTCTGGGAAGTAGTGCCATTGAGTGACTGCTTTTCAGGAGACGAACTATCCTTGCATCTGGCACGGTTGATGATGGCCAACTCTGACTGCTCAAACCCAGGAGCAGCATACTCCCCCTGAGTCCAGAGAACTGTGAGATGCAGAATACAGTGCTACACTGTCAAAAACAAAAGCCAGGCACCCTGCCTGGAGAAGACAAAGTGGGAAAAAGTGCCCTGAGAGCCTCCGCCTTGGCCATAGAAGCCTGCATGGCAGGTGGCTGGGAGCAAAAGTGACAAGCCCACAAGGCAGCAATGCCTGGGAACAGGCCTGATTTAGGTGGCATTTCCTGCCAGAATGCAAGGACAAAGCAGGGCCAGTCACTCAAGGACCTCAGAGTACAGGGCGGGGCAGCTGGCCTCCTGGGTCCCACAACTCCTGCACTTTGGGACAATGGATGGGATGTGCTATTCTCAATGGTGCTGACACTTGACATCTGAGACAATAGCTCTGGGACCCCCACACACACCCAGGTCCAAGGGTTAGCTCTCCCTCCCCCACATCTCCCCAAGCAATTGTCCCTGGACAGGCTTTAGTCCAGCCCCTCACTCTAGAAGGTACTGGGGAAAACCAGGAAACAAGGCACAAAAGAAAGTGGTGCTCCAAACCGTACAGGAGGGGGGCAGTGGCGTACAGGAGGGGGGCAGTGGCCCACGAGGCTGGAGGCTTTCTTGTTTGTTCTGTGCAGCAGCAGCTGTGACCCTGAGGAGGGGATTCCAAGGCAGCCGAAGCTCCTGGACACAGGGCGGATCTCAGGAACAGACCCACAGGGTTTCTCTGCTGCCGCTCGCACATGAGCAAAGCTGCCGAGGCTTCCTTGGCACTACCTTCTTCCCAGCCTCACCCCACTGCACAGAAAAAGAGTGGGGCTCTCAGTGACTAAGGTCACAGTTCTAGAACATCCTGCCTAGTGGACTGAGCTGAGATCCAACCTCTGGGCTGTCCAACATCCAGGCAGCGGCCTTCTGCAGCGTCCACTCTGGCCCAGTCTCATGTCCCAACTGTCACTCATGTCCCACTCCTGAGTCCTCGTGGTAATGGCATATAAAAGCTTTTTCCCCAGGCTCTGTAACAGGTTCTTTGCCCCCAGGGTCTACACCAGCCTAACCTTCTACAACCAGGTGAAGCGAAGGACACCTTTCAGAGGGGATTGAGGGGCCCAGAGACTGCTGTCATCATGGAAGCCTCAGGAAAGCCCACTTGGACCACTGAGGCAGGCTGACGGTGAGATGGAGGAAATGACCTTGAAATAGAGGGTGCACCTGGACTGTCTGTGGGCCCAAGGTCATCCAAGGACCTGGAGGAATGAGGCAGGCAGGAGATCAAAGGTCAGATGCGGATTTGGCCTAAAGACACAAACTGTGGACTGTGAGCAGCTTCTAGACCCTGGAAAGGCAGGTCACGGGCGCCCTCCTACCCTAGAGGCTCCAGGAAAACTGGACCTACTGACAACTTGACTTCAGCTCCCAGGGCACAGTTCAGACTTCTGACCTCTTGTGCTGTGCAAATAAGTCTCTGATGTCATAAGCATAAACTTTATGGTGACGTTACAGTCACGGGGAAGGAAGAGCATGGAGGTGGATGGGAGATGGTTGTGGTGCAGGCCTTTAACCCCAGCACTTGGGAGGCAGATGCAGGTGGACCTTTGTTAGTTTGAAGCTTTTGTTGAGGCCCACTTTTCTTTATTCCCAGCCCATTTTGACTTTAGTAGGATCCCTTCTGCCCAGTAAAATGATTTTCTGTGACAGGGTTTGAGTTTAAATACAACTTGTTCAAGACCAAGCGTCAAACCTTTTGTATTGTTTTGTTATATTTTCTTGGTTTTTGTTTTTTTTTTTTTTTTTTTTGTTTCTCAAGACAGGATTTCTCTGTGTAGCCCTGACTGTCCTGAAACTCTGTAGAGCTTGCTAACCTTGAACTCACAGATCCTGCCTCTGCCTCTCAAGTGCTGGTATCAAATGTGCATACCACCACCACCTGGCTCAAACTTCTCTTATCTTAAAGCACATTCTTACACAGAGAACCTGGCAGGCCTGGTCTACAGAGTGAGTTCCAGGCCAGTCAGGGATACACAGAGAAACCCTGTCTCAGAAAATAAATAGATAAATAATATTGGCCAGCAAACAAGGAAAAGGCTGGTGTGCCAGTGAGGTGAAGGCAGAGATGGGGATTCCCCACAGGATGAGACCAGCGTTGGCCATGGCAGAGTGTTTACATCTCCGTTCACCACACGGCCACACACATATGCTTTACATTAATAGTATTACCAGGCTCACCTGTGCCAGCTTCACATGAGACGCACCCACACAGAACAAAGACACTGCTGCTGTGTGTCGCTTCCCCCCAGCAATGGCCACCACAGTCTCTCAAGCCTTTGGCTCTCTCTCTCTCGCCACCATGGAACATAACGTGGCAGACACCATCTCAAGGCTTTGCACTGGCTAGCCCCTCTGTGCGATTCTAGGCACCAATCTTAGTTCCTGCTCAGGTTTTTGTTTTTGTTTTTCAAGACAGAGTTTCTTTTGTGTAACAGCCTTGGCTGTCCTGGACTCTCTTTGTAGACCAGGCTGGCCTCGAACTCACAGAGATCCGCCTGCCTCTACCTCCCAAGTGCTGGGATTAAAGGTGTGCGCCACCACACCCGGCTAGTTCTAGCTCAGGTATCGGCTCACCAGAGACCCTTCTCCATCTTCCCCCCATGCCGTCCAACCATCACCTGCTAAGCCCTTGCACTCTTCTCGGTATCGTCACGTCTTACTCCCCAGTACAGTGAGGAGGAAGGCTTTGGTCTGACCGTGTACTGCTGTACCCTCCACACCCAGGGAGGTGAACCCTAGTAGGGGTTCCGCTTTGATTTGGGGTTTGCTATTATTATTGTTTCCCTGGCTGGTCTCGAACTCACTATGTAGACCAAGCTGGCCTTGAACTCACGGAGATCCCCTTGCCTTTTCCATCTGAGTCCTGGGATTAATGCCGTGTGCTGATATGGCTGAACCTTAAACCTTATCATAGCCTTAAAGGCTTATCATAAAATAACATTAGCAGTTCCTGAAATTCTATAAAAGATAAGTATTCTCTTTTCTTCCTTTTTATTTTTTGTTTGTTTTGGTTTGGGGTTTTGTTGTTGTTATTGTTGTTTTGTTTTTGTTTTTTGAGGTTTTTGAGGTATGGTTTCTCTGTTTCTCTGTCCTGAAACTCACTATTAAGACCAGGCTGGCCTCAAACCCAGAGTTCCACCATGTCTGCCTTCCAAGTGTTGGGATTAAAGGTGTATGCTCCCACCACCCAGAATTTTCTTTTTCCATTCAAAAAGTATAATTAAAGGTTGGGCAGGTGGCTCAGTAGGAAAAGTAAGGGCCTGAGTTCAAATCCCCAGGGCCCACTTAAAAAGCTAGATTCTGTAAGAGTCTATGTAACCCCAGGAGTGAGGTTAGGAGAAACAAGAAGCTCCCAAGGATTTGCTAGCCAGCCAGACTAACTGAAAGAGTAAACTCCAGGCTCAGTGAGAAACTCTGTGTGAAAAGCTAGTGACAGAGGACTTGAGAGAGGCCCTGGATGTGAGCTTGACATGATGTAGCTAAGCGGGAACAAAGAGAAAACAAAAACAGGAGCCTCCAAGCTGGACCCTAAATGAAACTGAAGAATCAGCCTGTGGGCATCGAGGGAGACTGCTCCTGACACAGGACAAGCAGCAGGTGCAAAGGCACAGAGGCAGTGGCAGCCCGCCTGCGGTGAAAGTACAGTGAGGCAGAGCTACAGGGCAAGAAATGAACCCAGAAACCCAGCAGGAGCCCAGTGTGCAGCACCTCATGGGCCAACAAAGGGTCTTTGACTTTCTTCTGGGTAAGGTGGGAGTCACAGAGAGTTCTAGGCAGGCAAGGGACCAGGCTAAGTGGCGAGGAGGGACTGGGAGGAGGTGGGAGACGATAGCAGACTAAAGAACAGAGCCCGTGTGATTTACCACAGTGGAATGTGGGAGAGGAGAGGGGCACGAAGGCTGGCTCCTGGCCTCTGGCCTCCAACGCAGTTAGGTCAGAGTCACTTTTACAAAACCAGGGCAGGCTGTGGTTTGGAGGGTATGTGGTATGAGAGTCCAATCTGAGGCATTCTTCAGTCTGGCGGTGGAGACAGGCCCCCTGTCAGCAAATGCTTGCCTAAGATCGATTTGGCTGCAAGCATGCTTAGAAGAGGTTTGAGCAAGGGGACTCAGCAGGCACCATCAGGGCAGGCTGTGTAGAGGAGCCAGCTGGCAGCTGAAGCCAGGAGACCAAAAGGTAGACTGGGTAAGCGAGGAGCGGGGTAGGGGTGGGGGTAAGAACTGCTACTAGGGCTTGTTCTCTGCCTTCCCCATTGTGCCACTCCCTGTGCTCCATCCAGCATGGATGAGGCCCAAAAGTAAAGGCAGGTAGCTTCCTGGCTTCAGAGCGCCTCATAGCATAGAACTAGGTTCGAATCCCAGAGCTGTCTCTTCTATGCTAAGGGACCCTAAATGCTAGCCTTGTCTCTCTAGCTTAGCTCCTGCCCCAAACAGAGGGTATTTAGGTCAATATCATCTCTTCCCACACCCAGCCTCACACGGAAGCTGGAGCGCCAGGAGCAAGTTTAGCCAATGGGCTAAAAGGATAGGCCAGCCCAGGTCCCAGTACAGGCTGCGCTGCTGGGATTTTCCATGAGGGTCAGAGTAGGGCTCAAGGGAAATGTGCAACCTCCTGCTACTATCCAAGAGGTTGGCACTGTGGTCTCAGCCCTGGGGACAGAACTTGAGCAAGATGCAAAACTTTCACTCTATAGACAGGTACAAAGCAGAAGAGGGACAGAACGAAAGAGGTGCTGCTTTCGGTGCTGTGACCAGGAAAGACCCCAAAGAGACCAAAGAAGGGAAAGAAACCCAGCAGAGCAGTGGAAAGCCCAGGCCAGGCAGCAGAAAAGCAAGTGCAGAAGCCCTGTGGGAAGGACCTGCTTGCCCTGTGAGCAGGGCTGGCAAGCAGGACCGAGGGGCAGCAGAGGGCACCAGGAATCCAGTTCAGGAATGAAAGCAGATTTCAGACCATGTGGGGAGGAAAAAGAAGTCTATACTAAACAGCCCTAAGGAAGGAGGCTATGTTCCAAATGGCATGGAGGGGCCCCCAGCAGGGAAAAAAAAATGCCCCCAACCCTACTCAGAGTCCTCAGTGTTCAAGGCAGAGCGTACCTCCCACCTTGGGCAGAACCAATGATCCCACAGCAGTAAACAGGGACCCAGCCCTCCTCCCCCACCCCATGAGCCTTTCCTGTCTCCATCTATGGAATGAAGACTGTCCATCCTTGCTTGGATGGGGGTGTCTAATGAGCAACGCTGGAGCTGGGCCATTCAGACCCCAAGCTCAGGGCTGCTCAGACATCACCACCCAAAAGCTTCCTAGGCTACAGCATCTACTAGGACAACCATGTGGGCCCCATGTGGGCCCCACTCTGCAGCAGCCCCATACAGGCTATCTGGCAGCCAAGGGGTCTAAGGAGGTGGCACCCGGCAACCAGACACCTGCCTAGCAACGGTGTGATGGGATGACAGCTGGACTCCATGGCAACTGCAGCTGGGGCCCCAGAGGCCACATACGGCTTTTGGAGGGCACGGGAAGGGGTTCACAGACTCAACTCTAAGGCAGCAGGGCTCACAGGGCCTCACAAGCACAGCAGGTTCCAAAATGCAGGGCACAGAGCATGGGACCAGGCTGAGTTGCATGCCTCATCTCGGAGCTGTGCAGTATTGGGCCTTCACGGTCCACGTGGCGTCCCTCTGTGGAATGAAGACCAACACATCCAACCCAGGGACAATGTCCCATCTCCCTAGTAGCACGCGCGCGTGAGCACGCACGCGCCACACACACACAAAACCAAAAAAAAAAAAAACAATGCCAGCAAACACAGGCTGTAGATTCTGAGAGCCAATATCCCATTTAACTCTACCAACAACTTCCTGTGGTACAGACATGGTAACGTTAGTGCTCTATGCCAAAGACCCGCGGATAGGCCTTCCACCAGGGGCTAAGCAACGCCACAGGTAAGTCCTGGTTGACAATGGCAGCTCCCATCGTCCTCCTCTTCCTCTTGGCTGTCCACATTCCACGTCCCACAGCCAAGACACCCAAGGAGTCCCCAGGACTTAGACGCCAATGCTGGTAGAAGGCATGTGATTAGGGACCGGAAGAGGCCCAGCCAGGCTAAAGACAAGAAGGGGGGACAGTGGAGACAGCAGACACTGGTCTGAAAGGGTGGCCAACCGCTCTCCAGTCCATCAGGCAAAAAGATGCAGAGAGGCAGCTTCTTCATAGGATTTTCCAACTTCAAAAACCCCTTGCTAGTTAATATTATAAAAATATCTAAGAAAAGGCAAAGAAACTAGAAAAGCTGAAATGATTTTGAGAAAGAACACTGGGAACTCCCACGGCCCAATCTTCAGAATGACTGCGGAGTCATAATAATTATGACGGCACACGGTACCAGGGGAAGGGCGTGGGTCTGTGGAAACGAGCTGACATGTACGCAGCCTCTCACAAGGGCAGGATGCAGCTAAAGCAGAGATGTGGAGGGAAGCCAAGAGAGAAAGGGGGTCTTCAACAAACAGTACCCCAGCAAACAGACACAAGGTGCAGCGTAATGAACCTCCCCCAACGACATGCTTCACAAAAGAAACCTGAGAGGGACCACACGGGCCAGGGGCATGACTCAGTGAGCAAAGCGTTTGCCACACAGCACGAGGACCTGAGTTCAGATCCACGGCACTCAGGTGAAGAGGCAGGCCTGGTGGCCCACGCCTGTAACTCTAGCACAGCAGTGCATAGATAAGCAGGTCCTGGGATCTCGCGGACCAAGCAGCTGGCCAAAATGACAAGGTTTGCGTTCAGGGAGAGAGACTCTCTCAAAAAATAAAGTGGAAAGAGATAAACTAAGATAGTCAATGTTGATCTCTATCCTCCTTAGGTAATGCAGAGGCAAGCATCCCCCCACATACATGTACATATACCATACACATATACACATACCACCCATGGCACACACATACTACACACTACATACATACACAGCACACACATTCAATCACACATTTAAATGCAAATTTTAAAACTATGAAACTTGAGGAGGAAAACAAATGGAAAATATCTTTGTGGCTTGAGGTTAAGCAAAGTGACATCAACGTCACTTGTAAGTGACATTCAGAAGTACAGAGGAAGACAAGTGCTAAATCAGCACAGAAACTGTTTTCAGCTATGCAGAAGGCACAGCTAAAACAATGGAAAAATAAGCTAGGCATTGGGGGCAAATATGCATAAATGACGTTCTGGCAAGGGACTTGTCTCCAGACTATAACCCTAGCCCCAACAAAGCAACCAAACAACCCAGCTTTTAAACTAGTTTCTTATGTGACTTCTCCTGGGGTTACACACAGAAATTTCTACCACTCCAGACAGGCAGCCACAGGCCAAAGGAACACCTCACAACCTAGGCCCAGCCTGGTGAACCAATGAGTTTATCAGAGTTTGGTCCAAGAGCATGGTGACCTCCAACACCCATATAATGCAAAATCCCCATCCCATGACAACTCACAGAAACTGTACCACAACAGTCCTCATCCCAGCCACCCTCCTATCTCTGTGTGCTGTAGCACCCCAAGACCACATGCATCAGAAGGAGGCAGGACAGAGCCATGCCTAGAATCTTGGAGGTGGGTCTAGTGATCCTCTCTGATCTCATGATGGCCTTGTGCAGGCAGTCACAGCTATTAGAGCTTCTCCCCCCCCCCCATTGATTTGTTTTACTTGTGGGGAGCATGAATGCAAAGGTGCAGCTGTGGAGGTCAGAGGACAGCTTGCAGGAGTCTGGGACTGACCTCAAGTCTGGAGGCTTGGGGACAAGTGCCTTTGCCCACTGGGCTAGCTCACCAGCCCCAGCTACTCTGACTCCAAGATGGCAGCAAACATGCATATCAGGCCTGGAGGTCAAGGTTCTCACCTCACAACATGAAAATTGTAAAAAGATACGTGAGTAGAAAGCGGGCACATGAAAAGCACTCAACACCGTCAGTGAGGGAGCAGCCAAGGGAGAAGCACAACCTGGCGCTTCTACACGTCTGTCAGAACGGCTTAAAAAGCAAATTGACAATGCCAAGTGGTGTCGAGGATGTGAACCACCATCCTCTCAGATCCTGCTAGTGGGAAATTAAAGTGACGCGGCACCTTTGCAAAGCCACCTGCAGCTTCACAAGCTGCTAAGCACGCTTTCTTCACAGCCCAATAGCTGCACCCTGGTGTTTATTCTGAATAAATGTGAACTCATGTCCACTTGTGAGCTGCGCATACACACTTAGCCGAGGATATGCAAGTCAGCCAGTGATGGAAGAAGACACTGTGCCCTTGGACAGATCGAGAAAGTAAACACATTGAACCATGGGATGTTGTCAGCTCTAAAAGGAACACTCTTGACACACAGAGATGCTGGCTGAACCGGAAAAGCTTTACTGAGACTCAGAAGGCCGTATACCACACAAGTCCCCTGGTGTATAGGCTCTTTTTCCCCAGCTCAACATCATCCTCGGTGAAGCATATATGTTCTAGAAAAGACCAAACTACAGGGCACAGGAAATAGATGAGTGGCTGTGGGGGTGGTAACAGACCAGAGGGCATGGCTCCCCAGAGGCAACAGGAGGTTTGTGGAGGGCAGAGTTGCTCTGTACATGGGCTGCTGTGGGTAATAGCTCCATGCATGTGATACACACACATACATACATACACACACTTTAACCCAAAAAGACATCGTTACTATTTGTAAATTGTAAACGTTAACTATGTTTAAAATATCTCATTCTGGGCTTTTCTAGATACACAGATACAGTAGTAAGCAAAGATAAACATAATCACAAGTACCCCTGTGTGCTATGCAGGAGCACCCGGTAAGCCAGGAGCACACAGTCGCCTTGATCTTGGTTGCTAAGCACCTCAGGGATGAGCTGGTTACATCACTAGGGCAGGTGTGCCTAACAAAGAAACATGGAAGGGAAGTGAGAGGAGAAACAGTGAGTAAAACCCAAAGAGCCCTTGGGCCAAGGCAAAAAGTCCAGATGCTAGAGTCAGGAAAACACGAACCAGCCCAGAAGAGCATACAAGGTTGACGCATTCTTGTCAAACAAGGGCTAGGGAAGGCAGGCCTGAAGGGGGAGTTGTCTGTGACAAGGGTGGAGATCTAGTGGATTCATGGCCGGATGCTGGGGAGCCAGAGTGACGGCAAATTCCTGCTGTGAGCAAGGGTGAGAAAGGAGTTACCTGTGCGGAGAGGGGCAGGCTAGGAAGAAGGGTGCTGAGGATTGGCTAAAGGGCAAGTTTGAGGCCTCAGATGTACCCAAGACAAAGACAAGAGAGAGGGGAAAGAGAGAGGAAAAGAGGGAGTGAGGGAGGGATGAGTCATGTTCTGGCCTGTTGTAACCCAGCTGCCATGTTGTCCTTCCATGGACCAGTCCATCCCTCCCCACACTGCCTCACTTGGAAAAACATCCTTCATCCAAGAATAAAAGAAACTCCAGGAACTCAGCCACTCTCTGGAACAAAGGCTCCAGCTGACTCAGACGTTTCCTCCAGGGTGACAAACTCAACCCTCAGTAAGCCCTCTGGGGCAGGCATGTGACTGGAAAAGGGCAACTCCTGGCACTCACCACTAAATCCAACACACAGGCACCAGCTCAGGCTCCGAGGGAGGCTTGGGTGATCGGGGCGTGGGGGCGCACACCTGTAATCCCAGGAGGCAGAGGCAGGCGGATCTCTGTGAGTTTGAGGCCAGCCTGGTCTACAAAGCGAGCCCAGGACAGCCAGGGCTGCACAAAGAAAATGGGGATGGGGTCGGGGACGACTCTGAAAATCGCCCACACTTTATCAAACATAAGCCATTTCTACCCCTGATGGCTCTCAACCCAGTGGCTGTTGAATTCGCCGGTTCCCTCCAATCAGCAGAGCAGCAGGTTGAGTTTCTGCAAGGGGCTGCCAGTAAGGCTGCATCTTTCCACTTTCCCAGCAGGTGTGGCGAAAAGGATGGTGAAAGCTCCAGCTTGAGACCAAGTCACTTGCTCGCACCAGCGTCCCTTCCTGCTGCCAGAAGTCCAAGAGCTTTCAGGGAATCAAAGTCACGTTTGCTGGAGAAGCCAGCTGACTACCCTGAAGACAATCCTAGCAGGAAGGGAGCGATGTCACTAGCGGCTGCAAGTACTGTTTGCAAATCTGTGTTCTCCACTAGTGCGCACAGAATCTGGGTATGTTTGTGACAAAGGTGGAAGGAAGGCAAGGGCAGGGGTGGTGCAGGACTGAGTCCAGTGGCCAGCTGGGGACTCTTGCACTCCATGCACAGAATCTGGCTTCCCATCCGGTCTCTAGACTGCTTCAAAAGAAGTTGTGGGGGAACTGAAGAGATGGTTCAGCAGGTAAGAGCATTGGCCTATCTTGCCAATTGGGGGAGGGGATAACTGGGACAGACTAAAAGCCCTTGAGGAAATGGCCATCAAATCCCTCACTACAGGCCAGTCAGATGGCCCAGTGGGGAAAGGCGCTTGCTGCCAAGCCCAGCAACCTGAGTTTGGTCCTCAGACCCAGTGGTGGAAGCTGCTCTCTGACTCCAAACACAAGCAATGATTCAAGTGCACATTCACAAATAGAAGGTAGGTAGATAGGTAGATAGATAGATAGATAGATAGATAGATAGATAGATAGATAGATAATAGATAGATAGATAGATAGACAGGCAGATAGATATGATAAAAGAAAAGACCTTCTTGCAATGACTCTTATCAAGGCACTATGAAGGGCAATTTCCATTCCTGTGCTGCCCCACGCTCTCCTGCAATGTCATAGGAGAGGTTGGAGAGATTGCACATCCCCAAGGGACACTAATCAGCACTGATTCTCCGCTAATTCTATGCAAAAGTGCCTCCTCCTCCTAGACACCACTAATGGCAGCAAGAGACCCTGCTGTTCTTAGGACTTCGGCTTTCTTCCTCAAGGTGAAGGCCTCACGGGAGCCCTCCCCCATCCAACTTGCTGGGCCCCACCCAGACCTCAAGCACTCCCTCCTTAGAAGCCCCTCCCCTGAAGACAAAAACTTGACTTCCCTCAGGCACTGGGAATCCACCAGAAGAGTCTGAAGTGTGGACCTCAGCAGAGAAGCTTATCCCTTCCCAGCCTCGGCTGAGTGACCCCGCTCTCAGCTCCCTGCCTGCAAAGCCATTAGGTGTACACTCAGATGTTAGGATACATAAGTCCATCTCAGGGGAGTTCTCAGCGTGATGACTGCTTTGACTGTCAATCAACTCCTTGCCCAGACCTCCTGCAACCAGGCAGCTGAAGGTAGCAGCAGGCAACAGCATGCAGACCCTGTCCCTATCCCTGTGTCTGGTGACAAGACCAGGCAAAACTCTCCAGAGACCTGCACCACTATCTGCTCTGCCAAAGAACCTGCCTTCAAGGTGCTCCAGTCACCAAACTCACCACCCTCACCCAGGCTTTCAGAGCACAGGCCAGGGCATTCAGCTCAGGCTTCTGAGACTGACTCCCTCCCTCCCGGGACCCCAGCCATTCCCCTGGCTGGCTTCTCCCAGCTTTCATTGCTCAGAGTTAATCAACCAACTCCTTCTCCTCACTGGACAACAAACATCTCGAGCCCGCTCGCCTGCATCTGTCTATCTGTCTGTGTCTGTGTGTGTTGTCAGTGTGTCTGTGTCTGTAGGACCTCAAGTGTCAGCCCTCATTCTCCACTTTGTTTGAGACAGGCCTCCGCTGTTGCTGTTTTGCAGCTGTGTATGCCAGGTTAGCGGCCCCTCCCCACAGCTTCCACAGATTCTCCCAACTCGGCCCCACAGACACTCACGCTACAGCGGCTGGTGTTTACAGCGGCCCTTGGGGTTTGAGCGCAGGTTCTCAGACTCCTACCCACTGCACTATCTCCACAGCCCATCCTCAGACTTTTCCAATCTAATGCATCAACAGGAAAAACAGGAATTGAGAGAGAGAACAGGAAGAATGAAGCTTTCTGAGGACAGAGCGGGCTGTGAAGAGAGAGGCCTGACAGGGCAGGTGGTGGGAGCTACAGCAGCTGGGACTAAGGGGCCCTAGGGACAGGGCTGCTCCAAACAAACGGAGGGGCAGGAGGGAGGGGCCAGGTGGGACCCAGGAGCAAAGGCTTGCAAGTAACTCTCTGAGGAAGGAGCCTGGGGCCACACTGGAGGTGGCAGAGTTAGAGGTTGGACCCTTTGCAAGGACCAATGAGCAATGACTACCCAAAGCTCCACTCTAAGCAGATTCCTCCTGCAGACCCCTCAGCACCTGGGGCCCAAGGTGTAACAAATGATGAAGGGTCTGGCAGAGAAGTGAGGCTGGGGAGGAAGAGGAGAGAGGTGTGAGGGAGAAGAGGGGGAAGATAGGGGCAGGAAATGGACAGGTGAGGGGCAGAAAGGCAGGTCACTGTGGTGGGAGCGGGGAGTATCTCTAGCTGATGACCCTGACCTTTCCTGCCCCTCTCCCACAGTATACTTAAGACCTCAGCAGCTAATTGAGTACTGGATACTGACAGCCTCTGAGGCTTCCTCACTCCCTGGGCCTCACTGGGGTCCAGAAATACCCAGCAAAAAGCTGCACAGGGCTGGCAGAAGGCCATTCCCATGGCCTCCTTCCTCACCATGGTGACGGATGGCAGGGCTTGCGCTGCCATTTCAGCCCTGGACCCTCCCTGAGGAGTCTGGGTACATTCTTCCTTCCCATTCACCCTGGAGACAGACTCCAGTGCTCCTGTCCGCTTCTAAGCCCCACTCCTCCGCCATTTGTAACCTTGTGAACATTAACAGTCTTCCAAATGCAGTGAAAGCCAGTTCTGTGTGTCCAGGGACATTGGTCCACACATTGTAATAATTTTTATCTCACAAGTGTTTGAAGGGCTGGTGAGATGCCTCAGTAGGTAAAGGCACTTGCTACCAAGACTGACATGAATTCAACACCACCACCCCCATCCCACAGAGTGGAGGGAGAGAGCTGACTCCTGCGCGCGCGCGCACACACACACACACACACACACACACACACACACACACACACACACACGGGAAAAGTTTGAAAATAAAACAACGGATGCAGAGCATCTCAGATTAAAGCACTGAGGATGCTTGAGGGCCCGCTGGCAGCCATGGCTATGATTCTCAGGCCCTGCACCTTCTAGCCACTTCCTCTTCTTACTGCTCCAAAGTACAAAATTTATACGAGAGAACAAACTGCCTGGTGGTGATGGCGCACACCTTTAATCCCTGCACATGCGAGGCAGAGGCAGGCGGATCTCTGTGAGTTCGGGGCCAGCCTGGTCTACAGAGACACTTCAGGACAGCCAAGCCTATGCAGGGCTACAGAGAACCCTGCAGAGAGAGACAGAGACACAGACAGAATATTAATCTTCTTATAATGGGGGATGGGGGTGGAGAGTCGGGGTAGGGGCTAAGGGTTTGGCTCGGTGGAAAGGGTGCCCGCCATCATGCAGGAGGCACCACATAGACAGGAGGGGGCAGCCAGAGCGTCAGGTGGTCAAGGTCCAGCCTTAGCTACAAAGCAAGCTTGAAGTCAGCCTGGGCTAGAGACTCTACCTCAAAGGGGGGAAAAATTTTGTAATTGTAAGGATTTTATGGGCAGATATGGAAGCTGGGAGAAACCCTGAAAAGGCCCCTAAAGGAGAGCTACTTGCAAATGTTTTTTTTTATTAATTTATTCAGATGCAAATATTTTAATAAGGAAAAAGGCCCAGCAAGTCGACACCCAATGGTACATTTCTACAGCCCAATTTCAAAGAAGGATCAAAACACATCTTTTCCCAGACATCACAGATGACAAGTGGCCACCAGATGCTGGGGACAGGAAATACGGCTATGGTTTATTTTCTTTGTTTTCAAAACTTAGCAATGCCATTAAAAAAAAAAAAAACTGCAAAGAAAAGTAGAAACAATGGAGGCTGTGGGTTATTTGGAAGGGCAGGGGGTGCATTCCTTGTAGACTGCTGTAGGCTTGATGTCGGACATACCTGAAGCCAGTACCAAAGGAGAAGAGACCCAAACAGAACTTCCGGTCAACTTCCTGTATCTGAGAGGCTGTGGGAAAGTTTCTGGGAGCCAAGAACCCAACACCTGAGCCCAAAGAGCTTTCTTCAAGGCACAGGACACATGTGATATGTGTGATGCAAGTTCATCCAAAGAAACACCATGAAGGCCACCTTCAAGTGTCCTTTGGAGTCTTAGCTGCTACCCCAGGGCTTAGACCCCAAAAATCCTAGGTCCCAGAAGCACCAGCCTGGCTATGAGAGAAGGCACCCCACCTTTCATCACACACTTCTATTCCTCCTCCAGGGTGAGTCTCCTCATGCTGCCACGGGAGCCACCCAGCACCCCCAGATCCTGCACACCTGCAGTTCATGTTCTAGCTTCAGGGACACCAAGTCCACCCTGTTTCAGCTGCTCTCGTCTGGACTGTCATCAGTCCCTCACACAGAAAGCCACCAGCCAAGGATTCAATGGGGTCCTGACACTGGCGCCTGAAGTCCAGCTGTGCCCACCCTTCAAATCACCTGTGCATTCAGCATGGATAAGGAAGGGTCCACTGTCCACAAGTCTCATGGAACTGCTCCTTCGGACCTCCACCCACTCTGCGCTGGACCAATGAGCTCCAGGCCTACACCGCTCCACTCAGCAGGGCTGGTACGGAGGATGGTGTGACTTGGACTGATGCTGCTGCTGCTGCTGCTGCTGCTGCTGCTGCTGCTGGAGGAAATGGTGGTGGTGGTGGTGGTGGTGGTGGTGGTGGTGGTGGTGGTGGTGGTGGTAATAACAACTGTAGAGGAATTTTAATTCAGATCATGGCTGCTCTGGCAACAGGTCACATCCAAAGAACCTTCTAGGTCTGTGTGAGCTGGCTGGAGCACAAAAACTACTTTAATCCAGGAGACAGAGGCAAGCAGATCTGAGTTCAAAGCCAGCCTGATATAGAGCAAGTTTCATGTAAAGAAGAACTTCAGTCCAGTTATGTGGTAAATGCCTTTAATCCCAGTCAATGGAGGTAAAGTTAGTCTGTAGAAGAAAGCACCCATGTTTGGAAGTGATGTTTGAGTGGCAGAAAAAGTGACGAATCAGAGAAAGATTTGACAGAATAGGATCTGCCCAGCTCTCAATGAGAACAGGAAGGACAGAGAAGCTGCTTAAGGGAGCAACAGAGAATTAGAAAGAGAGCAGGCAGTTTTACCAGCAGAGTTTTACAGAGAGAGGTTGAATGAGAGACAAGCTAAAGACAGGTGAAGACGAGAGTCAGAGAATGAGAAAGAGCCAGGAGATTAGAAAAGGTTGCTGGAGTTAGAGAGACTCAGAGGACGAGAGAGAAGCCAGATTGAATAAGTCAGCTGGGAGAAGACTTTGAGCCAGAACAGCTGAGCTGAACCAGCCAGCCCAGAGCTCAGAAAGAACAAGAAAGGGTAAGCTCATTAAGGAGTATCAGAGGCTGAAAACATTCTAGGCCTAGGTTAAATTGGATGGAAGATAGACGCTTCCAGGACTAAGCCTAAGTTAGCAGACGGAGGGAGTATGCTTCCGAGACAACAACTGTAACAGTCCAATAAAAGTTCATTTTACCAGCAGTGGTGATGCTGGTGATGACGACTATGAGGATGAGGAGAGGATGAGGTGGTGCTACTGCTGATGATGCTGATGCCGTTGAAACTGACAGTGCTGATGATTCTGCCTATGACCACAATACCATCAAGAGCTTCCTGGGCTCCCAGAATAAACATCAGCCACACCCCAAGTGTCCTCACGAGGCACCTCATTTAACAGGCCATTCCCAAAGGTGAGCATTTCCTTCATGCTACAGGCAGGGAGGCCATAAGAAACAGAAATGTGGCCTGCCCAGGATCACACACCCGATCTTGGCTAGTCCTCTGGTCAGCCCTCCCCAGCTACCTACAATGCTGATGCAGCTGGTACTTGTGAGGCCCCACACAGGTGCACCCCTTACTACTTGTTCCCCGTTCAACCGGCTCCAACCTCAGTACCCCCAGGCTCTTCAGCTCTTGCCCGAGAACTGCTATTTAGTTATTCCCAGAATTTTAGGTGCCAGCACCAACAAGCTAGGCTCAGTCACTGGTCCCTAGCAGACACAAGTAATAGTGAAAAGACAAGAAAGGATTTATTCATTTTGCGTTTAAAGACAAGAGGTCTACATAACTAAGCAGTGCTGGTAGAGGTGTAGTCCTGTCCAGCACTGACTCATCTTTGTCTTGGCTTTGAAATGCTCTCCCAAGAGGCAAGTTTCTCCTCTGGCTGTCACCAGGTCTTCAGCCTGTCCCTTCTCCAAGCGTGAGATTCCTGGGGTGATTTTAATTCTTCAGGGCCTATGTTTGAATGCCCTGGTATCGGAAGTGTCTCAGTTTAGAATGTCGCCTCTCCTGCAGCATGGTGACAGAGTCAAGTTCAGGCTTTAGCCTCTGTCATACCGCATCCCTCTTCACTCCTTCTACCCCAGCATCTTCTACCCCACTGGGGCCCAAACGCCATGCTTTCACCTCCCGCGCCCTTGCCACAACACGGCACCAGCCTCACCAGCCTCCACGCTGGTTTCAATAGAACAGAAGGACCAGCACTCGTTCCTTCCGCCACCTGTAGCTAACGCTCCCCCCTCAGACCTCAGCTTGGCGCCAGCCCCAGTCTTCTTACGCGCTCTATTCCAACACCACTCTCTGTGCGGCCACACCTCCCTCGGCCGAGAGAGCACAACTCACTCCTCTCTGTGCCTCTCAGCCCACCGACTGTCTTTCTGTATGTTGTCTTGCTTGTTTGCTGTCTGTCCTCACCCAGGACCTTCAGGCTTGGCCACTGTCACAGCACCTTGTGACCACAGCACCCGAAGGTAGGTGCTCAAAACGTATTCATGAATGAATAAGTAAGCAAATGCATGAATGAATGAATGTGTGAGTACGGAAATGAATGAGTAGGCAAATGAATGACAAGTGGGTAAGTGAATGAACAAATGCTCCAGTGCATGAATGAGTGAGTAAATTACTGAGTAAATGCATAAAAGAATGAATGTGAAAATGAATGACTGAACAAGTACAAGAGTGAACAAATTTGAGGGATGGATGGATGGATGGATGGATGGATGGATGGATGGGTGGGTGAAAGTGCTGCAGTGTCTTGATCCACTCAAGGCTCCTCTAACTCAGCCTCCTTCATGCATGGATCTGTCTCAGTAGATAATTCTGATCCTCAAGAGAAACAGGACCAGGGTAAGCCCAGTATTCAGAAGTAGCTCTGTTGACCCACCATGACCCATGGTGCATGGCTCCAGGAAGGCAGGTGGCATGGCCACCTAGGGAGGCCTCCTTCTTGGAGCTGGGGCTGCAAAAGCCTAGCTCTACCTGGGACACAGCCTGAAGCTCAGCTCACAGAGCCCGACCCTGGGGATAGGGATGGGATAGAAAGGACAGTGCTCATCCTCAGAGTGGGACAAGGGTAGAGGCCACAAGACTGATTCCCTCAACTCCTGTCCCTCCCTGATATCCAACCATCCTTCAGCTCCAATTTCACACCCCCCAGGGAACAGCCAGGTTTACTACTGCCTCCTCTGAACCACAACCTCATCTTCTACCTGGCTTTGTGCAGTACCTCCCCTCACAACCGACCCGCCCATCTACATAGTACCAGAAGTCTTTTCAAGACAAACTCCCCTTCCTCTGCTCAACACACACATAGCCCAGGGGCTAGCTTTCCACATATCTAGAGAAAAAATATATATATAAGCCACAGTTCCCACATCACCACATGTCCCCACTTGACTCTACCACATACTCCCGCTTGTCAGGCCCTCCAGCCTCCTCACTCTCACCCACCTTGCACCCCAGGGCCTCTGCACTCACCACACCCCCTACACTGGCACCACAAGGCTGCTCTTTTCCCTTTGCTCACTGACAAAGCTAGCCCTTGTGAGGCCTGCCCTGACATCCCAGGCTAAGGCAGTCCATAAGGATCTGCCTCTGATGCTATAACCCACACTCAGAGCTTCAGGTATTGCTAGCCCTAGTCACAGTCTGAAGTGAGTCCTGCCTCACTTCTTCAGTCTCTGCCTGCCTCCCATCCAAAGCTCCTCAAAGGGAACCAGGGGTGAGAACTCTGTTTCCCAAGATAGCAGTACCCAGCTCCACCAGGAACTTGAAAAATATTTGGCAAATCAAAAAGGAAAAAAAAAAAATCCTATTTTGGTTCAACGTCACCCTCGGGCCAGAGAGTTCTATGGTACCCTCACAGGGTCCTGTAATGAGAGCTGTGCACAAGGCACAGGGCTAGCCTAGCCACACGTGCTCTCACGGGGGAGACCACACCGAGGGGCAGTCAGGGCACCTGGACCTGGTGCAGAGCTGGCAGTCTTGCTTCCTTAGCAGTGGGCCCTGCAATGCTGGGGAGGGACAACCCGGCAGCAATGCTTGCAAATTCATCAGCATCGATGACTATCACACTAAATCCAGAAGCTCACGAATATTGTTAAGATGGGATAAAGGTTTCAAAGCAGAGGGAGTTCAGATTCAGTAAAAATATCAGAGTAAATAAAATGGTGGTTAAGCGGATGTCATGAAAATTCACAGGGCTGATACTACAGTGAGTAGACTCAGAAAACACTGATTGCATGGGTGGAGGACAGATGAATGGACAGCGGATGGGTAAATAAATGTGTAAGTGAGTAAAGGGTGGATAGAGTGGGTCGATAGATGAGTGTCAGGATGGAGGGAGGGTAGATGAGTGGATGGATGAGATGTGTGGAAGGATATATGGACGGGTGCGTAGATGGCTAAATGGGCATGTAAGTGGCTGGGTGGTTGGGTGGGTGGGTAGACATACAAGTAGACAAGAGAGGTGAGTGGGTGTGGGTGGATGAGTGAGTGTGTGAATGGATGGATGGATATACAAGTGGATGGAAGGGTGGGTGGGTAGATGGACATACAAGTGGATAGATGGACCGGTGGGCAGGGATCTGAATAATGGAAAAGTAGCAAAGTGAAGAAGGTGGAGAATAGAGGGGAAACATGGGCCCAGCACACAGCCAGCACTCACAAGCCCAACAGCAAAGGGGCGGCACAGTGCTGTAGTCACACGCACAGGCCCTGTGTGGGCGTCTACCTAGTTCAGCCTTTTCCTCATTGAGGGACTCTGTGAGGACATGATACAAAGCCTCTGGCTCAGGGTCCTTGCCAGCAAGGCAGGAGTGAAAAACGAAAGCACTGAAGTACACAATGCTGAGGACCAACAACACACAGCCCTCACACCCGACTCATGTCATGATGATCTGGTGACCCAATGATGGCCGAAGCCAGCCTGGGACGGGGACAGGAGAAAGCCCCAGGCTAGACATGCCTGCTCAGAAGCAACAGGAACAGCTCATTGGCTCAGGCCTGTCATCCCAGCTACTCCAGGCTGAGACAGGAGGATAGTAAAAGGTCAGCCTCCAGAATGAGCTCAGGGTCAGTGTGGGCAACTTAGTGAGATCCTACTTCAAAATAAAAAGTAAAGAGGGGACTGGGGCACGGCAAAGCCCTGGATTCGACCCTCAATGGGGGCTTGGGGGCGGGGCAGCAACACTGAATTGATATCCCCCAGAAGCTCTGTGGAAAGAGGGAGAAAGCGGGGAACAAAAGGTCTCTGTGGTGAAGGGTGCTCATGGAAAGAGGGGAGAGAGTGGCAAGGTAATGTAAGATCCTAGGACAGAGGGCGGGAACTGGGGAGGAGAGTGGGGAGGCTGAGAAGGTAGGCAGGCCTCTGCTGCACTGGCTCTTGCCACTTTGCTCTGTCTCAGACTCCACAGAGCTTGGGCCTAAATGACATGCCTGCCGTATACTGGGGAAAAGAAACAGAAGGTGTAGGCAAAGTCAACCGCGGTGGCCCACACCTGTAGTTCCAGCACTCTGGGAAGCAGAGGCAGGTGAATCTTTGTGAGTTCAAGGCCAACTTGGTCTACAAAGCGAGTCCATGACAGCCAAGGCTACACAGAGAAACCCTGTCTCAAAAAAAAACAAAAAACAAAACAAAACAAAAAAGCCAGAAGATGTGGGTAGCGGAGAAAGGCTCTGGGGCCTGTCTGGCAGAACTGGGGAAAACTGATTCCCTTCATCCAGCCAGAGCCCAGCGCCTTTCCTACAGCCACTCCAGCAGCTGGGGGCACTCCCAATATTCACAACTGAACCCTGGGGTCACATAAACATTGCCCAACCAGCCTAGCTCAGGTACTTAATTCCTCCTCACACCACCTCCCCTGTCCCCTTACCACCCAGCTGAAACATCCCTGAATGCCCAGGGACCTGTATTCTCTGCCCAAGAATCCCAAGGTACATTTATTTCTGGAGATGTGGGAAATCAAGCTAGGGGGAGTGGGTGTGGAGCCGGAGCATATACACGAATAATCAGACACTCATACACAGGAGACACACATGCAGCTAACAGCCCCCACCCTAGCAGGCTCTTACTGTGCAGTGCCACGTGCACGCAGGAACCCCACTTCCGCACAGAAAGACAGTGCACATGGGAGACTAGCCACCTTGGCACCCCTTCTCCCTGATGGTAGGCAGCCTGTGCACGGGCATACTAACAGCCATGGCCAGTGCCTCTGAGCTCTCTCTGCGTGCCACACAACTCCAGAGGGGTACCACTCAAGAGATGGGGACACTGAGGCACCAGAATCATACCGCTGATGTCATACAGGAAGCATTCATGATTTTAGGACCTGAAGAGGTGACGACGGATCCCCAAATGACCTCACTCAGTGAGGGTCACCTTAGAACAGAACAGGAACAGGCTCAAGCTAGAATTATGCTGCACCCCCAAAAGAAGAGTCCCTGATTCAGTCAAGGCCCTCGCCTAGCAGAGCACCTCCCTCTTGCCAGCAAGTCGCCAGAGGGCAGAGTACGAGCTGGCAGCCTGTGTGGACCACAGATGTGTTGTGTTTGGCTCCTGAATTGTTTGTTGCAAATGTGACTGACTTGCCAGCTTTTAAAAAGCAAATGATTTCATACCAAAAAGTTGCATTTCCGGCTGTTGGAAATCTTTTGCAATGCTAAGCTTGTGAACTGTGGCTGTAACCATGGCTGGGAACTGTGGCTCCGTCTTGAAGCAGCGCTTCATTCCGCTGCGAGAACACACACTCTCCAGAAGCCCCAGATGCACGTGCATTGGGGACACAGGCTCTGCAACAAGGCTGCCAGGCCTAACCAAGCTCTGCTGTTTCTTGGCCATGAGACTTTGGGCAAGTCACGTCATGCTTCTAAACCTCAGTTTCCTCATCTACAAAACAGTGGTCAGCCCACAGGACTGGTGGCTGTGCCCCGTAAGCACACAGTGTTAAAGAGAACTCTGGTCTCCCCAGTGTCCAAGCCAAGGCTCAATTCCTCTATCATATCAAGAACTAACACACAGGTAGCACCTATCTCATTTGACAAATACACTATCCAAACTCAGTCCACCCCAAAACCTCCAGACCACACCTGCGTGTGTACTCAGAACAATGAAAACACTGATGTGTAAATGCCACACACAAAGGACGCTCACAGCAGAATTTCTCACAACAGTGGAAACCCAAATATCAACAATTGAGTGAACTAACAAGATATGGTACATCCATACACTGGAATATGACTGAGCCAGGAAAAAGAAATGAAATTCCGACCCTTGCTGTAATGACCTCTAAACACATTATAAGTGGAAAAAAAAGCCAGACACAAAGGACCACATCTTGTGAGATATCATTAACATGTGATGTTCCAGCCAGATAGAGAAAAATTAGATCTGTGGTATCCATGGGTGAGAAGAATGGAGTGGCCATAATAGGCTTTAGGTAGATTTCCAAAGTGATTAAATGTTCTGGGATTGATCCAGGCAGTGGTGACACACACCTTTAATCCCAGTACTCAGGAGGCTGAGGCAGGATCTCCGTGAGTTCAAGGCCAGTTGGATATTCAGAGTGAGGAGTGAGTTCCAGGACAGCCAGGGCTACACAGAAAAACCCTGCCTGAGTGGGGGTGGGGGTGGGGATCTGGGATTATGGGCCTATAAAATGGTTCAGCAGATAAAGGTGCTTGCCATCAGGCCTGGCCACCTGAGTTTAATCCCCATTACCCACATGGTAGGAGAACACTATGCCTTTAAGCTGTTCTCTGGTCTCCACACATGCACTCACATAAACAAAAAATAAACAGGTTAATAAATGCAAAAGAAAAATTTAATGTTCTCAGATTAAAAAGCAGGGTGGCTGTGGCACTCTGTGGAACTACGAAAAGGAAAATCTACTAGATAGAGTGAGTTACACAGAAAGGGTCAACTTCATGCTACGTGGATTCTATTCTCAATAAAAATGGGCTGAGAAGGTAGCTCAGTGGGTAAAGTACTTGCCAGGCAAGTGTGAAGATGTGGGTTCAAATCTCTAGAACACTCTTAAGCCAGACACAGAAGTGCACACCCATAATCCTGATACTCCCACATGGAGACAGAATTCCTGAAGCCCTAGACAGTGGTGAACAAGAAATCTGGTCACAAACAAGGTGAAGACACATAGGCACATCTGGGAGACAAGTGTTCTATAACCTGTTTTATACATTAGGAAATCAAGGCTCAGAGATTTTAAGGGGAAACGAGTATTTTCCATAGCCACTCTAATACTGGAAGTGGGGCAAAGGAGAGAGGATAGGGTCATATGGTTTTTTTTTCCTCAACCTGGATACCTAACCTGCTGAGCTGTGGGCATTAGGGTCTATGACCCTTGCTCAGGAAAGTCACTTTCTCTCAAGTGAGGGTCAAAGGCCACACTGGGACACCTCTTAAGCGCAATCTCACCAACATCTCCAAAGACCCCCCCCCCAAGAGCAGCACTCTAGGTGGACACATTACTTATTTGCAGCTCCAGAACAGCTGCGGCCATCGATAAATGACCTTAACGACCCACAGTGGGGACTGTCCTTGTCAAGGCAGATGGGAAGAAAGCATGTAGGCTTTCCTAAGAGATTAAGACTGGGTCAGATGTCAGAACACAGATTCTGCAGCCCCCCACCCCCACAAGGGTCTGCCCAGGGCTTTCCCATGAGGTAATCCTTACTTGCCAAAGACCCTTCAGGACTAGAGAATCTTCTCAAAGCCCAGTGTGTCCCTCACTCACCAGAAAGACTCTCCATGGGGCAAGAGGACTCCCAAGAGACACCCCTTCCCCTTAAGGATGGCTGGGGATCCCTGCACTGGCACAGGGCTACAGATGAGTGGCTCTAAAGCAAGGGCCTGCCTCTGAGCAGAGAAAGGGGCCTGGATGTCAGACAGGCAAGTCTCTGAGCGGACCCATCCTCAGATGCAGGAGCCATGTGTGAAGTATTGGGACCCAGCCAAAGATGGGGAGGCACCGAGAGGCGCAGCGGGTAAGGAAGTCCAGTGTAGGCTGGCAGAGCCCCAGAGCTGAGGAGGCTGTGCAAAAAAGGAAGGGGAGGGAAACAGACCAGCCAGAGACTGAAATCAAGAAGCAACCTCAGAGAGAAGGAAGAGACCAGAAGGTGGAAGCCCTATCCAGCAGCCCCTAGCAGTGAGGGTGGGAGGTGACTCCCAGGCCAGAGCTCCCAGGACAGCTCCGTGGGAGGAGGAAGCTGCTCCAGGCTGGGGGCTGGGTCTGAAAGTGCCAAGCAGCCGGCCAGGTTGCCATGGCCACAGAGACAAAGACAGGGACTGAGGAGAGGCTAGGACAGGGGCCCCAAGAGGGGCCTCAGCTGCTGGTGGTCCCTGGGGAAGCCCAGCTCTCTGTACTAGACAGGAGTTCAACATGGCTGATGGGCAAGCACCCTTTCAGGAGGGCATGCAGGTTCAGTTCTGTCCAGGCGCCTGCTCCATGCGTCAGGACCTCACCTGCCTGAGCCTCGATCTTCTCCGTCTGTTCAGTAGGTGGAGACCCTCAGCTGTCCCAGCTTCTGGGGGACAAAGAGCAGGCATGGGAGGGACACAACCAACTTGGCTACCGATCTGTTTCAGGTACGCTCTTCCTGAGACAAGCTAGCTCCCAGAAGAACAGCTTTCTCTCTTTTAACACCTAACCCATTTGAGACTGGTACTTTTGTAAAATGCAATAAAAATGAGTTACCAAAAACACACAGTCAAAAGACAAACTACAAAACTAATGGTTTCTAAGCTCTGGCTGCAACTGGCACAGACCTTAAGCTCTGGCTCTGACTTCTCACTGCCCACGACCCGCAATGTTCACCTGATCAGGGGACTGTCAGAGCTCCCTAGGACAGGACAATCAGTGGACCTACAGCAGTAGCTCTCAACCTTCCTAACACTGTGACCCTTTAATACAGTTTATCATGTTGTGGCGACTCCCCCAACCATAAAGTTATTTCATTGCTACCTCATAACTGTAATTTTGCTACTGTTATGAATCACAACATAAGTATCTGATATATGGAATATCTGCTATACAGGATATCTGATAGGCGCCACCACCCACCTTCCCCCTACAAAGGGATTTTGACCCAGAGGTTGAGAACCACTTGCCTAGAGGCAGCATGACAGAGAATTCCTCCCCCCCTTTTGGTTCTTCAGAGAGAGTTTCTCTGTGTAGCCTTGGCTGTCCTGGACTCACTTTGTAGACCATGCTAGCCTCGAACTCAGAGATCCGCCTGCCTCTGCCTCCCAAGTGCTGGGATTACAGGCATATGTCACCATGCCCGGCTGACTTGAACTCTGTGACTTCCTGGCAAAGAACTTAACATCTTTGTGCCTCAGTTTCCCTATGTGCAATGGAAAAATAACATGAGCAGCAGCGTCTCACAGGTGGTTCAGCAGCAACTCTATAAATTAATCATGAGGACTCTTGAGTGCCATCCTTGAGGAACCAGAAACCCTCCCATACCCACTGTCATTGTAAAATACCATCAGATGTCGGGTGCTTCCACGGCTGCAAATTTCCCATCTCCTGACCCTCACTCACTGGTCACTTTCTGACACATCGTGTGGGCGTCTGACGTCTGACATCCTGCCTCAACACTACCTAGAATGTTAGGCCCAGCTGATTTTGGTTTTTGGTTTGTTTTTTTGTTGTTGTTTGTTTGTTTGTTTGTTTGTTTTGGGGTTTTTTGTTTTTGTTTGTTTGTTTGTTTTGCTTTTGTGAGGTGTATGTGCATGTCTGTGTCTGTGCCTGTGGGGCGGGAGGTTGGGGGGGCGGTTGTCAGGGAGTGTCCCTGTCCCTGCAGATCTGATGGATTGATTTTCTGGGCCATCTCCCAGACTAACTAGTGTTTTTGAGCCAGGGTTTCACTGTATATACCAAACTGGCCTGAAACCCATGGCAATCCTCAGGCTTCAGCCTACCAAGTGCTAGGAGTACACCATGCCCAGCTACCTACCCTATCTAGTTTGTTTGTTTTTTACTGTTATACAGAGTTTATTAGATAAGCATTGGGGGGGGGGGAGAGGAAAGGGAGAAGGGGATACCCGAGAGAGAGAGAAATAGAGAAAGAGAGAGAGAGAGAGAGGAGAGGTAGAGAAGTAGAGAGAGAGCCACGTGGAAGTGTCTTTTATACCCTATCTAGCTTTATATACAAGTGTATCTTATATAAAAATGGTTATAATAATTTTTCAGTTAAAAGACACAGAGGGATGTGAGGGTCATCTGGTGGGAACCCCACTGATCATCAGAGTTGATTTGGCTAGACAGTTAACTGGCAGATGTCCCTCCCATCCCCCCCCCCCTCCATGTGCATCCCTCCCACCCCTGCGCACTTGTCAAGGAAGACAACCTGCCCAGACAGAGGGCCAGTCTTGGGACACCGGAACACAGGTAGCTGCAATCCCACTAATGCTCGATGGCAGAAATCAGGGCTGGGGCTGTGACTCAATCGGTAGAGGCTTCCCCCCACCCTGCCCAACATCCAGGAGGTCCCCAGCACCCCGCCAAGCAGGTGCGGTGGTATACAACCTGTAATCATAACCTACAACCTAGAATCCCAGCAGGAGGATCAAGTGTTCAAGGTAATCCTTGGCTATGTGGTAAGTTCAAGGCCATCTTAGGCTACACGAGATGCTGTCTTGAGGGACTCTAAAACAGCAAGTCAGAATTGTGGGTACTGGAGGAACAAAGAGAAGGGCTAGCCTATTGGCGCTGGTGCCCCTCCCTCCCAGAACTGGAAACCAGTTATATAGACATTGTGTCAGAAGTCTACAAGCCTTACTTAACACTACATTTTGCAAATAAGATTTTATTAAAGGAGCCAAACATTTAAATGTTATGGAGAAAAGGGAGCTAGCCAGCTGATCAGAGTGGACAGTATATATGGACAGCCCCCAAATTCCATCACTCCCCCTTCCCAGAGAGAGGTCTCCACTGGGGACGAAGCCCCCTACTGCTCCCCAAGAAAGCAACAAGTGAGAATCAAACTGGCCTTTGTGGTTGGATCCAACACAACAGGACAAAGAGCCAAATGAGGGGCAGAGGGGGTACCCCAGCCCCCCAGGACACTGAAGCCCATTCATGTTGGAGGCTGGCCACTTCCCCAGGGAGCTGGGAACAATATTCCCTTTTACCACCCTTCTTGTCTCCTACTTCCGCATTTAATTGCAAGTTCATGGGTATTAAGTAGCTCACACAGCTGACCCAGCTCCCTCTCCCGGGCCCCATCCCCCCAAAAAGAATGGCACAGCATGGCCTCTGTTCCCAGCCCCTCTGTGCTGTGATCTTTGCCCAGAGATGAGAAAACAGCCACCCCAAGACCCCACTTTGTCCCCAGACAGTTTTCTCACCTCGCAAGCCAGGCCATCCTGTCCTCCCCATTCCAGATCATAGGTGCCTCAAGGATGGCCTCTGCTCTGAGCCTTGCATGCTTCCTTCACTCCTCACAGTAACCTGTAACCCCGCTGACCCCTAGGGAAACTAGGCAGCCAGGGCTCCCAACAGCAAGACTTCTCACCCAGGTTCCCCTTCCCTAGGCCACCTCCTGGCTCCCACCTCAGCAGGTAACCAAAACCTTGGATCAGCTCTTGTTCAGCTTAGCAGCCCTTAGGGCAGTAAGCCATCCTCCCATCCTTCCCAGGCCCACCTCCACCCTGACTTCTGGGTTTCCCACCTCCAGAATGTCCCCAAGCCCCTCTCTCTCTCTCTCTCTCCTCTCTCTCTCTCTCTCTTTCTCTCTCTCTCTCTCTCTCTCTCTCTCTCTCTCTCTCTCTCTCTCTCTCACACACACACACACACACACACACACACACCTTGAAAGTCTCCATCTTCACAAAGTCTTCCAGGTAACTCCCCTCCACAGAGAGGCCTCACCCCTACCCTTCTTTTTCCCTTCCAATCTGCTCCCCCACACATCCCTCACCCCCACCCCACGACCAGCTTTGCTTAGTCTCCTGGTCACCAAGACACCTGGTTCAAGGTGCCACCAGACCATGCTAGATTCTGACTGACAGTACCCCAATAGCCTTGTTGTTTTTCTAGTTCGGGCTCCTCACTTGACCCAAGGGGACTACAGAGACTCACAAGGTAGACCGCCCCCGCCCCTTCTGCCTGCTTAAAGCCCTCACTGCATCTATTCTCACCCCCAACTCCACCAGAAGTCCTGTTCCACCTCCACCGCAGGCCCTGAGCTGCTGGCCAAATCACTGGCCTCATCTCAGACTCAAGCCCTCTTGGCCTGACCACCCGCAAACTACAATGTCCTCTGAGGAGGGGCTTACGGGTGGGGCTACCAGTCCCCAAAGCACACCTGGGGCCAGCAGGGGCAGAAAACACTTAGGCTCCCAGCAGGTGATTGACTAACACTTGTCAGGATTAGGGAACTGGAAACAATTCTTTGTTTTCAGGGACTGCCTGGGAACTTCCTCACCTTCATTCTGTCAACAGAAACAAGTCGCTGTGGAAAGCAGTCATTACTCCATATATATTTATTCCACAGATTTCTCAAGAACCTGTACCCAGTTCCCAGGGGCTGGCTGCATGGAACTACCTCATATCACAATCATCTGACAAAACAAACGGAGAGATCTGTAAATTCCTCTGTCCTGTACACTCCCGAGCCAGGGCAGCTCCTGCAGATCCCAGGAGACACTCCGAGCTGCAGTGGCACTGCCCTGGAGTCTGCACACAGCAGTACCACCTGCTCAAACTGGAGCTTTTCAGTCTAAGGACCACACTTTCCCTAGCGTGTACCCAAATACAGAGGGGGCCCTGGCACCCTATGTGCCTATAGGCAGAGCTCTACCAAATGACTTTAGAGAGGGCCAGAGGGGGTGAGTGAGGTGGGCCTTGTCTAGCCTTCTAGGAGGGGTGGGGGACCCTGCCCTAAACTGTACCTTGCTGAGGCCTGGCTCCTGCTGGACACCTTCAGCCACAGACAGCATTCCCCTCTAGTCTGCCTCTGGGTCAGGGGCCAAGTCCCACAAAAGGGGGCTTGCACTTTGATGTGGTAGAGGAGGAGCCAGCCTGACTCAGGGGTCTAGCCAACAGAGGAATGGAGGTGGGGCTAAAGCAGGCCTCACCAGGGCAACTAGAACAAAACTATCCCACTAAACCCCCCATGCCATCATCTCACGGAAACCACACACTGATCCTCCTGTCAGTCCCCGTTAATGGGTAGAGAAACCAAGGCACAGAGAGGCTAAGTAATATGTTGTGGGTTACACAGCTTCCCAGAGTTGGACCCAAAGCCAAGCTTGTCTCTCACTGAACCTGAAGTTAAGCTGGCAAGTTCCAGCTCTACCATCCACAGCACTGGGGTTACAGGGACATATGCAGCCATGCCTGGCTTTTTATGTGGGTGTGAGAGACTCAAACACAGGTTCCCGTGCAAGCACTCTCACCCACTGAGCCATCTCCTCCACCCTAGATATGGAAATCTTGAGTCTTAAAATCAGGACAGAGAAACCAAGATTGCTGTAGTTGAAACACTTAGACTTCAAGAGGTTCCTCTGTGACAGGACCCTGAGAGAAGACAGGGGTCCTGAGAGGGTATCACAGGTGCACTAACAAGCTGAAGCGGGAACAGAGAGAATGAAGGGGGGCTTCCCTGAGAACAGGAGTATGTCTCAGACCAGCAGCATCTTGTCTGTCCTTATCTCCTAAACCCTGTTAGATACACAGGTGGTCCAGAACCCACAGTAGTACAGAGAGTAAAACTGAGGTGTCCCAGCATGGGCCCCAGCTTGAGGAAGACAGGCATGGCTGGTCTTCGGGGCACCCCTGGGAACCAACAGGCTCCAGTTGCCCTGGTGAAACCAGCTTTAGCCCCACACTTCCACAGAACAGCCCCTCCAACCTACCAGAAAGAGTGGGGACCAGTCAGGGCCTCCAGAGCGTCCTTTCTCTCTCTCTTAGCCCTGAAACAAGATCCACGAGGCCCAGAGGTGACATATGCAGAAAAGGGGGGGGGGGACACCCGCCAACAGTTATGGGAGTGACAGACTCCCTGTGAGCCAAGCCATCTGGAGGCCCCTCATGATGAAGGAAGGGGACCCAACAAGACTGAGGTAGGGGTGGGAGACAGGCGAAGCTGCCTGTCATCAAAGCCCATAACTCCCCTCCCCCATTAGCAACGCTACCCATTTCAAACCCCTTTCCAGAGCCCCCAGTGTTCCCAGTTTCTGAAAGTGGAGCCTTAAGTACTGTCCTGGTACAAGCAGTTTGGGAGGAATTTGGGAAGAGGTAGGTGGCCCAGCCTGGCCAATCAGCACAGTGCTACACGGTGAGCGCGCGCGCGCATGCGAGCGCGCACACACACACACACACACACGCACACGCACACACACAACGGTTCTATCATGGAGGGACACAGGGAGCAGGCAAAGGAGCTCCTGGATCTGGCTGTGCCTGAGGCCCAAGTGTGAGTCAAGTGGACACACGAAACCTTTTATTTGAAGACTGGGTTGGAATTTCTGCAAACAGTCCCTCTTTGGATACCCATTCAAGCATTTACCACCGCAAGGTGTCATAACAGCCTGCATGCCCTGTCTCTTCTAGACAAGACACACACACCATGGATCACCTCTGATCATGGAAAGGGACAGGTGACAATGACCAGAGGGGGAAAAAGACAAGACCTACACACCTACACAACAAGCAGAAGTGCTTGAAAGAGTAAAGACAGAACACAGGCACTAATGCGTCAGAAAGGTTGGGGAGTGAGTCTGGAGAGGACACGGAGAAGCAGACAGGCCAGGGAGCGGGGTACCCCCGGGACTTCTGAGAGCAGGATACCCACAAGTAAGACGCCTGGCAGAGACCTAAAGGCGAAGAATGTGTGGGTACCTGAGGAGCATTTCAGACCAAGGATGAGTTAAGGCCCTGAGGCAGGAGGTGTCAGCCATTTGTGCAGATGAGGTCAGAGCAGTGGAAACAGAGTAGAAGTGACCCGGTAGGGCAATCGGGGTTGCAACAAGACCAGGACTCCATGCTGAGTGAGTCCCTGGAGAGAACTAAGTGTTAGGGCTGGGAACGGAAGCCAGGTAAAGGCTACTGCCACCTTCCTGGTAAAGACAAAGAAAGCTAAGGCCATAGCCATGGGGTATGGCTGAGGCAAGAGGGAAAGAGGTGAGGTGAGGCCAGACTGTGGCTGCTGTGGAGATGAAAAGGCAGGCTGGGACAGGCTGGAGAGGAAGAATGGACAGAGATGCCGAGGCTAGCGGGGCTACAAGGATAGTGGGGGAAATGGTGGCTCTCGGTGTCTGCTGGACACCCAAACAGACCTGTCTGGTGTCAGTCATCTAAATAGAGCGGCCCAGGTCGGCACAGAAGTTAGTGTGGGAAGATGTAAATCTGGGGAAAGGTTAACCAAGGACAATACCAGCCACAGAATGCAAAAGAGATGAGGACCTGAGAGAAAGCATCATCCTATCTCCCCGTCACTAGACTTTCACAACCCCCAGCCTCCTGTGCTGAGGGAGGGATGTCAGGACCCTGCTCCCACACAGTGACTTTCTACAGACATGCGATTTGCCCTGGAGAGAGAAGCAAGGTGGCCATCAGCTCTCTCCCAGCCCTAGTGCAGAGGACCAGGACAGAAACTAGGACCAGGGGGTAGCTAGCTGGGCTGGTAGGGACTGCAGATGCTGTGCTGCTATCTGCCTGGAGCAGCAGAGACTCTTCCCGCCACCTTCCAAGGCTACCAAAGACCTGACAGTGCAGGGTGGGAAGGTGTCTTGGTGGGGGCACTATGGTGACTAGCAGGAACCTGTACAGCCAGGACAGACAGGGACTTACACAGGGTGTCACTGTCATCTTCTCTGAGCACTCCGTCACACACCACAAGCTCCTGGCTGCTGCACTTCTGACTCACAGCTCAGCATTTGAGCAATGCGCCCAGGTTCAAGTCCCAGCTACAGCTAGATAACAGAAGCCTGTAATGGGCTGTGATACCTTGCCAGTCCCCATCACCTCATCTATAGGGAGTTGTTCCACACTAAAGTACTCTAGTTATCAACTGTCACCTTAGGCAAGTGACATCTCTCAGCTCTAACCACATGTACTGGTAAGAATATGGTGGCACACACTTTTAATCCTGGTAGGCAAATCTCTATGAGTTCAAAGCCAGCCTGGCCTATATAGTGAGTTCCAGGCCACCAAGGCCACATAGCATGACCTCATCTCTTTTCTTTTCTTTTCTTGCTTTTTTTTTTCTCCTGGTTTTTCCAGACAGGATTTCTCTGTGTAGCCTTGGCTTTCCTGGACTCGTTTCATAGACCAGGGCACAACCTTGTCTCAAACAACCAAAAAGGGCCAGCCTTGTTGGCCAGACCCTTCCCTGTGGGTCCATGAGGTGTTTGTCTGTTGCACGCATATTTATATGCGGCATAAACATGAATGCATGTGCACACACATGCTGTCTTAGTTTGCTTCTGCTGCTGTGATAAAAACCACAGGGAAGCATCTATTTGGCTTAGACATCCACATCAGAATCCATCACTGAGGGAACTCAGGTCAGGAACCGAAGCAGAGGCCATGGAGGGGCACTGCTTGCTGACTTGCTCCCCAAGGCTTGCTCAGCCTGCTTTCTTGTATCTCCGAGGACTCCCAGAATGACACCATCTCCAGTGAGCTTGGCCTTCCCACATCAATTATCAATTGAGAAAATGCCCCACTGACCAATCTTTTTTGGGCATTTTCTCAATTGAGAGTTCTTATTCTCGAATGATTCTAGCTTGGATCGGGCTAACATAAAACTAACCAGCAAAGAGACAGAAGTTGGTTATCGGCTCTTCTTCTATTGTTCCACTCGATCCACCAAGGCAAGGTCTCAATGAACCCAGAGCCCACCGGCCTGAGTCTAGCCAGCCCACTTGTCCCGGGATCTTGTCTCTGTGTTTACAGGTAGCCACTGCATCTCCCTGGGGGTTTTGTAGGTTCTAGGGATCTGAATTCTGGTTTTCATGCTTGCTCAGCAAGCATTTTACCTGCTGAGCCATCTCCACAGCCTGATACCTCCCACCATACCTGTGCTACCCACCAGAAGTACCCAGTCCTGACAGCCCAGTGCCACAGCATCTCTGTATGTCCCCTGGTAGGCGAAACAGGTCTCACTTGGGAACAATTGTGCACTCGCTCATCACCATGGTTACAGAGGCCCATCAGTGGTTTATAGAACCCAGGGCTGTATTCTGGGTATTCTCTAAAGGGCCTTTCTTTTTCTTCTGGTTTTTTTGGCTTGTTTCTGTTTGTCCTGTTTATTCTAAACTACAGGTTTGGCTTGTTATCCTTAGTAATGCCTATCATTAATGAGTCACTTGCCATCCGCCCAGCAGCAGAGTGGACAGCTGCTGCAATGCTGCCCTGGTCCAGGCGGAAGGTGGACAATGATCAGAGGAGGGAGAGTAATTGTTGTTGCTCCCACTTTACAAAGAATAAAGCTAAGGCTCAAAATGATAAACAGGAGTTGGAGAGATGGCTCTGTCAACAATTACCATGAGAACCCAAAGGAGAGGTGATTGACAGATAGATGGACACATAGATGCCAGATAGACAGACAGATATGCCTTGCTCCCAAGTCACATAACTGGATATGAAGAGAAAGATGAAACAAGTTTCCATACTTTGGGCCTTTAGTCTGCAAAGTTCTCTAACAAGGGACCATGAAGCGCCCTTAAGACCCACTATGAGCCAGGCTCTGGGCTCAACATCTGCAATGTCAAGGTCAAGGGGTACCAGACAAAAGGTTCCATAGGAATGGTGTGATGAGGCGGGAGCAAGGAGGGCCACAGATGTCCAGGGTGTGGGAACAGCTCCTTGGAAACATGCAGAGTGGATGAGAACCCAATGGGCCAATCCCTATCCACACATGGATGGGACAGAGAAGGGACCATCCCGAGCAGCAGCAACATCCCAGCAGAATGGGGCTGAGGATGGAGCTAAGCTGTGCTGAGGCAGGGCCAGAAAAATTAAGGGCCACACTGGGTACAGTGAAGGGATGGGAGCGAGAACAACGGAAGGTACCCAGCAGAGCCCGCGACAGGGTGAAGATAGCCTCGATCTCGGCACACAACAGATCACAACGCAACTGTCTTTTATGTCCCTGACCCTGTCAGACTAGGGGCCCCCGCACACTACCATCACCTGCTGAAGCACATGTGTGCCAAACAGCAGTACAAGAAATCCAAGCCTGCCTCAGGCCTCAGCGTTTCAAAGAAGAGCCTGGTACACAGCCTACAGTAGCTTTCTTCAAGCTCTTATGTGCTGCTATGGCTTAAGTTATTGTTAATGATTCCGCACTCATTTGAAAAATGTCTTAGCTATAATTAATGTAGTAGTGCAAAGATGAAGATAAACCTCTCCCCATTCTCGGCCTGAGGCCACCTACGGTGGCACCCTGGTGCCCGTCCTACAGTAGCTTTCTCCACGTTGTTATGGCTTACAGTGTTCTTTTCAAGAACAGCCTGCTACTCCATCTCCTCCAGCTCCCGGATGACCAGCATGTGTCATCTCAGACTGTAGGTTAGGCCTCAAGCCCATCCCTCTCAAAAGCTTCAGTCACCACCCTGGGTGCTGCTGGAGGCATGGCCCAGCAGAAGGAAGTCAGCTCTCTGGACACTTCACTGCAAAGAGATTAGGGCCCAAGCCCCTCCCTCTGCGCTTCCTGGCCACCCTCAAGTAAGCAGGCTTCATCCACCTGTTCCCACAGCCATGGTGTACTGCCTTATCACAGGCACAAAGGCAACTGGTCCAACCAAACACTGAGACCTCAGAGATCATGACCTAAAAATGCACCTTGCTTTCTTAAAACTGACTCTCTCTGGTGCTTTGTCACAGCAACAGAAAGCTGACTGACACGTTCACCCAGACAGCCTTTTTGTGCTTTCTTTCTTTCTTTCTTTCTTTCTTTTTTTTTTTTTTTTTTTTTTTTGGTTTTTCGAGACTGGGTTTCTCTGTGTTAACAGCCTTGGCTGTCCTAGCACTCTCTTTGTAGACCAGGGTGGCCTTGAACTCATAGAGATCCACTTGCCTCTGCCTCCTGAAGCTTGGCTAGCTTCTCACATGAAGATAAGGGGTTCAAAATCAGGTCTTTGTGCTTTCAAAGCAAGTGCTCCTACCCAATGAGCCACCTCACCAGACTCACATGCTTTTGGGGTTTTTTTACCCCTTGATTTTATTCGAGATATTCCCAAGGGAACAGAGCCAAGGGTGCTGAGATGTTTTAAAGACACTGCCAAGCTATTTTAACACTTGTGCTGCTCCGCCTGTCCCCTGCAGCCATGCCAGCCTGGTATCACAGCTGCAGTGAACGCATGAAGTATGAAGGACAGAAGGTTGACGCTGACACGTGGCTCCTCGGCAGAATGGCAGCTCCGCATCATCCTCATTCCACGACAAGCCAGTCTAGAGCATGCTGGCTAGGCACTAGGGTGCACACCTGCACTCCTAACTCCAGCAGGCTAAGGCAGTGAAAGGGTTTGAGGCCAGCGTGGGCGACACAGCAAGACTCTCAAAACAATAAATAAATAAAGGGGGAGGGGGCACTGCTAGGAGAAGGTAGCTCAATGAGGGAGCACTTGTCTAGCATGTGCAAACACTTAGGGTCTATCCTCTCCTCCGCCCCACCCCCCAAAAAAGCACTAGGGCACAAATAAAAGCAGGGGTAGGTGGGGAATACGCCACACCATTACAGGGGCCCGCATGAGATAGGATACCTTAGCCCAGCCCCTCCCACCCTAGCAAGCTGGCTCCAGAGTCTACTCTGTCTTCATACCCCCCCCCCCCACTGGAATGATTTCACACCCGGGCAGGACAAAGATGCTTTTGTCACTTGGAGAGGGAGCCAGCACTGCTGCCGGAACATTCTGGGTTCTGTTCATTCAGATCTCTGTGTGTGGGGAGGGGAGGGGAGGACAGAACAGGATGCTTCCCACTGGGGCTGACCTCAGGCTTGGACTTCTCAGCAGGCCTGGAGAAGGCTCCAAGCCCCTGCTGATTTTTCTAGTTCGCTCCACAAACACTGGCTGTGAGCTCAGGCTGGGCCAGGCACTGGAAGCCATCTTCACACTTCATCCTCCTCCAACCCAAGAATGTAACACTACTGACACACCATTCGCAGATGCAAACAGGGCTGATAGGACCTGGGTCACACAGCAGCTAGTGAGCGTGTGACTCTGGACAGGTTACAAATCCTTTTGCTGATGATTAGGTGACAGGGAAACATCTTCTCACTTGGTTCCTGGGAGGCCACTGTGCTTGGAGCATAGCATGTCAGACCTGTGACCACAGGTGCTTATGAGATCCATGGAAAGACCCACAACGGTTGGAAGAAAAGACTATGGCTTTGAACATAAGCAGGCAGATGGCAAGAGAGCTCCAGAGAGGCAAGGACTTCCAGGCTGAGCTAGCAGCCTCAGCACCCGGACCCTCTCTGGTCCCAGTGCTCTGGAGTCTTCTTTCGAGGAACCGCCCCTCCCCCACCTCCAATGGGTAGAGGGCGGTCTTCATCTGAGTCACAGTGAAGCATCAGACATGGGCACAGGACCCTGCAGTAGCAAATCAGAGCTCATCCAGTTTTATGAAATTTAAAAACTAAGATGCCAGGCAACAGATATTATATTATATGAAGTTCATTACATGAGCATGGAGAGAGAAGGAAGGGGGAGGGGTACCACAGAGAGACAAAGACAGAGGAAGAGAGAGGAGTGAGAGAGAGAAAGGTAGGAAGAAGAGAGGTAAGAGAGGTGAGAGAACGCTGGGCGTGGTGGCACATGCCTTTAATCCCAGCGCTCGGGAGGCAGAGGCAGGCGGATCGCTGTGAGTTCAAGGCCAGTCTGGTCTACAAAGGGAGTCCAGGACAGCCAAGGCTACACAGAGATACCTTGTCTCGAAAGACCAAAAAAAAAAAAAAAAAAAAGAGAGAGAGAGAGAGAGGTGAGAGAGAGCCACAAGGAGGGTTTGCCCTTTTATAATCTTAGGTAGGGCCACACCCAGTGGGAGATAGGCAATGACATCACAGGTAGGCAGACTGAAGCAGAATCCTAACACCCAGGACATGATGAACCCTTCTATAACTCAGGCCTCTCAGTTCCTGGTTTTTGTTATTGCTGTCTGTCTGTCTGAGACTGGTTCTACGTAGCCCTGATTGTCCTAGAACTCACTCTGTACATTAGGCTGGCCTCAAACTCACAGAGATCTACCTGCCTCTACTTCCAGAACATTATGATTAGAAACGTATACCACCATACCCCGCTTAGTATTTGTAATTACATTTAGAATGAATGAGAGTGTGTGCGCGTGCGTGCGTGTGTGCATTGCACACCCTTGCAGGAGTGGGTTCTCTCCTTCCAATATGTAAATTCAATAAATCAAACTCAAGTCAGCAGGCTTGGCAGCAGGCACCTTTACCTAAGCCATCTTGCCAGCCCCCAGTTCTTGTTCTTATTGAAGACAGCTGGGATGGGCTTGTCTGTCACTTGCCACCAAAGACAGACAGACAGCTCCTGCTGGTGGCTATTGTTTCAAAAGCACTGAACTAGGGAGTGCCAAGGGCAACAGGGCCCGTTTAGAAATAATGACAACACCTGAGGGGAACCCTCGCTTCCTCGCCAGATTCTCTATCAGGACCTCCCCAGCGAATACAGAACAGTAAGTAGGACAAATGGAGGTGAGAGCATCCTGTGCCACAGCTGACACTACACAAGAAGCTGCCCACAGGCTGCAGCAGTAGAGGCTGGGCCATAGAACCCACCCCTCTGGAGACAACCTTCTCTCTCTTCTCTATTCAGGAACCGAGAAGGACCACCCAAGAGCTGACAGGCACCTCTACCTCAAATACCCGTGGCCCACCAAGAACAGAGGAGACCAAGGAATGGTCCCTCAAAACAATCTGCCTCTCCTCAGGAACATCCATTCCTCCTGTGTCTCAAAGAAGAAAGTTGGAAGAACTGTTCCTTTATCCTCTTAATAATTCGATTAAAAAACAAAAAACAAAAAGCAGGGTAAATGCAGTAACAACCAAAAGAGATATTGTTAGTGCTGGGAGAGCAATAGGGAAAAGTGAAGATTGTGGCAAACTAAAGCCTGTGCCCAGCGCTCCCTGCAGGAACCTGAACTGGATATGTAAGCCATAAAAATAGATTATTTTTTAATCAAAAAGGAAACTTTTTTTTTTTTTTTTGGTTTTTTGAGATGGAATTTCTCTGTGTAGCCCTGCTGTCCTGAAACTCACTCTGTAGACCAGACTGGCCTTGAACACACAGATCAGCCTGCCTCTGCCTCCCAAGTACTGGGACTAAAGGTGTGCACTGCCACTGCCTGGCTCAATAAAATTTGCTTTCAATGTTGGCAAGAAAAAAATCTAAAACACTGTGCAGCTCAAAAGAACCTGATCTGGCCTGAAGAACCCTAGTTTGTAGCCTATGTTCTAATAATGAAGGATGGGGGACAAGGGGAACCTCTAATTTGATCACAGCTCCTTAGTCACACTGAGACCTGACCCACAGTGTCACCCCAACAGTGACTTCCTACAAGAAACACACAGCCCAGCTTCCCACCATAGTCACTAAAATCAAAGACACTGTTTCCCAAACACACAGTGGATCCAACTCAGCCAGAGGTTCAGTCATCCCCGACTCCTGCCCCACCCCCCTTGGTACTCAAAGGCACTTGGCAACAGGGTTAAAGCAGACTGCCATCGTGGGAGTCAGGAAACATGAGTTTCAGTTCCATCTCAGCCACCAACTCATATGGTAACCCTAGGTCACTGAGCAGCTCTGTACCTCCGTTTCTCTTCCTAGAAAAGATGAAATCATGGATGAGGTGCTGTGTCTGCCTCAGCGGGCCCTGATCTCATTCTAAGAATCCAGTGTTCCAGTGCCAATGCATAGTATGCAAGAGTGTCCTGTTAAACTGTCAAAGAGCTGGCATGGGCTGGAGAGGTGGCCTGGTTAGTAACAAGCTTGCCTTGTAAGCACCAGGGCCTGCGTTTAACCCCCAAAACTCATGTTTTAAAAGCTAGGTGTGAGGCCAGACAGTGATGGCACACACCATTAATCCAAGTATTCAGAAGATATAGGCAGGCAGATCTCTGAGTCAGAGGCCACCCTGGTCTACCTAGTGAGTTCTAAGACAGCCAGGGCTACGTAGAGAGACCTTGTATCAGAAAGAAAGAAAGAAAGAAAGAAAGAAAGAAAGAAAGAAAGAAAGAAAGAAAGAAAGAAAAGAAAGAAAGAGAAAGAGAGAGAGAAAGAGAGAGAGAGAAAGAAAGATGTGGTGACCAATTTTGCCTTCTAGCACTAGAAGACAGAGAGAGGAGGATCCCTAAAGCCCATTGGATAGTCTGCCTAGCCTGGAAAATACCTGAGATACCCACCATCCTCTGGTCTACACACACATGCATGCTCACAGACATGCGACCGCACGCCTGCACTTAAACAAAGATACATACGGCTGCTGGTTCTGAATAAACGAAAACTGCCCACATGCCCAGTGTAAGAGGAATGGCTGAATAATAATACAAACTTCATTAGCATGGTGTTATATACCAGCATAATCATTTTATTATGATTTACAGCTAACATACAGAATGCTTACTGTGTGGCCACACTATTCCTAAGAGACTTGAAGGTCCTCCCTGGTCTGCCTCACCCCCATCAGTCCTCGGCATCATCAGGACCAGGTGAAACAGCAACAACTGGTCACACAGCCAGTAAGAGGCCAGGGCCTGAACTGGACGGTGAGGACCCACAGTCCTCTGTCTTTCATTAGGTGCCATCAAGGGCCCTGGGGACGAAGAGTTCTTCGTAGCAACACACAAAATTTCGTCTAGGACAGAAGAGGCAAGACACACCAACATGTATGAATAACTGGACATAAGAAGAAAGGGAAGGGGCTGGAGAGATGGCTCAGTGCTTAAGAGCACCACCTGCTCTTCCAAAGGTCCTGAGTTCAAGTCCCAGCAACCACATGGTGGGTCACAACCATCTCTTACGTAACTTGATGCCCTCTTCTGGCCTACAAGCAGACAACACTGTATACACAATAATAAATAAATCTTTAAAAGAAGAAGAAGGAGGAAGAGGAGGAGGAGGAGGAGGAGGAGGAGCAGAAGAAGAACAGAGTGAGCCACATCATCCTCTTAGGGACCAGAAGGGAAACACCAAGGGGCCAGGAATCTGTCTATCCATCCTACACTGATGCAGCCAGTGTCTAAGACATCACCAGGCACACAGCAGGTGCTCAAAAAAAAAAAAAAAGTAAGTGTGACTAATATGAAGGACCCTAAGAAGCAGAACCAGAGGCCCATTTTACAGCTGAGGAAACTGAGGCACAAGAGCTAATGGTCCACAGGTCACAGAGGCAGTCAGGGACAGCACCAGGACAAATCTCAGTGAGGAGTTTTATAAGAAGGGCCCCCCCCACCCCGCCCCATGAGTTGCCAAAGTGGAGCTCAGGTGCAGAGCACTTGCCCCCAAAGGGAGAGGAAGAAACAGCATCCTAGACGGTGGAGTGCAAAGGAAGGCATCCTAGCTTCATCTCTGTTGCTGACAAAAAGCAACTCTGAGGACAGGGGGTTTATGTGACTTACATTCCAGGTCACGGTCAGGAGCAGGAACGTGCGTGCAGGCCTGCTCGCTATTCCACACAGCACTACCTCTGACCAGGGAATTCACAGCCAAAGAAGCAGAGCAGGACCCATGAGGTTGGGTCGGGGAGGGGTATTCTGCTAGCTGGCTAGGAGACAGGTTTATACTCAGCTAGCTGTCTTACACAGCGCAGGACCACCTGCCTAGGGCATGGTGTTGCCCGCAGTGGCCTAGGCCCTCCTACATCAATTAACAACACAATGCCCACAGACACACCCACAGGCCAATCTGATCTAGGGCAATTTCTAAACTGAGATTCTATCCCAGGCAATTTCAGGTTGTGTCAAATTGGCAATTAAAGCTACCAGAACAGGGAAAATGGGCAAAAGGGGCACTGGGGAAATGAGGGGAATTTGAGGTACTAACTACAGAGTGGACAGTTCAGTATCAAGATTAAATTTCCTGCCTGTGTACTGAGCTGTGGTTACCTGGGAATATTTCTGTTTGGGGAACTCAGGCTTATATATTTCAAGTCCACAGTCACTCCCCCAATGGAGAGTGACCAAGCAATAATAAGGATGTGTGTGTTGGGGGTGGGGCTGAGGAAGAATAAAGAAGCGTTGAGACCCCGTGTGCAGACACGGCCAGCACACCTGGCTCAAGTGCTAACACCTGTGCTCACAGCAAATGAAACATGTCCCCAGCCACGCTGTGCAGATGTGGGGAGCTTGCCTTTGCTGTGGTACTCCTCCATGATTCTATGAGCCACCCCATCCACAGCTACCAACCTCAGCTGGCGGCCAGGACTGCACAGAGTGCCTGAACCTTCTGACAGCCAGGTGTGGTGAAGTGAGAAACCAAGGAGCCCAGTGGGGGACTCCTCCCGCAGCGTGCACACTCCCACAAATCATAGGCGGGAAGGCTTCTTTCACACTGTGTGCCATTTGTACCCCTTCTCACGCATCCACTCCTTCCTCTACTACCAACAGGTCCCTGTTATGCGCCCGACACCAGGGATGTGCCAATGAATGACATGCCACAGCAGACAGGATGTGGAGATTCTGAGGCGTGAACACACAGGTGACTCCTGGCTGTGTGGGTCCCTAGAAATGCAGTGATGTGGAGAAAACAATAAAGGGACATCAGAAAATGAGCCTGGTGGGGACCCTTGAGGCAGAGCAGGTGGCAGTGCTCCATGCAGAAAGAACAACAAAAGAAAAAGACTCAGGCTGGTCTTAAGGACTCAGCAAGACTCAGCAAGGTCATAAGCAGAAAGGAAGCTACTGGGGCCAGAGCAGGGTGAATGAATAAAGGAGTGGAGTAGATCCTTTCTTCACCACACTGAGGTGCTAAGATTCAATTCACCTCCACTTTCCATTCCTTCTACTTCCAGCTGAGTTGGGTTTTTGGTTGATTGGTTGGTTGGTTGGTTTTTCAAGACAGGTTTTCTCTGCGTAGCCTTGGCTGTCCTGGACTCGCTTTGTGGACCAGGCTGGCCTCAAACTCACAACAATCAGCCTGCCTCTACCTCCCCAAGTGGTGGGATTAAAGGTGTGCACCACCATGCGCGGCTAGGAACCCTTTTTCAAACCAGAAGGATGAGTCAAGACACTGGGTCTAAAAATCAACCTTGTCAATCATCAAAATAAACATATGTGAGCTAAACTGTATAATTAAAAAGCAGTGGCTGTTGGAATGGATTTGAAAAATCAGGCCCAACTGTACAGTGCCTGTTAGAAATGTGCTGGAAGGCAGAGGCAGACGGATCGATGTGAGTTCGAGGCCAGCCTGGTCTACAAAGCGACTCCAGGACAGCCAAGGCTACACAAAGAAACCCTGTCTTGAAAAACTTCAAAAAAAAAAAAAGAAAGAAAGAAAGGAATATACTGGAGATAAAAAGACACAAAGAGACTGGGACAGGGTGTAGAAATCAAAGAAAAAGTGGTAGTCCATGGTAACAGACAGAATAGGCTTCCAAATAAGGAGTGTGGAAGGGGTAAAGAGATGTGTTCCATGATGACAATGGGGTCATCACTTCCTCAGGAAGACAGAACAGCAAAGTCACAAAGCACAGAACAAAATGCACATGGTGAAAACTGAAAGACACATGTCCATCCTCAATGGTGACCACACCCTTCTTGGTGATCAACGGAGCCTGAGGTACTGAAACCAGGAAGGCTGCAAAAACCCAGAACGCCACCTCATCCTCAGACCATCAGCTCAACATGGCAGAACATATGTTCTTTTCTGATGCATCTGGAAGAGTTGATCAATCAGTCAGTGCCTAGGCTGGGTCACGGAGCAAGTTTCATTTCAGTACAAATGGTTCAAAATCCCCAGTGTACACTCTGAGCACTGAATTCAATCAGAAGTCACTGTGGGTTAAGTTGCCTGGAAAAGCCCCAATATGGAGAAACCAATGCAACCGGAATAGCTTCCTCAGCTCTTATCAATCCACAGAGGAAGAGCAGATGGCATCTGAGGGTAAGGGGACAGTCAGGCAGCCACCCTACTACCCTCAGGTCTGAGCCTAAAGTCCCCAGTGGAAGGGTACCGTGGGCAGGGCTCATCTCTACAGCCTTACAACCCAATCGGCCAATATTACAGAAGATTCTGAATATTCAGCACCATGTTACAGAGGCCAGGTTATACTGGGAGAAAAAAATGTGATGATGGTCACCGCAGCCAGGAGGGAAATTGGAATGTCAGGTCTATAAAAAAGGAACATGAATTCTACCTACAGACTAACGCAGAGCACAACCTAGGGGCATGGCATAGCAAGGGAGAAGTAGCCTGGAACCCTCCCAGGGATAGCCTCAAGGTGTGGTTCAGCAATACTTGCCTAAAATTCCTCAGTGAGGAGCTAGGACTGGCTCAATGGTAGAGAACTTGCCTAGCATGGATGAGGACGCATGCATGCATTTGTGGCGTGTGTGTGTGTGTGTGTGTGTGTGTGTGTGTGTGTGTGTGTGTGTGTGTGTAGCAGTGGAAGCATAACTCATGTGGTAGAGCCCTTGCCCAGATTCAGCCAGTAGGTACACGGCTGTGCTCAGTGGTAGACAGCTTGCCTGTCACATCCAAAACCCGGTGTGCACTGCCATCTCCTCACACAGGAAAATAACAATAGTAATACTGATGAAGCTAAGCCCCTCCCTCCCCATCCTCAGATGACATCCCAGCCCTGGCTGACACCTGTACTGCAGCTTCAGTATGATGCATCCGACCAACCTCTGACCCACTGAAACCCTAGGAAATACACAGGGGTGGTTTTAAGCCACTGAACTTACTGTAACTCATTAACAACAACAGACCGAGCATCTGTAGGACCTGACAAGTGACCTCAGCTCTCAGCAGCAAAGAGCAGCACTCCAGCCCCGCCCACAACAGCATGGGAAGGGGAGCAGTTTTGCTGTGTGTTTGAGGAAAATACCCCTCTTTTCAGTCTTGGGGGTCCCTTGGAGCAGGAACTGGGGAACAGCTTCTCATTCCGCGGGCAGCTATGCCAGCCAGGTACTTGTTCTCAGAGAGCCAAGTGCTGAGGGCCATAAGCCACCAGCTTAGCATGGGTCCTGCTTTCCTCAAGCTTCTGTCCTCCTGCAAAGAGGAGGGAAACAGAGGAAACAGAAAACATAATCCAGAGGAAAGAACCACCTCCAGGCACAGAACTGAGCATCCTGAACGATTTCACAGGCAAGGGAACCAAGGCCCAGAGAGGGATGACTTCTTGCCCTAAGTCCACACAACCCCAGAGACAGGGATAAGTCTGACTATGACGGACTGGCCCAGACCTTGGGATCTCTTAAGCAGGATGCCATACAGTAGAACGTTCTCGTGCACCAAATCCCCTCAGCCCACACCCACCCACACATAACTTTGGCTACGTTAGAAAACACTAGACTGTTCTAATTTCAGGTTCCCAAAGTCTACACAAAAATACCAGCAGTTACATAATCCAAACCCACCATATTATGTAACAGCGCAGGCGTGTGTGTGTGTGTGTGTGTGTGTGTGTGTGTGTGTGTGTGTGTGTGTGTAGAGGCAAGGTTTCCATTCAACAAAACTTTAATGAGCATCTACTCTGCACCAGGTGGCGGTCTTGAAGGAGAGAGAAAGGAGTGAATGAAACAGAGAAATACTCCCATCTGGGTCCAGCTGACATTCTGGGGAAAGGGAAAGACATCACTCGTTAAATAGAATACCAGAAGTGTCAGCCACTGGGGAAATCACACAGGGGAAAGAAGAGGCAAGAAGCGGTGAGGTGGGGTGGTGAGAGGTCAGACAAGACCTAGGGGAGATGAGGGGGTTGAGCAAAGGCCTGAAAGAAGTGAAGGAGTGAGCCTGGGTCGGGGGAGGGGCCTAGGAGGAAAGTATACCACATAGAGCAAGTGCAAAGGCCCCAAGGGTGGTACACATGGTGCACTTGAGAAAGGACGAATGAGATGTGAGGAGGTGATAGGGCTAAGATGAGAATTGCACAACTTCGCCGACAAGCTCAAAACCACAAGCTGCACACTTGGGGTGGGGGGGGGTAATGGCACCTGAATCATATCTCAATTAAAGAGAACTGCTTGAGAAAGAGGAGGGCTGAGGCCACACAGCAGCCCTTGCAGGATGATACCTTGGTGCCGAGAAGCCACCTGAGGTTCTGGCCAAGCCTCCTGTCCCCAGAGTCCCTCCCCTGAAGTGGGTCTGAACACCACCAGCCCAGGGGTTCACACAGCAGCGAAGGGGTGGGGGAGGGGAGCAAACCTCAAGACAAACACAAAGGACCTGCTATGACACTAGGATGGCTGAGTGCAGGGTGGGGTCCAAGGTGCCACTAGACCGTTTTGTTTTGTTTTTTAAATCAGGCAACTAACTTCCTGAGCAGAAAACAAGGCTGTGTTCCTCTGTCACAGGAAAGCTGGGCCCATCACACACATCATATTCTGGTTTAAGAGGCTCAGAAGGCAAGCCACCAGCACACCTCATCTTCACACTGGCTTCAAACAGCCCAAACTCCTCCCCCCTGTGCCCCCTTCACAACCCCTGTGACCTGGCCAGACCCTAAAGGAAGCTGAGACCTGGCCAAGAGAAACACCTTGGGACACACAGCAGCCTGAGGGCAGAAGGGGTGTGACTGGAGGAGGCCAAGTGTGTCACCTACCTCCTAGATAGACACCCACAAAGGAGGGAAGAGGCTCCACAGACCTCCACACAAGCTGCCTTCTACCACACCCCCACGGAACACTATCATTGACTCAGACGCAAAATAAGTGTGGTTGAGCCAGGTGATGGTGGCACTCGCCTTTAATCCCAGAACTCAGGAGGCAGGAGCAGGCAGATCTCAAGGCCAGCTTGGTTCAGGTTGGCCAGAGCTACACACACACAAAAAAACCTGTCTTGAAAAAGAGAGAAAAAAATATATATATATAGTGTGATGGTGTCGACAGGAGTATATGCAAAGTCAGAGATAATCCTGCAGTGCCTGGCACACAGTAGGGCCTCTTGTCATTACTCCAACAACTCATCATTTTCAAGTGTTCTCTTTCTGTGGTGTTTGAGGACTCTGTGAGACAGCAGCCTGTCCATCATGTCCCAGGCATACACCAAGACCCAGCATCAGACATGGAACCTAGTACATACTTTGTGTCCACTGGCTAAATGGGAAGCGAATTCATGAAGAAAAGCTCTCAGTAGAAGCCCTCCATATTGGTCCTTCAAACAGTAGAAGACAACCTTGGTCCTTCAAACAGTAGAAGACAACCTAGGCCCTAAGGCTGACAGCCACCTGCCAACACCAGTCTGCAACAGTCTGGCACTCTCAGTCGGGAGTCAAGAGATCCCTGTCAGTTCCACCCACGTTAGGGAAGGAACCAGGCCATGGACAGATAGACTGAGTGCCAGCCACAAAACAAAGGAGAGTAAAGAAAGCACACAAGCCGGGTGTGGTGGCACATGCCTTTAATCCCAGCACTCAGGAGGCAGAGGCAGAGGCAGAGGCAGACATATCACTGAGTTCAAGGCCAGCCTGGTCTACAAAGTGAGTCTAGAACAGCCAAGGCTACACAGAGAAACCCTGTCTCGAAACCCCCCCCCCAAAAAAAGAAAGCGCCGGGCGTGGTGGCGCGCGCCTTTAATCCCAGCACTCAGAAGGCAGAGGCAGGCGGATCGCTGTGAGCTCGAGGCCAGCCTGGTCTACAAAGTGAGTCCAGGATGGCCAAGGCTACACAGAGAAACCCTGTCTTGAAAAACCAAAAAGAAAAAGAAAAAAAAAAAAGCACACAAAACTTCCTATGCTGAAGGTCCCTCCCCACCCCCCAACTTCCATGGACAACAGGGAGCCTGCAGCCACCAGTGTAAACCCAGCGAGCACTGGGCACCTTCCCGAGGGCAAATCACTGAGTGCACTGCAAGAAGCCACACTTCATAGATGGGCAAACCAAGGTGCAGGGTTACACTCAAGGTCACAGGAGCAGAGCCAAAAGGTGAGCCTAGACCCTGAGTGGGCGCTCTTATTCATAAGGAGAGAGAGAACACAGGGGTCACACCGCTGGGTGAGAAGCGCAACACACTAAGTCCTTACACACACACACACACACACACACACACACACACACACACACACACAGATACATGTGCCATTGGTTCCCATACTGCTACTGGTGCATGTGAGCACCCAAAGGTTGGAAGCCAAAGCTGGAAGCCAGAGAGAGCCCAGCCCAGTGGTTCTTATCAGGAGGCTCTGTTCACACTGCCCCCTCATGAGACATCTGGAGAGCTCTGAGACTTTCCTGATAGTGAGTCCCCACTGGGCAGTGGCTGTTCCTAGCATCTAGCTCGCGACAGATGACACTAACAATTGCCCCACAATGCACAGAGTGTCCCCACTGTGTAGGACTCCAGCCCGGAGTGCCCTGTCAGCAGATGGCTCCTCTGGGACTGAGTTGACAGTCCCCCAGAGCTCTGGGGCTAGAACCCTGGCTAACCCCAAGGCCACTGGCCCTCACATGGAGCACAGAGCATAGCTTCTCACCTATAAACAAAAAGCTCAGCCCATGCCCCACAGCTTGCTCTCTAGCTGGCAGAGCCTTCTGAAGACCAGCGTAAGGGCCCACTCTACCCTGGCTCATGGCTAGGTAGTGAGTCCAGGGGACACCACACACTTGGATCACAGTAAGTCCCCTCTGTCATGATTCTACCCAGAGAGCTGCCTTCCAGGAAAACAAAAAGCAATCAACACATGCTATCTGATGCTGGCTGGGCTCCACTGTTCCAAAGACACCCTTCAGAGGGAAGAGCCTGAGAGAGGCACACAGGCCAGCAGGGCCTGGCTCCTTGGCCTGGTCAAGGGAGCATTGCCTAGTAGCCCTGCCCTGAGGTCGCCCAGGCCAGGAACAGCAGCACCATCCATCTCTCCTGGAGTGACAGGATCCATGGCTACCAGGACGAGAGCGTGAGGACAATGGTGAATGAGTTTCCTGTGTCTGAGGAAAAGCCATTCATTCATAGGCGCAGCCGTCCTCTGAAGGACAAGAGCCGCATGTGCCCTGTTGGCAGCTGCACTCCCAGAGCCCGGCTCACAGTCTGGAAGGGGCAGCAGGCGTCTCATAAATACCTGCGTGCGGAGAAACACAGTCAGTGCCCACATTCCCGTCTGTCCAGGGCTCCGCTTGCCACGACCATGGAAAAAAATGGGGCTACCAAACCTTGACGCTTGAGATGTTATCCCTAGGGTTCTCACCAAGGTCAGAGATATGGTTCGGTGGTACAAGACCTTGGGTCTCATCCCCAATATACAAGCAATTAAGTAATTTAGTTGGTAGCGTACTTGCCTGACATACAAGAAGTCCGGAGTTCGATCCCCAGCAGTATATAAATGGGTTGCAGTAGCATATGCCTGTAATCTCAGCACTTAGAACAGGAGAGAGGAGGACCAGAAATAGCATAGCAGTCCCCTCCCAGATTAAACCATTCCATCCTTCAGAGGAGCTCCTTAAGCAGGGAGATAACAAAAAAAGGTAGCTTCAAGAACTCCCTGAAACTGAGCCAACTTACTAGGCTCCTCCCTGCCAGAGTAAGCAGAGCCAGCTGCGAAGAAGACTCTGAGACCAGACCAGCTGCCTGGAAGAAGCAGAAACCAGCTTCTTCTTTCTTCTGAAAGAGATTTAGGGCATCCGAGGCACCCGGAAAGGACACTCTCCAACCTGTGGAGCTAGCTGCCTGAATGCTTGCAGTGCATTCCAGGTTCCCAGCTTTTGTCGACTGCCACCCATGCTGGGGCAGGCTTTGGGGATGCAGCTGTCTTTGAGTCATTTCTGCTCCTTTAAGTCATCCCTCACCCATATTCATGTAAGTAACCCCAATAAAACTCATTGGTTCACCAAGTTGGACTTTGGTGGTATCTATACTTTGATCTATCTTGGGTTCCCTTTGTGGGGTGAGTAGATGAATGTGTTTCAGCACCCCAGGAAAAATCTTGTCACACAACATAATTGGTGCCCAAACAGGGACATGACAGAACCAAAGATGAGTTGAGGAGGAGTGAGTGCATCATCCTGACTGCGGACAGTAAGGGATGCAACTGAGGCTCAGAACCCTGAGGGGGAACCCCAATAGAGTCATCCTCTCCTGTATGGTGGAGGTTAGTGTGCCTCTGTGCTATGACAACAGTTGCATGGTCCTTGGTAGTGACACATGAAACTCAGGCTGAGCCATCAGGATTGGTAGTGTCTGTGGGAGGAAGCAGAGGATGGCAGTCTTAGTCTGTGTGGCACGGGGAGAAGCGCGACTGCTTGATGAGTGTGGTCCACCATCTAAATATGAACTGAACACAGTTAAAAGCTTAGAAGAAATCTTGCAGTCTTTGCAATTAGCGCATAAACGTTGAGACTATCCGCAAGCAACGGCAGAGGTTGCCTGGCCTCTGATGTGTACAGTTAGAAATGCATGCCCTAAGGCTGATATGGAGGCTGAGAAGGAGCTTGTTTGTGTAAAGGAGCAACTGCAACAAGGAAGGGAGATGTGGCTAGCCATGTTAGCCTCTGCTTTGGCAACTGAATTAGGTAAACAAGAGGATGAGAAAAGAGATGGTAGAAGCAATCAAATGTACCCTTCAAGTCCAACCTTTAGTAGAAAAAAAAAAAATCTGTAATACAGAATGCAGATGGAGGCATTTAACCATGGTCCAATGGAAAAAAAAAAAAAAACATGATCAGAAAATACTCGTCACTTGAACCGCTGGAATTAGGGAAGACTTTTAACTAAGCAGTGAAAGAGCTTGTGGCTTATGAGGCTGTGGGACATGAGAGCAAATGGAACCGGTCCGGCTGTTGTAGACACAGGAAAACTGAGTGATGTGACCTCTCATCCCACCGTAAGGCAAAGGCTGCATGACCTGAGACAGCGTCAAGGAAACCAGTCCTGACGGACCGGTATACCAGAGCCACTATGAACACTTGGTTATCTCCGTCTGAGGTCCCCACAGCAGGGGGACCATAGAGGAGGCATCAGGCGGGCGCTATTGAGAGGATTAGGAATAAGAGGAGCTGTGTTTGATCCCCAGTTCACTGAGTCAGATAGAAGTGTGTTCAGAGACGTTAAAGAAAGACCCAGCAGGGACCTCGAACTGGTATGGAGCAAGCATTAGTGGCTTTGAGGGGCCTTCAGTGGAGCGAGATTTTTTTTTTTTAAGATTTATTTATTATGTATACAGTGCTCTGCCTGCATGTATACCTGCAGGCCAGAAGAGGGTATCAGATCATACATTATAGATGGTTGTGAGTCACTGCGTGGTTGATGGGAACTGAACTCAGCACCTTTGGAAGAGCAGTCAGTGCCCTTAACCTCTGAGCCATCTCTCCAGCCCCGTGGGGCAAGATCTTTCTAAAGTAGGAAAGGCTTTTGGCAGATCTCAATGACTTAAACCAGCATGAGAGCTCACTAAGTGATGAAGAGAGAGCATCCTAGGAACAGTAAAAAGTAAAGCAGAGGAAGAGGTCTGTCTGGGTTACTGGAAGACAAATGTGGCAAGATTTCTATCAAACTGGAATTCTAAGGAAAGGACTGGTATAAAGGCAAACTGCCTGCTAAGGGGCTTCTGGGCGGCTTTAAAGCCCGAGGGGCAGAGCTGGAGAGATGGCTCAGAGGTTAACAGCACTGGCTGTTCTTCCAAAGGTCTTGAGTTCAATTCCCAGCAACCACATGGTGGTTCCTAGCCATCTGTAATGAGATCTGGTGCCCTCTTCTGGCCTGCTGGGTCACATGCAGGCAGAATATTGTATAAACAATAAATAAATCTTTAAGGGGGGAAAAAAAAAAGCCCGAAGAGCAGTTCACAGAAGACATGTTCTAGAACAACACAGGTGAAGACAATCAAGCCTGTCCCAAGGGTGGGTAATTATCACCCCCCCAACCTCCCGACTAAGGAGGGTATATTTACCTAGGTATATTTATACTAGGGGTGGAGATGTTCTTCCCAGTCAGGAAATCCCCCAACAACCAGGTATGGTAGATGGAGTGCCAACAGACACAGCTACATCCACATTGCCAACTCCGGGCAGGAAGGACGTTAGAACAAGAGGAAGGGGTGGAGTGTTGTGTAACAGTCTCCTCCAAAATGAAAACATCTCATTCAGCATGGGGAGCTCCTTAGCTTAGCAGGGAGGTAAACAACAAAGTCACTTCAGGAACTCCCCCGAAACTGAGCAGACTCACTAGGCCCCTCTCTGCCAGACAGGCTGCCTGGAAGAAACAGAAACCAACCAAGCTGCTGGAAGAGGGTTAGACCAACTGAGGTACTTAGAGGGACATTCCCCAATCTGTTGTGCTGCCTGCAGGCTGTGCAGTGCACTCCAGGTTTCCCGGCTTTTGGGAGCTGTCACTCATGCTGGGGTGGGCCTTAGTGATGCACTGTCTTTGAGTTATTTCTGCTCCTATAAATCACCCCTACCCATATTCCTGTAAGTAGCCCCAGTAAAGCTCACTGGTTCACCAAGTTGGACTTCGGTGGTGTCCATACTTTGGTCTGTTGTGGGATCCCTATCTGGAATGAGTAGATGAGTACATTTCCTCTCCAGGAACTTTTGTTACATGACAAAGTCACCCTCGGCTGCATGTCAGGTCCACTGTCAGCTTGGACTACATAAGATATTTTCTCAAACACAAATAAATTAATTTAAATTGGGGAGCTGGCAAGATGGTTCAGTGGGCAAGGATACGCTTCCAGGACTAATGGCCTTAGTTTGATCCCTGAATTAACATGGTAGGGGGAGAAAACAGATTGCTTCACACTGTTCCCTGGCCTTCACACATGCACTGTAGCACGTATGTGTATGCACACATGCATGCACATGTGTACATACACACATACAAATAAATAAATATGATGAACTTCTAAACTAAATATTTGAAAGTTTTCATTGACTTCTGGTCCAGGCTCTCTGTCCTATGCGTGTGCAGGTGCACATGTATGTGTATATGTGCATGCAATTTTTTTTTTTTTTTTTTTTTTTTGGTGTTTTGACACATGGTTTCTCAGTGTAGCCTTGGCTGTCCTGGACTCACTTTGTAGACCAGGCTGACCTTGAACTCACATCAATCCTCCTGTGTCTGTCTCCTGAGTACTGGGATTAAAGGCGTGCACCACCATGCCCGGGTTGCATCCACATGTGTGTACAAGAATATAGAGACTCAAAGTTGATGCCAGTTGTGTTCCTTGATCTCTCTCCTCCTTATAGACCAAGGCAGGGTCTCTGGTCGAGCCCCAGCCTTCCCTCTGGCTAGTCACACTGCCCCAAGGATCCCACCTCCACGAGCACACCTGCCTAGCTTTTATGTGGGTTCTAGAGAGCTGAACCCTGGTCCTCACACTTGCAAGGCAAGTGCCTTCTCCACTGAGCTCTTTCCCCAGCCCCACAATTACTGTTTACATGCCCAAAGCAGAACTGCTCTGCACACACTTCCCAGCACCCTACTTTTCCAAACACAGGCACTTGAAGAGGCCCAAAGCCACTAGGTACTTGTTCTGACTGGATGACTGCAGAATCCAAAGTGTACCCTGTACCCCAACCCAAGCCCTTCTCCCTAGGGTAGGGCTAGGAAAACAAGAGCTTTAAAAAACAAAACAAAACAAAAAACAAAACAAAACAAAAAACCCAGGCAGTGACTATGCAAACCACAATTTCTTGTTTTGGTGAGCAGACTCCAGAGAGAAAATCTTTAGTCTCCTCCCCCAAAAAGCAGAACCACCAGATGCATTCTGGGAGCTTTGTGCCCACAATCCTGGCTTCTTTCAAGGACCCCAGCCAGGGCGGTTCTGAGAAGACCCTCCGGGTGCCTAGTAATGGCAGATCTCTGTCCTTAGCCAAGGGGAGTCCTTGGAGTAGGGCTGATGGACCCCACCAGATCTCTCTGCCCACTGTGCAGTGTCTGCCTCCTTGCCAGGACTCTAACCAATCCAACCAAGGAACAGGGGGTGAAAGACTCACTCAGCTTCTTCCTTTGAGAAGATTCTAAGCCCTAAAGGGACATCACATCTACCCCAACCCATCTACCCCAACTCTTGCCCCAAAACACCAACGTCAGTCTCCAACCAGCTACTGTGTATCAGGCGGTAGGAGCTAACTCTAGGTCCATTCCAGTTTCATGACAGCCCTAACAAATAGGTACTATGTTACACACCACAGTACAGATGTAGAAACTGCGGCATGGCACAAGTTGGTCTATGGAGGAAAGCCCATGTCTGGCCTAGCTCAAGAGCCCCACCTTCACCATCAACAGACTCAGAGCAAAAGAGGACACAAGCTACCAGGGAGCTCTTTTCAACCTGCCGCCTCAATTTCCTCATCTGCCAGGGGCATACCAAGAGCCCCCTTCTCAAGTTGGGTTAAGTGGCTGCCACATGTAAAATGCTGGACAGTAAATGACAAGGGTCAGCTCCTACATGATGATACCTGTCGTGTTACTGTCCCCACTGGCACTGCCCAAGACAGGCCAAGACCTCACAGCTGAGACCCAAGGTTCCCAGTCAAGATCTGGCCACACCACACCTCACTACCCCTAGCATGGTCACTCAACCTCTATAGCGGCCTAAGATGTGTCAACATCTTCACAAAACATCCCTGCCTCTTTCTGCTCCTCAAACAGAGGTCCTAGGAACTCCCTAGGAGATGAGGAAGGGCTCAGCCCAAATGCAGTGTGGACACACTGAAGGAGCCCCAAAGCCCCAGGAGGGGATCAAAACAGACCCATTGGTTTCTGTGGCTGGAGTTTAGAGGTCAAAGGGGAACTCACTGAAAGTCCCCAGGCTTTCTCTTGCTGAAGACTCAGACCTCACTTCCTCCAGGCAGCCCCCTGTGACCACCCTGCTCTGTGGAAGCTGAGCCTACCACCCTACCCACCTCTAAGATTACTTGTAACATAACTCATAATTCCAGTTGATATTTGCGGAGCTAGCTGCCTGCAGGCAACGCTTGGAGGGCTCTAGATAAGTTACAAACACACAGAACAAGATCTGTTATCCTCTTCCATTTTACACGAGAATCCACAACCAAAGATATCAAGTCGGCTTGCCTAAAGCCACAGATCCAAAGGCCTCACACCACACAGTCTGGTTCTGAATTTGAAGCTACTGTTTTACTATTTGTTTATTTGGGGGGCGATATTATACCACGGTGTGGTCTCAGGGATCAAACTCAGGTCCTCAGGCTTAGGGACAAGTGAAGTGCCTTGAACTCTCTGAGCCACCCCAGCAGCCCTAAGTCTGGACTTTTTAAAAACCCATCTTGCCATTGTAAACTACACTGGCTCCTCCCTGAGAGCCAGGAGGCCGGGAACCCTTCAGTCAGGGTGCACAAAAGCTGACAAGTTGAGGTGGGGAGAGCCCAGGAGAGCTGCCGGTCTCTGTCTCTGCTCCTGCTGCAGGCAGGCAAGCCTTGGTGGCAGAGATGAGCCTGCAGCTCTTACTCCAGGCTTCCAGTACTAAATGGTCTCGGGTTGCCCGAGGGCCATTCCCCAGAGGCCAGAGGTGGCCTCCGGGGCTCACAGGGCAGGGCATGCCACTCAGGTTACACAATCAGTCCTCCACTTCTGCCACTGGCCTGGGGACTCAAGTGAGGGCAACGCAGAAAAAGCGGCCTGGGGTCCCCTACTCTTGTACAGGTGGGGAAACTGAGGTCAGCAGAGGTGGCCCCGTGTGCTCCAAGACACATCAAAGTCAGCCTGGCTCATCTCAGAAAGCCCCAGTCTTACATATGAATGGCTGTCCACAAACGACAGGTGTCCTGGGGATGACATAAAAGCCAGAGAAAACTTTTTTTTTTTTTCGGTTTACTTCTAAGAATGTGGACTCCAGTCAATTTCCATTATCCTAGCTCCCCAGACTCTGCACACGGACAGTTTAAAACCCCAGCTGACCCAGCACAACAACCAGGGGTGCACATGGGAGGGGGTGTATTTTTCCCCATTAATATAAAAACTGGTTTACATTTCCTGTTTCTTTTTAAGGCTCTGAGAGGGGGAAGTCAGGAGTTCCCTAGAATCTGGCATTGCTCAGCAATGCCAGAGTGGCTGCATCTTTCATTTAGAAACTGTCAGCTTCAAGCTAGGCGATTTCTCTCTCTCTCTTCTCTCTCTTTACACTCTTTCTCCCCTCTCTCTCTCTTTCTCTCTCTCCTGTGAAAGGAAGAAATGGGAAAGAAAGCCAACCCTGTCTTATCCTTTCCAGAAGGATCCCTGGGCCAAATGGCTTTCAATGCCTCTACACATTTTGTACTCCCTCCTCCCTGAGTAGGAATCCGCCCCCCCCCCACCTCACACAGACTTCCCTGTACCCCCAGAATGTCTCTTCTCCCAGAAGTAGAGAGCTACAGTGTGGTTCAGGGGTCTCTGAAACACACACACACACACACACACACACACACACACACACACACACACACACACATACACATACACACACCCCTTCCTGAAGCAAGGTTAAGACTTCCTCCAACCCAAGAGTTAAAGCGGCCCCAGCAGGAGGCACGGAGATTAAAGCCCTCGGGTCTCCCAAACCAACCCATCCCACCCTCTCCTGTTTTCTCACTTCCTAGGAGGGTAGGGAAGTGGCCCCTTCCTCATTCTCATTAGAGACACCAGGGCAGTTTACGCACCGTGGTTTAAAGCCCCTGCGGTGCTGCCCTGAGTCACAGCCCTGCATCCAACCCTACGTAGCCAGCTGTGCAATCCAGAGCAAGGGACTTATCCTTTCTGGAGGCGAACTCTTCCCGGGTCTTAAGGATCGGAAAATATAAGCGCGGTACTGATGAGCCGGGTAACGGCTCAGCCTGCTGAGACCCATGTAAGGTGCGTGGTACATGAGCGCACTCCGATGCTGTTTTGCAATCTAAGGCTGTGTCTCCGCAATTCGAGCTAGGGGCACGGCTGAGGAGCGCAGAGGGCCCTGGTGCAACTAAGAGTGTTCAGAGCCCCTGTCCCGGCTTTTCTCCCTACACCGGCCACCAGCGGGGCCCCGGGCAGCGGCCGCGCGGATGTAATCATTTTCAAACTATGCACAAGGCGAGGAGCTTCACAGACAAAAGCGCAGCGCGGGCCGGCCGGCCACAGGTGGCGGGAGCTCACCGACTGCAGGAAACGCAAGGTGCCCACGTAGTCGCGTTCGGTGCCCAGGATCTCGTTGAGGACGCACAGACGGAGGCGCAGCTGGCGCTCCGACTCGCGGGCGGCCGCGCACGGTCCGGAGCTGGGGCCGCGAGCGTCGGGCTGCGCACCGTCTCCGCCTGGGTCCCCGCCGCCGTCTCCGCTACCGCTACCGGGCGCCTCCATCGCCGCGCGGCGCCCGAACTTCCCGCGCCGAGGTCGCGCCGCGGCTCAGGCGTCCGGGCTCCTCATCCCGGACAGGCGCCGCTCAGCGGGGCCCCGGCAGGAGGAGCGGAGGCGGGACCTGGGCGGAGCCATGGCGGAGAGGGGCGGGGCCTTGGTGGAGGAGACGGGGGTGGGGCTAGGCGGGGGAAGAGGCGGAGTCAGCCAGAGAGTGGGCGGGGGGATGGCCTTGTTGAAAATAGACGGGACGAGGGCGGGACCTTGTGAGGAAATTGGGCGGGGACTAATGGAGACTAGCTGGAGCTGGGGCGGAGGTTGGTGAAGAACTGGGCGGAGCCTAATGGGGGATTGGGCAGAGCCTCCACCCCGCTGCCAGGGAGCGTGGGCTAAGGGCAGATTCAAGCGCTCACAGCACAGGCAGAGTTCGGGGCAGCAAGAGTTCGGGGCTGTAGACGCATCGCCCTGGACGCACCTCTGGTCGTGGCTCCGCTAAGTCCATTCAGCAGCTCTGCGTGAGGACTCATAGGTCCTCGCGCCACCCACGCTTAGGGAACACTTTGTGGGTGATCCGTAGGGATCGGACCAGCGACGACCACGCTCTTCCAGGGACGCCCTACTGACCTGGCCACTTGCGTCCTGGGCCTGTGGCGACCTTGAAAGGAAAACTCTGACTGCATCTTTTTCTGCTCTTCTGTTTCTCTCTCGTCGGAGCTCTGCGCCTGCTGCCCTGGCGCTCTCCATACCCAAGCAAAGGTGCTCACTTGGGTGAGCGCTACAGGAAGCCCGGTCCCCCGCCAAGATGGGAACCCTGCTACCAGCCAGCTGCTCCGTGTGACCTTGATCTTGCAAACGCTCAGCTCACGTGCTCATTTCCCTTAAAGAAGAATGTGGACCCTCAAGAGGCACTGGGACCCCGAGTCAGCTACTGGCGTTCAACCCTTCACTGGTGACCATGGTTGGTGTCCCCCATCTAAAGCTCCTCCGTTTGCCTCAATAGAAAGAGAAGAACAATAGTGCCTTGCTTTTAGGGACCAGCATAAGGCTGGGCCGTACTTCCTGGGATGTGATTTTAACAGCCTAGAAAGTCTATCTCCACTCTTAAGTATTCCTGCATTTGTCAGCTGGCCTCGTGACCCTGGCCCCTGTCTAAACCGCATGTTCAGTCCCTACCTGGCAGGTAGCTGATCTATTGTCTCCTGTGGAATTTAACATAACTGTCCCTCTGGACTGTCATCATCTCTGGGGCAGGAGCATTAGGAGCATATTAACCTATTTACTTCCCTTCAAGATGCCTAGAAGAGTTCTCTGGGGCCTTGGAGTAAAATTGTCATTTACCCAAGGATAGAAGAGAGTGGTAGCTGCTGCCACTCGTGGCCTTGTTCTTCTAGAGCCTTTGGGCCCTGTGACATTTGACGTGGGCTTTGGCATGAGCATGGCATCCTGGATAGATGGAAGTGAAGCACTGAGCCTGTCAGCTGTGGGTCATGGAGTAATGTCTCTGAAAGGTCGTTAGCCTGTCATTCCTGAGCTGCCCTGGCATAACCCTGCTTCTGTCCATAGAAGCATCCCACACCTTTCTGAGTTTCAGTGGCCCCTGTCTTGAAAGTGTTGCTTACTCTTACTCCCTAGCTGGTGGCAGCATCATTGTGCCAGTCAAATCCAGCTGGCTAGGTGACCTTGGCCAGGGCACCTCACCTCTGGGAAGCTCTGTTTTTTTAATCTGTAAGATGAGAGTCTGAGGGAGCAAACCCAGGATGAGTGACATTTGGGATCAGGGTAGTTCTCTGTTGTAGGGCATAGCAGCACACAAGTTGCCCACAGAGTGCCAAGGGCACCCCATCTGCAGCCATGAGCTGTCAGTGTCTCCTAAGGTAGCCGGAGAACCATTGAAACACACCACACAGGCAGCTGGTATACAGTAGGTGCTCAGTGAGTGACAATCTCCTTCTCCACCTGTGACCAAGGGTAGCCTCAAATGCACAGGTGGTACCCTCCACTCCTCTCTCACATCCTCCTCCTCCCTCTCAGACTTCTGGGATACGTCTCTGTGTCTCCCCACCCTGGGACAGTGACACTGCCTAGCACGCATGTCTGAGTTTCTTGTAGATATTTGTATTGCTTTGTTGGATTTTTTTTTGTTGTTGTTGTTTTGTTTTGTTTTTCGAGACAGGGTTTCTCTGTGTAGCCTTGGCTGTCCTAGACTCGCTTTGTAGACCAGGCTGGCCTCGAACTCACAGCGATCCACCTGCCTCTGCCTCCCGAGTGCTGGGATTAAAGGCATGCGCCACCACTGCCCAGCTATCAGCACAGTTATTAATAACAAACCAGTTTGAACCACACGGCCACCGTCATCATCTACACGCGCACGCGCGCACATACACACACACACACACACACACACACACACACACACACTTCTTTTTTGTTTCTGAAACAAGGTCTCAAATACCCCAGGCTAGCCTCAAACTCACTATGAACACAAGGATGACCTTAACTTCGGATCCTCCTGCCTCCACTTCCCGAGCGCTAAGATTATAAGTGTGCACCACCGCACCTGCTTTAGGCAGGGCTGAGGCTAGAACCTGAGGCTTTGTGCATGCTAAGTAGGCACTCTGTCTACTGAGTCACATTACCTGCCCCCAATGCAGACATCCCACAGGGGTGCTGATACCCAGAATACCACTTTCCCAGAGAGCAAAGCTGACCTGCTCGCATCTTGAATTCTGCAATGGGCCTGCCAATGGCTTCCACAGATGTAGGGCCACACATTTACAAGTCTGGCTCCCCACCCCACCCCAGTTTGTTTCCTGGATCTAAAGCTCGAATTAGGACTGCCAAGTCCAAACCCAGATTTCCAGCAGTGCCCCGTGGCAACTTTGACAAGGGCCAGCAATTTTCTCCATACAAACAGCCACACCCTCTTCAAATACCACTTTTGCAGCAGCTGGTTACCAAATTTTGAAGGCAAACCTAGTTCCTGGAGCCTTTGTTGAAAAGAGAGTGGTTTAGGGACAAAGTTACCTTTTCCCCCCTTCTTTTTGGCTGTGCTGAGGCTGTCCTCGCCCCTTATTCAGGCTGGGACCCCAGCCCCATCTCCGATGTTTCTGGTCTGCACTATGCAACAGGCATTACTAAGACGTGCATCCGATTTGCCCCCTTTCCCTTTGTGTGGTACTGTCAGTAACATCCCTGATTCACAGGTGAGAAAAAAGGCGTTGAAGAAGCCTGAACTGGGTCACTGTGTCAGTTGGTTCGTAAGCTTGTTAATGTGCAAAGTCACAAATAGTAAACTTTTTATTTTCAATAGAAGCTTATATTGGGCATGATGGCACATTCTTTTAATCGTGTGTGTGTGTGTGTGTGTGTGTGTGTGTGTGTGTGTGTGTGTGTACACATACACATATATATATGGACACGCTGGTGCGGGCCTGTCCTTGGGAGTTGGAAGCAGGAGGCTCAGGAGTTATCCTCGTTGCATAGAAAGTGCAAGGCAATGCGGGACCCTGTCTCAAAAAAAGTAAATAAATAAAACTAAACAGAAGGTTATGTTTCTGCCATGCCAAGAGCACCCTAAAGCAGGCACTGGGGACCCAGCTATGGGGACCCAAGCTCCCAGTAGCCATGAGTATCAAGCTGGCCAGCAGAATACCTCAAACCAATCAGCACGAAAAAATTCTGAGAAAGAGGTCCTCAAAGAAGCAAGCCAGAAGCCTCTCATGTGCCTACCTCCATGAACTTGGCCACCAGGTGTCTGAACCCACGTCCATACCACACCACCTCTCACCTCCTAGATGCCGCCAGTGGCCTGTGGGAAGCTCGTGACTTCTGTGCAGGAACATTACCAGCAAGCCAGTGTTAGCCAGACAGGTGAATTGATGGATGAATGAATGAACGCTTGAATGAATGAATGAATGAATGAATGAATGAAGTTGGTTTCCAGCTTGAGAGAAATCTCATCCAGAATGTTTGGCACAGAGAGCAATGAACCTCAGTAAGGTGCCCACTAGCACCAACACTCTTATGTCTGAAAAGGCCAGTAAAGCAGGAGTAGATGCTGCCTGCAGCCCAGCATCAAGAACATCAGGTGTAGAGGCTGGAGGCTGGACTCTCATGTTCAGGGAACTGCAAGAGGGATGGATCACTGTAGGAGGAGCCGCGAGAGGGAAAGGAGCCAGGTATGAGCACTGCATGATCATAAAGACTTGGACATCTGGGACTGGGAAGCTGCCTCGGTTGGCAAAGTGCTTGCTTAAGCAACTGGGAGGACCTGAGTTCAGATCCATAGCATCTGTGTAAAAGCCAGATATGGAGGTGCACACCTGTAACCCAACGTTGGGAAGAAGAGACAGGTGGATCTCAGGGACTGGCTGGCCAGGCTGACTACCTGGAATGTCATGTCAGCTCCAAGTTCAGTGAAAGACTCTTTCCCAAAAGGTAAGGTGGAAAACAATACAGACATCTTTATATCCATCTTTGGCCTCCATACATGCCCAAATGGACAGTGTACCGCAGACAAGCTCTCACAATAGAGCAAGAGTGACCTTGACTTCTCTGAGAAAGGTGGAGGCCACGGAACTTCTCAACAAAGGAGAGTTATGATGTGACCTAAGTTCACAGGGTCCCTCTGTGGCTCCGTGGGTATAGGCTGATGGAGCCTGAGATCACAAGAGGGCGATCTGGGAGAAGGACACCAAGATAGTCCAGGCAGCCAGGCGTGGTGGCACACGCCTTTAATCCCAGCACTCGGGAGGCAGAGGCAGGCGGATCGCTGTGAGTTCGAGGCCAGCTTGGTCTACAAAGTGAGTCCAGGATGGCCAAGGCTGCACAGAGAAACCCTGTCTCGAAAAGCCAAAAAAAAAAAAAAAAAAAAAAAAAGATAGTCCAAGCAAGAGGCAGTAGTGGACAAGAGTGGCACCAGAGGGGACAGAATGGAATGCTTGATTCTGGGAATGCTTCAAAGATAGAGTGGACAGGATTTGCTGAGAATCTGGGGGTGAAAATTAGAGTTAATATGACTCCAAGGTTTCAGGCTGGACCCCTGGAAGATTAACATGGGAATAGAGAAAATTACAGTGGGGGGAGCTTAGACAGAGAGGATGCTGGGGAATCCAGCTTTGGACATCTTCAATATTGTAATGGTTAACTCTCCTTTCCTGGCAGTGGTGGTTGCACACCTTTAATCCCAGCACTCAGGAGGCAGAGGCAGGTGAATCTCTGTGAGTTTGAGGCCAGCCTGGTCTACAGATGGAGTTCCAAGACAGCCAAGACTGTATAGATAGAACTGATCTCTCTTGAAAAACAAAACAGGGGCTGGAGAGATGGCTCAGTGGTTAAGCGCACTGCCTGTTCTTCTAAAGGACCCAAGTTCAATTCCCAGCACCCACATGGCAGCTCACAACTGTCTGTAACTCCAAGATCTGACACCTTCACACCAATGTATCTACATTAAAATTTAAAAAAAGAAAAGAAAAACAAAACAAACAAACCGAAACATAAAAGTTAACTTTCCTCATTGCAGCAACCAAAACCCTGACCAGAAGCAGCTTAAGGAGTGACAGCTTATTTTTGGCACACATTTTAAAGGGGCACAGTTCATCATGATGGAGTTGGAGAAAACATGTATGGAACATGAGGTTGCTTGCTCACATCTAGGCAGATTCAGAAGCAGAGAAAGGGGACACTGGTGCTCAGCTGGCTTTCTCCTTTTCTCCTCTTTATCCAGTCCAGGACCATAGTTTATGAGATGCTGTAGCACATCTGAGCATGAGAATTCTTTTGTCAGTCAACCTTCTCTGGAAACAGCCTTAAAGGAGTATCCGAAGGTAAGCCTCACCGGTGCTCATTTGTAAAACAATCAAGTTGACAGTGACACTTAACCTTCACAAATCTATCTATCCCTTAGAAACTCAATACTCAACACAGGATGTCTTAGAAGCACTAGTAGTAGTAGTAGGTGGTGGTGGGGTGTGTGTGTGTGTGTGTGTGTGTGTGTGTAAACTTGCCATGGTATACATGTGAAGGTCAAAGCACAACTTTCAGGAATCACTTCTCTATTTTCACTGTAGGTCCTGGGCATATCCAGTTTAGGTGGGTGAACTTGCACACCAAGTACTTTGCCCACTGAGTCATCTTACCAGCCCAGCTCATAATTTTTGTTTTGCTTTGTTTTGTGTTTTTTTGTTTTTTGTTTGTTTGGTTGGTTGGTTTGGTTTGGTTTTTCAAGACAAGGTTTCTCTGTGTAGCCTTGGCTGTCCTGGACTCACTTTGTAGACCAGGCTGGCTTCGAACTCACAGGACCTCCAGCTCATAATTTTTAAACCATAAATTTCCACCTCTGATCCCCACAGGGTCATGGCCATCTCACAGTGCAAAAGATACTCAGTCCAACTTCAAAATCCCCATAGTCTTTAATAGCCCCAACCTTCTGAGGCTCAAAGCAAACTCTTGTTAGCCCCTGTAAGTTTAAAAAAATCAAGAAACATATGTCTAGTATACAATGTCACTGAGTAAACATCAGTCGTTCCAAAATGGAGGGCTGGGGCACAGCCAGGAAAGATCAGCTCAAACAAGATGGAAGCCCAGAAGAGCAAACACCAAATAGCCTGTAGCTCCATGTCTGGCACCTCAGGCTCATGAGGGAACGAACCACTGGGCTCCAATGGGCTTGAGTAACTTGCCTGTCCAGCTCTGCCACCTGCAGAACACACAGCCTCTCTCTTGGGCTGGCTCCATTCTGTGCCTACAGCTTTCCTCAGTGTCTCTAAGATCCCTCACTTTCAGAGCTTCCTGCAGGATTCCTTGCAGGAGTTCTGGCCCTGCTGTGTATTGCCTGGCCCTCGGTGACTTTCCAGAACCTTGATGCCAGCCTCCCTGGGTCCCGTCCCCCCCCCCGCCCACCCCCCCACTCCCCCACCCCCCCACCCCCGTTTTACACGTCTGTACGACTTTTGCAGCTGAACCTGGAAAAGCACTTCCCTAAACATCTGCTCTCCTCTGGATACCTTGAAGGCCTTTTCTTCTCCCGGACTCTCCTTTCAAATGAATTTGCATTGCTACGCCCTGGATGTTTCTGATGAGCAACATCTCACCTTAAGGCACCTTTTCCTGTACAGAACTTGAGATTTCCCCTCAAGTATACCACTCATTAACAGTAACAACTGGATTCCTTGTCCTGTTTTCTCAACCTTGCTAACTCCACTCAGCAAAGTTTTCAAAACTTTGTTTTTATTTTTTAAATCTCCTTTTGTTTCACCTTGTACTTTTTTTTGGGGGGGTGGGGTTGTTTTTGTTTGGTTGGTTAGTTTTAGTTTTGGGTTTTTGTTTGTTTGTTTTGGCTTTTCTGGTTTTGTTTTTGTTTTTCAAGACAGGGTCTCTGTGTGTAGCCTTGGCTGTCCTGGACTCGCTTTGAAGACCAGGCTGACTTCGAACTCACAGCGATCCACCTGCCCCTGCCTCCCAAGCACCTTGTACTCTGTTTAACATTATAAATCTGACTAAAAGACATAAGCTATAACCATACCACCCCCTGGCTGCTTTGCTATGTTGACATTTCCGCTACCAAATGAATTAGTCTGTTACTTTTTAACTAACCCTCCGCAGATTTTAAGGACGTGGGCGGAACATAGCCAAAGTCTTTGTCGGACTGCTATATGTGTGGTCTCTAGCGGGATCCCTCCTGGGTCTGTTTCCCTCTGAGGCCACATGAAGACAGTCGTTCCTATCAGCATTCTGGTCTTCTGCACTCAGGCCAGAAAGGCCCATGAGGCCGCACACAGGACTCCAGGGTCTCTCTAGCCTACAGTTCTAAATTTGTCCACATTCTTTCCCAAACCAGTTGGTCAGGTCATTCATCCTACAACAGCGTTTTCTGTGTGAGCTGCTTTGTGCTTGGACAATACACCAGATAAGAAGGCTTTACACAGCCGGGCGTGGTGGCGCACGCCTTTAATCCCAGCACTCGGGAGGCAGAGGCAGGCGGATCGCTGTGAGTTCAAAGCCAGCCTGGTCTACAAAGTGAGTCCAGGATGGCCAAGGCTACACAGAGAAACCCTGTCTTGAAAAACCAAAAAAAAAAAAAAAGAAGAAGAAGAAGGCTTTATTTGGCTCTGGGTTCGAAAAGAATTTGATCCATGGCAGTAGGGGCGGCACAGCCTCTGGTGCATGAGTCTGTTGGCTCACATGGGTGGGCATGGGAAAGCCAAGGCCGGATTGCTGGTACAAAGCGGACTTTCTCCCACGTTGCGCTTGGCACATTAAACTCATCCCCTTCGGAAACCCCTCCTCCCAGGCACGCCCAGCGTGTACCTCTCTAGTATGCGGGGCAGTTTTTGATCCAGTCACGGGGACGATGAAGCTTGACTATTAAAGGCGTCAGTTTAATTCTGTCACGCACAATTCTGAGGCTCAAGGGAGGCACGTTCAGGGTGAGTGACGGTCAAAGCTAATGAAGGGGGTGAGACAGCCCACGGAAGACAGCACAGGCGCACTTAACCTGGAGGCCACATGAAGATTAGAGGACTTGCGGATGTTCATTCTCTTTTTCCACCAGTGAGTCCCACGGGTCACCAAGCCATCTTGCTGGCCCCGAAATAAAGCTTAAGAGAGAGGGAAAATCATGTGACATGTCAATACATGTATGAAGAGTTGAGAGGCAGATGGCAAGATTGTGGTGGCCAAGGGCACACACTTTGAGGGTGTGACAGTGTTAACTCTGAACTTGGTGGGCCTCCGGGCATGACTCGGGGGTGTATTTTGATTATATTAACAGATTTTTGGAAGATTTGTCTTAATTGTGGATGGGACCATTCCCTGAACAGGAGATTCTGAACTGCATAATATCCAGAGAGCCATCGAAGGACCAGTTTGCGTTAATCTCTGTATGACGATAGTGGACCCAACTGTTTTGTGCTCCTGCCATCTTAACTTCCACTTCATAAGAAACTATACTGTGGGGAGGCTGGAGAGATAGCTCGAAGGTTAAGATCACTGGCTGTTCCTCCAGAGGTTCTGAGTTCAATTCCCAGCAACCACATGGTGGCTCACATCTATAATGTGATCTGGTGCCTTCTTGTGGCAGGTAGGTGCACATGCAGGCAGAATGCTGTATAAATAATAAATACATCTTTAAAAAATAAATTAAAAAAGAAAGAAAGTATACATTGAACTGTGAGGCAGAACAAACATTTCTCCCTTAATTTGCTTTTGTCAGGGAATTTTATCACGGCAACAGATAAGTGACTAAGGCAGATGGCAAAGCCATTGACAAGAAGTCCAAGGACATGCAAAGTGAGCTTGGTTTTTGTCTGAGGCTGGGAAAGGTCTGGGATTCAGATGAGCCTCTGAGACATGGTACAGGGCTGGAGGTGTGCATGTGCACTTCATGTGAATTCACATTACAATGATCCATTACATTTGTGTTCTTTGTTTTCTTTCTTTACATTTATTTAGGAAGGAGGGTGTAACACAGTGTGTGTGAAGGTCAGAGGACAACTTTGGAGAGCCACTTCAGTTCTTCCACACATCGGTCCCAGAGACCACACACAGGTGGGCAGGCCTAGCAACAAGCTCATTTACGCACTGAGCCATTTTGCCAGCCCCATATCCTTTTAGCATTTTTATTTAAAGAAAAAGTTCTCAGCCAGGCTCAGTGCGTGCCTTTAATCCCAGCACTTGGGAGGCAGAAGCAGGTGCATCGCTGTGAGTTCAAGGCCAGCCTGGTCTACAAAGTGAGTTCTAGGAAAGCCAGGGCTACACAAAGAAACCCTGACTAGGAAAAAAAGAAAGAAAGAAAGAAAGAAAGAAAGAAAGAAAGAAAGGGCGTTTTTTCCCTTTCCCAATGTAAAAATGCCCCAAAGCCTTAAAAATAAATACATATATCCTTGGATTCTTGCTCTTTAACCAAATTATTTTCATTCCGGCTATCTATACACTGCAGAAATAACTACCGGTCCAGGCAAGCGGCTGCCGGCTCATCATAGTGTCCCTTATGCTAACCCACATAAGAAAGAACCTGAGTCCCACAAGTCAGCAAACAGTTAAACACAGTACAGTAAATTGCAGCATGGAAACTCTTCAGCCACTGGACCATCTGCTCAAAGAATACCTAGTGGAATGGGAAAAACAGTTGTGAGAAATGGAAAAATGGGAAAAGAATGAAAAATATATGTAATAAATAAATTATATGAAGACTGGTCTGTACACACTATATATCCAACTAGAAAAGACAGTGAGGAATGCTAAAATAAATAAATAACAAGAGGGGGGAATGAGATGGTTCAGTGGGCAAGGGGGTTTGCTGCCAAGCCTGATGGTCTGAGTTCTGTCCTCAGGCCCCACTTGGTAGAAGGAGAGAATTGACCCCTGCAAGTTGCCCTCTGACATCCACATGTGTGCTATCACACACACACACACACACACACACTAAAATGTTTTGTTTTGTTTTTCTTTAAAGAGCAGTCACATCTGTAGAGTGGATTATGGGTATTTGTTTCTTCTTTATACAATTTCTCAAGTTTTCCATGATGGACGTAATTTTTATTCTTCATCTCATTGCTTCTCCCTCCCCTCATTAACCTTGACCTTCCTATATTTTGGGCAAGCCTCTACCACTGTGCTACACCTAGCCCTCTCCCCTGCCTTTTTTTTTTTTTTTTTTTTTGCTTTCTTATGTTCTGTTTTTCAAAATAGGGTTTCTTAGTGCAGCCCTGGCTGTCCAAGAACTCACTTTGTAGACCAGGCTAACCTCAAACTCAGAGATCCACCTTCCTCTGCCTCCCCAGTGCTAAGCTCAAAGGAATTTAATAGCACCACCAGACTTCTCTGTCTTTTGATTGGGCATCTGCTGAACCCCTGCCCTGCTCCAGCCCACCACCACAGGTTGGACTATAGCCTTGGATTGGTTTGTTTTTCACGTCCTGTTTTTGCCTTTTCCCATCTCCACTCCTCAGAGTCCCATCTCCTCCACAGACACCCACTCGAGTGTATTTAAAGCATGTTCTTTCTGCCCATCTGCCATACATTTGTTTAGATATATGTGTACTCAAACAGGCATAAGGGAAAATACAAAAGCGAGAAAGACCTAATGCTGGGCTGTTTTCATGTGTTTCTGTTTCTATGTCAAAGATGCAGCACCGTGGTCCTTTCCTTTTTCTTCCTTAGTGTCTTCTCTCTTGTGTGTCTGTCACCTCTGTTCCTGTCTGTGAGCATCATTTAGGGTTCCATAATGGGCCTGAAACACCTGGTACAACCATTCTTTTGTTTAGCACACCTAAGGACTACATCTCCCAGAGTCCCTTGCAAGTATGCAGAGCCACAGGCCTGTCCTTTAAGTTCCTGGAGGCCTGTAGTGACCTATGTGCCTGGCCCTCTAGGATAAGGCCCTGAAGCCTTCCCACATACTCTCCATCTTGCCCTTTTGCTGACCTCCAGAAGCCAAGGGTGGGGCCGCAGCAGCCTCCTCGTCTGAAAGGATCTCACTGAGGTGAGCAAAGCAGTCACAAGCCAGTTGGGTGCCTAACCTTGGTCACAGTAGGTCAGGTCACCCTCAACCAGAGAGCTGCGCTCTGCACTTCCCCTCCCCAGTGCTGGAAGCAATGTTTCCTGTTCTTCGTTAGATTGCCTCCCCATATAGCCTCCCCGTGTCTGCTTCCCTGTGTATGAGTGAGCAAGTACCTTTAGCCCATCCACGGGAGAGCAAGGTGGCCCTCTTTGTGTATAGAGTACACCCACCCGACCACAGCCTGGCACACTCGGGAAGCCCTGCAGGCAGGGACTGGAGGGTTCCGGGTTTTGGGTTGCCTTGTGTGGACATGTGGTTGGTGAGAGACCGTCGATGGCAGGCATTCTTACCCACACCGTTCTTATCTCCTCTATGGCGGATTGGAGGCCACTAGCTTCCATGAAGAGCAGACAACAGGCCATTCGCGTTCCATGGGTCTTCAGTCTCTGCTCCTCTGCTCTATAACTTAGCTCTGTCGCATTAAGGGCGATTGGAAATGAATGGGCATGGCCAGCTTCCAATAAAGCTTTATTCACAAAAACAATGCCCAGTTGTGATTGCAAAACTCTGTGTGTGTGTGTATGTGTGTGTGTGTGTGTATGAATGAGAGAGAGAGAGAGAGAGAGAGAGAGAGAGAGAGAGAGAGAGAGAGAATATCTCCCTCTCTTTATATCTTTATGGAGACCATGTTTTCCTGGTCTTAGCTGCTACTAAGCATTTTGGATGTTGTTGTTGTTGTTGTTACCTACACAAAAAGTAGCCACACAGAGCCCAACACACTCTTTATCCCATCACAGAATGAATGAATGAATGAATGAATGAGAGTAAACGAATGAATGGATCTCATTTAGAAGAGGTCCCCTGTCCACAACCTGAACAACAAGCCTCTGTGCACCAGGAGAGTCCAGCCCACGATAGAGAATCATTCCTGCTTTGTGGAGACGACCCACTCTCCCCACGCCCAACCCACCACACATCAGCTGAAGGTTTTGCTTTCCAAATTCCCCAAACTAACGAAGGAGGACAACCACAGGGGGCTGAGTTCTCAAAGGGAAACTACTCCGAGTGACGAATCCATCCTCCAAACTCCCGGCATTTTCATTTGTCCCAGCAGAAATGAGGGTGAGTCACGGCTCTTTGCTGGAGAAGAGTGTTTTCAAATGCATCCTTGTGTGTCTATCTCCTGCCTGCAGACCTGGAGGTCCGGGTGCTGCTGGCAGGGGGCTAACAATTTCAGCTGCAACGACAGAAGCTGTCAAGTCTTGCTAACCAGACTTCCCTCCCTATGCCACCAGCATCCAATAAATAAAGGAGAGGCAAAAATTTGTATCTGGTGGAGGATGTGGGGACATATATTGGCTCAGGCAGCCATGTTACATTCTCCTATGCAAGTTTTTCCTTTCTTCAGACGCCTGCCCTTCATTAACCTGATCCTAAAGCCCGGCTCAGAAACTACTGTGACCTATGAATCATATGACCTGCGGACCACACAGCTGTCCTGGTGTGTTCCGCCACCGCCGCCTTTCTGCAGACACAGTCCAGGCTGACTCCTTCCAATCAACTCCTAGCTGGCTTTGAGGAGGAGGACCGTGAGGTCATTTCCACGTGGCTATGTTTTCTCGCTCCAGCCTGGTGTGGCAGACACAGCTGACTTGGAAATGATGAAATCAGAAGTCAGATCAGCACTTGGCCTCTGGCTGGCTGTGTGACTTCATGTCTGGGGCCTGTGTTCCTGTGTGTATAAATGGGGACTGATCATCACGGTAATGGAGCAGATGCAGGTTGTGTCTCCTGGGCAGGCCACTGACTAAATGCACTGCGTCTGAGCCCCAACACGGAACCTGGCCTGAAGGGACCTGCTGCCTTGTGTGTGTCTCTCAAAGGCCTTGTGCTGGAATCTTTGTCCCTAGGGCGATGACAATGTAAGAAGAGGTCATTTCCAGAAAACCCTGTGCTCATGCATGGACTGATAATGTTCTTGTGGGAGGAGCCTAGACCACAGACTGATTTGTCATAAAAGTTCAATGGCAGGTGGTAGCACAGGCCTGTAATCCTAGTACCCAGGAAGTGGGGACAGGACAATCTAGCTACTTAAGGAGCTCAAATCCATTTTTTTCTCCAAAACAAAAAACAAAAACAAAACAAACAAAAAACAAATAAACCAACAAATAAAAAACAAAAACAAGCTGAGCATGGTGGTGCAAGCTTGTAATCCCAGCACTAGGAGACAGAGGCAGGCGGATCACTGTGAATTCAAGGCAAGCCTGGTCTACAAAGTGAGTCCAGGACAGCCAAGGCTACACAGAGAAACCCTGTCTCAAAAAACAAAACAAAACAAAACAAAAACAGGCTTGGGAGATGGCTCAGGGGTGATGTCCTTGCCTGAGGTTCTGACTTGGGACCCCTGACACCCATGTAAAAAGGCAGGTGTGGCCATGTACATTTATAACCCTAGAGTTATGTGAACAGAGACACAAGGACCCCTGGAGTTTTCTGATCAGCTAATCTGACAGAATCAGCGAGCTCCAGGTTCAAGGAGAGATGCTGCCTCAAAACAGAAGGTGGTAGGCCCTGGAGAGATGGCTCTGCAGCTCAGAGCGCTTGCTGCTCTTGCAGAAGACCTGAGTTTAGTTTCCAGCATTCGAGTCAGGCACATCACACCCACCTGCAATGCCAGCTCGATGGGATCTACTGCCCTCTTCTGACCTCTCTGGGCATCTGTCACACATGGCAGATACACACACACACACACACACACACACACACAGACATAAAGCACATTCAATCCTTCCTGATCTCCTGGGATGACACAGCAGTGAAGTCCTCTCTCAATACCAGCACTGTCTGTTGGTGGTTTTTTGTTTGTTTGCTTTTTGAGTTTTCCTGACAGGGTTTCTCTGTGTAACAGAGCCCTGGCTGTCCAGAAACTTGTAGACCAGGCTGGCCCTGAACTCACAGCGATCTGCTTACCTCTGTCTTAAAGGCATGCGCCACTGGCCTGGCTTCTCTGTTACTTGTAAATTGCTCTGTCTCTGGTGTTCTGTTACAGGATCAGAACACAGACCAACAGTGCTCAGCAAATGTGTGTTGGATAAATGAATGGATGGCTGCCTCCTGTACCGACTGGCCTGATCTCAAGAAGATCTATCATCCTGTGGGAAGATACCTCCAAGGTCAATACTTGGTAGCCTACATCACCTTTCTTACTACTTAGCTTCTGCAGATCCTAATGATGAGACTGCAAAAATGCAGCTCAAGGCAGGACCGGCAGAGGAGGGCATTTATTGACCCATCTCAGTATGTATCTGGGTTCAGGACCAGGTGTCCACAAAAACTCCCTCTTAACATAGAAAGTCTGGCTAGGGTTGCTTCATGGGCAAGTCCCCTAACTCCCCGCACCCTTCTGTTCCCTGGGGGTGAGGGACTGAGAGCCTCCTGGAGCCAGGCAAAAGCAAGGCACATAGGAAGGCTCCTCCAGCCACCCTCCCTCCTCATGCCCCACCAGGTACACACGACAAAGGGCAGCTGGGACCCACTGCATCTCTGTTGTCCTCCTGCTGTGGACAGAAACTGGAAGTGAGACACCTGTGACCTCCCCAACCTGGAGGTGAGCTGTGGAAGGGGAAGATGGAATGAGCTTGTCATCCCAGCAAGCAGGAGGAGGTTGAAGCAGGGGCATTTCAAGCGACCGACCAAAGTAGGCATGGTGGCACATGCCTTTAATGCAAGCTCTGGGTAGGCAGAGGCAGGCATCTGGGGACTGCACAGTGAGAGTCTGCCTCAAAACAAACAAACAAAAAGGAACAGTGGTGGGGGTGTGGTAGGAGGGTATTTTGTCCCTTCTGATTCCTTCTTCTGCAGGGGGAAGTAGGGGGGGGAGAGGGAGTGGGGGGGGGGGGGGGGGGCGGGGTAGAGCCGGAGTTCCAAAGTGGCTTCTGTCTCTATGGTCTCCTCTGGGCTTTCCTGAACATCTTATATGTAGAGGTGTCCCTGCTGTCCCCCAACCTACAGCATATCCACTGTTCACGTCCCCTGAGCCTCGTCCTGTCTCCTAGAACACCCTGGCACTGTGCCCGTAGTGGGGGCCAGGGGCTAGCTCTGGGCTCTCCCTACCCTGTGCCATTCTGCAGCCCACACTTCCAAACTCCAGGGCTCCCGCAGAACTTCTGTGCAGTGGGCCAAAGCTGGCCCCACAGCACCTTATAGCTGCAGGTGGAGGCCCATGGCCCTGTGGGGAAAAACCAAGGCGTCTGACCTTTTTCAGGATGGTGGGGTTTTTCTGAAAATACCCCTGGGTATCTTCCTGCCCCCTAGGGGCTGCAGGTCACCTCTCAGTTCCTCATCAGCCCAGGGGACCTGGTAGTGACAAGAAAGTAAGGGACCTAAGGAAAGTGCCCTGTCCTCCAGGGCTGGAGATGAGGCTAGCAGAGGCAGGAGCTCTAAAGCAGCGGTTCTCAACCTTTCTAAGAGCTGTGACTCTTTAATACAGCTTTTCATGTTGTGGTGACCTCAATCATAAAATCATTCCATTGCTACCTCACAACAATTTCTTACAAATACTTTATATAAATTTGTTACTGTTATGAATTGTAATGTAAATATTTTGGCGCTAGAATTTTGTTGAAAGGGTCGTGACCCTCTGGGTGAGAACTGCTGTTGTAGACCAAGCAGCACTCTTAGCCACTGGGCTGTGTCTCCGGGCCTTCGGTTTTATTTTAATTTAAAGACAGTCTCTCTCTGTATTCTAAGCCATTCTAGAGCTCACTGTGTGGCTTGAACTCACGGCAGTCTTGCTTTGACCTCCCAAGAGCTGTGGTTACAGGCAAAAACTACCATGCCTAGCTCTTGCGAGAGTGCGTGCACGCTTGCGTGCATGTATATGTGTGTGGTATGGAATCCCCTGGAACTGAGTGATGAGAGGGTTCCGTGCTGCCTGACATGGGTGCTGGAGCCAAATTCAGGTCCTCTGGAAGAGCAGCCAGGACTCCTAACTACCGACTAGCTTCTTTCTCGTTTTCCTTAAAAGAAAGAAAACCAAGCAGTGGTAGTGGCGCACGCCTTCAATCCCAGCACTCGGGAGGCAGAGGCAGGCAGATCTCTGAGTTCAAAGCCAGCCTGGTCTACAGAGCAAGTTCCAGGAGCCAAGGCAAATACGGAGAAACCTGGTCTCAAACAAACAAACAAACAAACAAAACCAAAAAGGAGAGGAAAGAAAGAAAGAGGGAAAAGTTATTTCTGCAGAGACTAAACAGAAGATACAGAAAAGCATCCATGAGTTCTTTTCCATAAACACGGAGGCTGCATGACTTCAGAAGCTTTTTTTCCTGGTCTCTGGAGGCACAAGTGTGCATGGTTTCAGAATCCTTTCAAAACCCGAGAGGCAAGGAGAAGAAAGACCCACGCCTACAGCACGCACAGCCTGCCGAGGCTGCCTCTGCCAGCCCTGCAGCTGTTGCACTGGTTTGTTACTAAGGTAAGGCTCACTTGCAGTGAGATGGGCAGGTCTGCAGGTGTAGTTAGAGAGTGTTGACGGATTCCCGGGACCTTATGTGTATGGCCCTCCGAGCAAGCTCAGACTATTGCCACTGTCCAAGAAATCCCCCTGGGGTCTCCTTCCAGCCCTGCCTAAATCCCCACAAGCATCTATCCTTCTCATATCTGTCACCATAGATTAGTCCTGCCTGTCACATAATTAGAATCACATGGCCCAGCATGCACTTTCCGCCATCTGGTTTCTTTCAGTCCCGAGTAGCAGAGTAATGCGTGTACTTTTTTCTGCAGTTGTGGGGCTCGGTCCTCTTTCCTACTGAGTTGTATTCCTTCAAGCAAGTGTCAACCATTTGCACTGGGGTGATCTTTTAGCTTGCTTCCACTTTGGGCTGGGCCAGATACTTGTAAAGTATTTGGGTATTCACAGCATAGAGAGTTTTGTTTGTCTTTCTTTTCTTTTCTTTTAATAATTTATTTATTTTTACATGCATTGGTGTTTTGCTTGTATGTATATCTGTATGGGGGTATCAGGTCCCCTGGAACTAGAGTTACAGTTGTGAGCTGCCATGTGGGTGCTGGGAATTTAACCCAGATCCTTTGGAAAAGTAGTCAGTGCTCTTAACCACTGAGCCATCTCTCCAGCCCCTCTTTTCTTTTTCTTTACTATTTATTTGTTTGTTTGCTTGCTCACTTGCTTTGAGGCAGAGTTGCATTATGCAGCTCTTGGCTAGAACTCACTATGTAGACTAGGCTGGCCTTGAACTCACAGAGATCAACTTACCTCCGCCTCCTGAATACTGGGGATTAAAGGTGTGTACCAACACAACTGGCTAACTTTTCATTTTTCTTGAGCAAACACTTAGAAGTGAAGTTCTCAACCTTCTTAATGCTGTAACCCTTCAACACAATCCCTCTTGTGGTGACCCTCCAACCATAAAATTATTTTCTTTTCTTTTTTTTTTTTTTTTTTTTTTTTCCAAAACAAGGTTTCTCTGTGTCCTAGATTTACTTTGTAGACCAGGCTGGCCTCAAACTCACAGCGATCCACCTGCCTCTGCCTCCCAAGTGCTGGGATTAAAGGCGTGTGCCACCATGCCTGGCTCAATAAAATTATTTTCATTGCTTCTTCAGAACTATAATTTTGCTACTGTTATGAATCATAGTGTAAATGTCTCTGTTTTCTGATGGTCTCAGGCGACCTCTATGAAAGAGTCTTTCAACACACCCACAGGGGTCATGACCCATGGATTGAGAACCACTGTTTTGTATAATCACCTGGCACCCAGGATCCCCAGGTCCCCACAGAAACACAGTGTGATTGGAAGAGAGTATCCACACCAATTGAAAGCCACCTCCTGTTATAGTCTCTCCAGCTATGACATACTGTTCCATTACCTACCTCTGATCTTAGCATGACTAGGGAGAAACCCTGGTGCTGTGAGCAGTGTCCACCCCAGAGTGAGCCACCCTATAAACACTTGGGAAAGAATATTACACATGCTACCCTATAGCTTACTGTGTGTATGTTTGTGTGTAGGTGTGTGTGGGTGTGCATTGCTATGCAGGTGTCTGTGAAGGTGATTATGTGTGCAAATGTGTGTTAGTACATACAGGTGTATGTGCCCCTGGGTTAGTGTGCCCATGTGAGTTAGTGTCTGTACGGGTGTTTGTTAGTGTGGTCACATGAGTGCTAGTGTATATATACATGTGTGTACGTGTGTTTGTGTGAGTGTTGGTATGTGTGCACATGTGTGTTAGTATGTGCACACATGTGCATATATGTTTATGTGTAGGATCCAGAGTTCAAATGTCTTCCTTAATCTTTCTCCAGGGATTGAACTCAGGTCAACAGGCTTGGCAGCAAGTACCTCTTACTGAACCTGGAGCTGCATTTGGCTAGACTAGCTGGCCAGCAAGCCCATGAGTCTTGTCTGTCTGTCTGTCTCAGGCTCCCCAGTGAGCCTGGCATTTCTGAGGGTTCCGGGAATCACACTCATGTGCTCATGACTGCTCAGGAAGCACTTGACTGACAGAGCCATCCCCCAGCCCTGAGGCTTTGTTGCTCAGGATAAAAAGCTCTGCCTGGAGTTAGGGGAAATTTTTGTTTCAAGGGAGATATCTCCTGAGTCAGTAGGAACTGGGGTGGGGCTGGAGTGGAGGCCAAAATGTTGGCATTTTTGATCCCACCTACTACCCTAACCTTTCCTGCCCTGCCCTTCGTGATGCTGACCTGCCTGTCTACTCCCACCCCCTCTTCTTCTGGGGGTCCCAAACTTTGGCCACCAATCAAATGTAGCCCTGCCACCAGTTTTATGCAGCTTGTGAGCTAAGAATGGCTTCTACATTTTCAGATGCCTGAAAGAAAAATTCAGAAGAGTTTTGAGACAAGAGAACACAATATGAAATTCAAATTTCTGTGTCCATAAATAAAGTTTTATTGGCACATGGTCCCTCGCTTACCTACCATCTGGGACTGTCTTTTCACTAAAAGGGTTCAAGTGGGCATTTGAAACAGAGACCGTGTACCGGCAACATACAACATACAAAATATTTGATGCATGGCACCTCACATGAATTATGTGCTGAGCCTAGATCTAAATCCCTGCTTGGACTGAACCAAAACCAAACCAGCATCTTTTCTGACCTTGTCTCCACTGTGACTTTCCCTTGGTTCCCTGAACCACATGAGACCAGTAACCAACTCATTATCCTAACCTATGACCTGGCTGTCACTTGCTTGCCACATGTTTGTCCTTCTCTCCCTTAGGGACCTAAGCCTGCATTGAACTGGTTACCTATTAGTCATGAATATTGATCTGGTTACTTTATTTTTTTAATATTTTATTTAATTTTAATTTATGTCCGTTTGTGTGGGAGTGTCAGATCTTGGAGTTACAGACAGTTGTAAGCTGCCATATGGGTGCTGGGAATTGAACCTGGGTCCTTTGGAAGAGCAGGCAGTGCTCTTAAGCACTGAACCATCTCTCCAGCCTGATCTGGTTACTTTAAATATATAAATACTGGAGGCTACCCACCTGTTGTCCACCCTGAGCACCGTTTTCTCACCGATGCAGTGAGAACCTTGATCCCCAAGATCTCTCATCACTGTGCAGACCTTACCAGGCTGCGTGGGATTGCCCTCCTGAACATTAAAAAAGACCTTTGGAGACCAGGTAAGTCACAGACTCCACCTCTGCAGGCATGGGAGCCCAGTTATTGGCTGCCCCCACCAAGGCCAAGAGCATCACAGCAGCAGGAGTGTGTCCATAAAGGAAGGGGCTTCCATTCTTGAGGCCAGGGAGCAGAGAGGGGGGAGGGAAGGAGAGGGAGAGAGAGATGGCAGAGACAGAGAGGCAGAGAGACAGCCTCCCAGCCCATAGTCTCCCCTCCACATCACATTCTTTCCTTCAGCTAAACCCTGCCCCTAAAGCTTCCTGCTTTCCCAAGGCAATGCCACCAGCTAGTGCCCAAGCTGTGTATGGAGGTCTTAAAAGGTTCTCTCAAAATGTGATGGGAGTGTGTACTGACTGATGTGCTCTGGCATCAATTTGCCTGCACCTGCCAAATTTGTATATGCACCTAGCTCTCAGCTCATCGACCCCAGTGTGAATACAGGTCCTTTGGACATCATTTTAACATGTAGACTCCAGGGCCAGGAATGTCACTAGGTTGGCAGAGCACTTGCCTAGCATGCATGAGGCTCTGGGCTCCCATCTCCTAGCACTGCATAAACTGGGCATGCCCGTGGGACATAAAGTCCTAGCATTCAGGAGGTAAGGACAGGAGGGAGATCAGGCATTCAAGGTCCTCCTTAGCTACCTAGTAAATTGAAAGCCAGCCTGGGCTACATGAGACCCTGTCTTGAAAAGAAGAAAGCCCAACCCAGCAGATCTGGGGGCAGGGCAGAGCCATTAGCACTGAGGTTCCAGCAGATCTGGGGGCAGGGCAGAGCCATTAGCTCTGAGGTGCTAGTAACTCTCCCAGATGCTAGTTCTGGGATATTTTGAACAACCGCACTCTAGACCCAACCCCCAGCCCAACCCCCAATGACTCATTGTGCTATAGCCTGTAATTTCAAGTATTGGAAATAACCTAAGTGTCCATCCATGGGGGACCAGTCACAGTATGACACGAGTCCCTACAAATTCAGAGCATTACAGGCCTTGAAGAACATCCAGGCCAATGTTTATATATACCAGGATGGAATGATCACTAGGACACACACATACACACACACACACATACATATTTAAAGATTTGTTTATTTTTATGTATACAATGTTCTGCCTACCTGTGAAACAACACAACAATGAGGAACAGAATGGTAAGTGTTACAGAGGCAGGGAAGAGACGCTGCTCATGGTCACATGGACTTGGAGAACAGAGTCACCAGCAAAAGACAGGGGCCACTGAGCACAGAGTGTGTGAGTGGCCAGGAGAGAGGGAGCCACCATACTTACTCAGATTTTCAATTCTGTGACTCTAACACACCTATTCAAAAACAAATGAGGGCTCAGGGGATGCAGTTCTTTGGTAAAGTGCTTGTCTGACAGTCACAAATCCCTGAGTCTGATCCTTAGCACCACAAAAATCAGGTATAGTAATGCAAGCCTGTAATCCCAGCATGCCAGGACTCTAGAATAAGCTGGGCTATATCACTATATCACACACACACACACACATACACACACACACTCACACACACACACACGCATGCGCACACACACATATAAAAATAAATTATCAACCTAATTATAATGGCATACAAATAAAGTCATACCACATGTAGCCCAGCTGACCTCCAACTGGCTAACAGCTGGCCTTAAATCCCTGATCCTCCTGCCTCGACCTCCCAAGCATTGGCATCACAGGCCTGCACCTTATCACCAAGCCCCACATCACACCATCTAATAATGGTCTGGTGAGGAGTAACCACTAGCACAGCTGGACTGCCGTGTCCCAAGGAAGGTCATTGCCCATGGCCACCCCTATGTGCACAGTCCATGCGTGAGATCTGAGGACAGTCGGCCCCTGTGTTTGAGGAGCACACAAGCTTGAGCTCTGCAAACCCACTACGGATCCTTGCGAATCAACAGAGTGAGACCAGGCTCAGCAGGCAGCAGTCATGAACCCCCGCTTCAACCAAGTAGTGTGGCTCTGAGTGACAGAATCCCTCACCATCTGCCCAGGGCATAAGGTGAGAGCTCTACAAGGATGAGTGGGGGTGAGGTGGCCCTAGCCCAGGCTCCCAGGGCCCTCAGGATAAGCGTGGAAGACGGAAACCCAACGCCTTGACCTTTGCTTGAGGCAGCTGCTTGGAGAAGCATAGCCCTGCCAAACTCCGCCGCCGCTCTCCCATCTGCTCAGCTGTCAGGCTTGAGTCACAGGCAGACAGCAGCACATGACCTGGGTGTGGAGCTACCGCGAGAACAGGGTGTTGGAGGTAGGGAGGAAAAGCCGACAGATGCAATCATACCTCCTCTTCCAGGAAGCCCACAGGGTATATGCAGGCTTGTGTGTAAGGAGTGGCAGAGAGATGTATTCAACACGCTCAAAAGAGCGCCACTAAAATAATTAGAACATGCCAAGCACTGCACATGCTGGCCTCCAACCTCACCTCCACAGAGGCTCAACTCGGTGACCCTTCCCCCATCCTAACTAACATGCAGGTAGACATCAGATATGTCCCCTCACCTGAAGTCACACAGCTCAGGGTCAGACAAATCCTACCCCAAAACCCCTTCTCACCTCTCAGCCCCGGAAAGGACGACAACATTGAAGTCTTCCCAGGCCTTCCCCAGGATGCCCCGAATGCTTTGCTCACTGGTTCGGTTAAATGAGGTGAACAATGAGATTTCTGGACTTGATAGAAAAAAATAAAGTCCCTCCTCCTCCTGCTTCTCCTCTGCCCCCTCCTCCCCCACCCACTCTTTGTGTCTGTGTGTACTTGTATGGAGGCTAGAAGTTGACATCAGGTATCTTTCTCCATCACTCTGCACCTTCTTGTTTGAGGCAGGGTCTCTACTGAACCTGAAGCTCACTAATTCTGCTGGACTGGCTGGACCAGTGAGCCCCAGACGCCTCCTGTCTCTGCTGGGGTTTATAAGTGTGCACCACTGTGTCCGGTTTGACATAGGTGCTGGGGTTCAAACTCACTTGCGCAGCAGGCACTCCACCCACTGAACAATCTTCTGAGCACCTCTTCTTAGTGGTTGGTTCCCCTCATCCATTTTCCGCTGTTTCTGTGAGAAGGCAGGCAGCCCTCTGGACACAGTATGCGGCTGTTCATCACAAGGAATCCACTTTGTTCTGCTTTAAGGAACTTGGTTTCTGCTGAGAGTCACACAGAAGAGGTCCACCGTGGCCCTGGGCCTACCCAGTGGCAGAAGGGACAAAGGAGGTGTGTCTTTCTTTTCTTTTCTTTTTGGTTTTGATTTTTCTTTTCTTTTCTTTTTTTGGTTCTTTTTGTTTGGTTGGTTTGGTTTTGTTTTTTTCGAGACAAAGTCTCTCTGTGTAGCCTTGAGTGTCCTGGACTTGCTGTGTAGACCAAGCTGGTCTCGAACTCACAGCAATCTGCCTGCCTCTGCCTCCCAAGTGCTGGGATTAAAGGTGTGCACCACCACGCCCGGCCCTTGTTTTGTTTTTTCAAGACAAGGTCTCTCTGTGTATCCTTGGCTGTCCTGGACTCGCTTTGTAGACCAGGCTGACCTCGAACTCACAGTAATCCGCCTGCCTCTGCCTCCCAAGTGCTGGGATTAAAGGCATGTGCCACCACCACCCGGCCTGGAGGTGTGTCTTTCAAAGCCACTTTCACCTCTGTATCCCTTGGGAACTGCTAGGTGCCTGCTGAGGACTGGGGACAGACAGAAGTCGTCCTACAAAGCAGGTGTGGTAGAGGAGAGCCTGGAGAAGCAGGAGGCTAGAGAAGATGGGTCCCTGAGTAAGAAAGAGCGCTTGCTACTGAAATAGCACAGAGAGAAAAGTCTAACACCAAGCAGCCAGGCATGGTGGTACACGTCTGTGATCTCAGCACAAGGGAGATGGAAACCAGAGGATCAGGAGTTCAAGGCCACCCTCGGCTACATAGCAAGTTAAGAGCAACCTGGGCTACAGGAGACCCTGTTCCAAATAAAGTCTCTAAAAACATAAGGAGTGGGAGTGGAGTCGGTGGAATGCTTGCTCGGCATGAAGCCCTAGGTTCCATCCTTGGCACCATGTAAACTAGGCACAGCAGTAGATGTGTTCCTGCTTTAGGGACGGGGCGCAGGGAGGGTCAAATAGTTATTCTAGGCCATCCTTGACTAAATAATGAGGTTTTGTTTTTGGTTTGTTTGTTTGTTTCCCCAAGACAGGGTTTCTCTGTGTAGCCTTGGCTGTCCTAGACTCACTTTGTAGACCAGGCTGGCCTCGAACTCACAGAGATCCGCCTGCCTCTCCCTCCCCCCAAGTGCTGGTATTAAAGGTGTGCGCCACCACGCCCGGCTTAAAGAATGAGTTTGAGTTGAGCCTGGGCTACATGAGACCCTATCTGAAAACAGAGGAGCTGGAGAGATGGCTCAGTGGTTAAGAGCACTGGCTGCTCTTCCAGGGGACTCAGGATCAATTCCCAGCACCCACATGGCCACCCACAACCATTCGTAACTTCAGTTCCAAAGGATCTGATGCCCATGCTGGCCTCTGTGGGCACCACACCCATGTGGTATGCATGCATACACGCAGACAGAATACTGATACACATAAAAATAAAGCTAGAAAAGAAAAAAAAAATATATATATATATATATATTGGAGGGGGTTTTGGTTTTTTGAGACAAGGTCTCTCGGTGTTAGCCTTGGCTGTCCTGGAGTCACTTTGTAGACCAGGCTGGCCTCGAACTCACGGCGATCTGCCTGCCTCTGCCTCCCGAGTGCTGGGATTACAGGTGTGCACCACCACACTCAGCTTTCATATATATATATATATATATATATATATATATATATATATATATTTTTTTTTTTTTTTTTTTTTTTTTTTTTTAAGTTATTAGACGCATCTGTGTGTGTGCAGAGAGGAGTAAGAGAGGAGGCCTGGAGAGGTTTGAGAAGAGAACCTTTGTAGTGTGAGGACCCTGGGAGAGAGTATCCCAGACTGACGGGTGTCATGCAAAGGCCAGGAGGTGGAAACCAGGGATCTGAATGAGGAACTGAGCACAGAGAGACAGTCAAGATCAGCCTTGCTTCTCACCTCTCTTTACCAGGCTGGAATGAGAACAGAGGCCTGCTGTCCTGCTCCCCCTCCGAAGCTAATGAATGGGAAAGTGCCCAGGGAGGCTGAGCTGGGCCTGGAGGAGTGTCAGTAAGGAATGCACTGGCCAGCCTGTGCTCCGGGCACTTCGGGACAGCGTGGTTTCTCCTCCCTTCTGGCAAGTGAGTCCACATCAGTCTAAATGCCAGGGCTGAGAAGACATGTGCCCTCTCATTTGAGGGCAGGAAAATGCAGAGCCCAGAGCTGGGAGGAGGCCCGTCTCCGGTCACAAAGAGAGTTCTGGATAGAGCCAAGTTTTCCAAAGCAGACTGAGGCTGTGACAATATTGATCCACTCTCTTCCCAGGTGGAAAAGGGCCTTTGTCCTTAAGAACCTCCCATAAGGGGGTGATAAGAGGGTATAAAAGGGTGAGGCTATTCACCCCGTGGGCTGGCTGGGAGATACCAGCAGGGTAAATTCTCTCTGAGCTGTGGTTCAACCTCTCAGGTTGTCATCCTCGCTCTTGTTTTGTTTTGTTTGGTTTGGTTTTGTGGTGCTGCCGTGGAACTCAGGACCTCACAGGAGCCAGGCATGTGGGCTCCCCAGGAGCCACGTTCCCACCCCACTCCACCCCCACCCTATTCCTACCTAACTTCCTTTTTAAAAATAATTATTTATTTATTCACTCATTTTTTTATGTATATAGGTGTTTTGTCTGTGTGAGGGTGTCCAATTATGAAGTTACAGACAGTTGTGAGCTGCCATGTGGGTGCTGGGAATTGAACCTGAGTCCTCTGGAAGAGCAGTCAGTGCTCTCTTCCGCTGAGCCATCTCTCCAGGCCCCCACCTAACTTCCTTGAGTCCACTCAGTTTAATTTAGGAGGCAGAGAAGAAGCTGGACTCATGGCCCTGACCCCAGATGAGGAAGCAGAGGCCCAGAGTCATTAAAATTCCTAGGGTTCATGGGGCTAGTCTTTCTTTTTCTAGAAGAAACTGACTATGAGCATAGTCAGGAATGGTACACACACCTGTACTCCCAGTACTTGGAAGATGGAGACAAGAGAATTGGGAGTTCAAGGTCAGCCTTGGTCACATAGTCACATAGCAAGTTGGGATTTGAGCTTAAGCTGGGCTACAGGAGACCCAGATTGAAAAAAAAAGAAAAAGAAAAGAGAGAGAGAAGGAAGGAGGGAGAAAGAAAATATCATAAACAAGTTAATGAGTTAATATAACAGGCAGGAGTGTTTCAGAGCTATGAGTGAGTTCGAGGCCAGCCTGGTCTACAAAGTGAGTCTAGGTCAGCCAAGGCTACACAGAGAAACCCTGTCTCAAAAAAACAAAACAAAACAAAACAAAAAGATAAAACAGAGGTTTGTAAGAACTTAGTAGAGGTCGAAGAAGGGCCCTGGGGAGGTGACAACGCAATTGTCATACACACAGCAGCCATACTGAAAGCCAGGCTAGAAGATGGTTCCAGTGCAAAGGTCCTGTGGTAGGGAAGAGCTCGGTGCTGGAAGGCTAGAGCACATCAGGCAGGGAGGTGGATCTGGACACAAGATCAGTGAGGCCAGGCCTGAAGGCCTAGCAGGCGGGTGGCGTGCATGGCTCCCATTCCCAGGCCAGGGCCACACAGCCTGGCTTCAGGACTAGGGACAGATTGAACTTCAAGGCTCGCTCCCCTGTGGCCCTCCTAGTGTCTGCACACCATGGTACTTCCTCCGTCAAGTTCCTGCTTTGGCTTGGTGGTTTGTGACTCCTCCTGGCCTCCTGCTGTCATGTGACTCCACACTGACTTTCACAAGCCCACTGCCTTCCTCACTCTCCTCACACCCCTGTAGCTCTTCTTCACCTTGGCTTCTGAGAGTCCATATCCACTATAGCGGGGCACCGGCAGATGGTGGGAACAGGAGCGAGGACAGGGGCCAAAGATGTGGCTCTGTGGTGGATGCTCACCAGGGTGCATGAAGCCCTTTGGTTCCATTCCCAGGACCACAGAGACGGGGTGTGGTGATGTGTGCCTGGAATCACAGCTCTGGGGAGGCAGAAGTCAGAGTTCAGGATCATCTTCAGCCACTCAGGGAGGTAGAGGCCACCCTACGCTTCCTGGGGCCCTGTCTTAAAAAACAAGAGAGAGGGAGAGCCAGCCTTGGGAGTGACTCTGACTGCACTTTGACTATAAAAGCAGAAAGAACTCAGGCCACATCTGGCCTGCAGATCTTATCAGCCTGTCCCAAGAGCCCTGTGCCAGAGCCTTCGGTCTTCACTCCTGGTCTCTGAGGTGAGAGACAGGCTCCAGCAGCGAAGCTGAAGGTAGCTGGCAACTCTTGCAGCAGCGCCATGAGCTCACACAGCACCTTCCTTGGTGTGATCCTTCTTAGATTCAGGCAACTGAAGTCTTCCTGATATGCACATTTATGCTATGTGATATACACACCTACTGTGTGCTCCCTCATAGTACCAAGTACAGTTGGAACTTAGCTTTCTAGGTCAGATGAGAATAAAAATTAGAAAATGTGGTGGGTAATTGTTGTAATGAGTGTTTGCAGGCCAATATAGTTGCTTAGGATAGAAACAAAAGCAAAACCAATGTGTGTTTGTCTCATCAGCGGGTTTCAGGGTGAGGCATGTCTCCCACCCCCAAACCCTAGGAACTACTTCATGAAGAACCCAACTTACTTATCCCTCTCTCACCTGTTATGTTGCCTGCCGCAAAACCCAACATTGGGTGGGCGTGGTTCAGTATGACACTAGCCTAGCATATGGAGGCCCTGGGTTCTGTCTCCAAGAACACAAGGGGGAAACTAACTCAAGGAAACCCCGGGGCACAGAGTGGGGGAAGAAGAACCTTCATGCAATGTTGGAGGAGGTCAGGGTGGGGGTGAGGTAAGGGCATGCAACTGCAAGAGCCAAATTACAAGAGAGGGCCTCAGAAACTTAAAAATAGAGCTGACACAGCAACATACACGCACATACATACACACACACACACACACACACCCCACCCAGGTGCACACCCAAAGGAACTGAAAGCAGGCATCTGAGCAAAGATTTGGACCCGTGTTCAGAGCAGAGGCAAAAGGAGAGAAGCCACCCAAGGGTCCATCAACAAAATGGGATATTCTATATAGGAAGACTATCAGTCACCCTTGAAAAATGAAAGGAAAAATCCTCCCACAGGCTACGGTGTAGATAAACCTGGAAGGCCTGATGCTAAGTGAAACAAGGCTGTCACAGGCAGACAGATGAAGACACGGCTGGAGATAAACAGCCTGGGTGGGGAGCTTGCTGTTAATATGTAAAGTTCTGGTTTTGCAAGATGAGGCATTCTAAAAGTGCCCAACACTTACTGTCACTGGGCTGCCAAGGGAGATTACCTTGGTGGGTAAAGTGCCTGCCATGCAAACATGAGGATGCTAGTTCAGATCGCACAGCTTAAATAAAGGTGAGTGCTGGAATGGGTGCCTCTAATGCCAGTGCTGGGAGGCAGAGGCAGGAGCTCTGGAGCTCTGGCCAGGCAGTCTGGTGGAATCAGAGAGCTCTGGATTCCGTGAGAGACCTTTCACAGGTCACTCTGTTTCCACTGACCTCAGTTCCCCATCTTTAGAACTTGCCCAGGACTTAGAACCATCAAGGCCCTGGCATGTCTCTAGACTTAAATAAAGCCTGGGAAGCCGGGCATAGGTGGCACATGCCTTTAATCTCAGCACTCGGGAGGCAGAGGCAGGCGGATCACTGTGAGTTCGAGGCCAGCATGGTCCAGGACAGCCAAGGCTACACAGAGAAACCGTGTCTCAAAATACCAAAATAATAATAATAATAATAATAAAATAAATAAATAAATAAATAAATAAATAAATAAAGCCTGGGAACATCTCACTGGAAGGCCCAGCCACTGATGCTGTGTAGCTTGAAGTCTACATCTGGAAGTGCTAGGTGAGGCCCGTGTCCCAAAGCTGCCTGAAACTTCCCTCATAGGCCTGACCTTCCCTGCCAGGACTTCATATGTGGCTGAGTATTCCTGCATTGGACAAAATGATGTCACCAGCATCATTGACAGCTCAGTCAGGGTCTTATGGGTGGAGATTTCTTTAGAAACACCTGGGATTTTCTGCTCAGGGCATTCTTTTTTTTTCCCCCCCTCAGGCTTCATTCTCATAGACTTTACAGTCTCCTCCAAGCAAGGAGATCCCCACTGATACCCCACAGTTTGACTTTATTCTGTATGCTTGCTGGAATACCCGGGGAGACGGGGGAGGAGTTCTCTGATCAACCCCTGGACCTTGCCCTAGGGACTTCCCACCAATGATCTCCCTTCCAGCCCCATCAGAAAATCAAACTACCTTTACTGGGACTTGCAAAGTGCCTTAGTCAATAAGGGGCTGGCCACACAAGCTTGAAGATCTGAGTTCTAGCCCCAGCTCCCATGTACTCCCAGCTCTGGAGAAGTGGACACACGAGGCTCTCTGAAGCTCACGGACCAGCTAGTGTAGCCAATCCCTGAGCTCCAGGTTCAGTGAGAGACTTTAAAGCAAAATGTAAGGTGGAAAGCAACTAAGAAAGATACCAAACATTGACCTCTGGCTTCCATGGGCTTGCACACAGAAACACACACACACACACGCACGCACGCACGCACACACACGTACACACTCACACATGCACAACGTTTCTTCACTTTTAGAAAACTGTCCTTTCAAACCGGGAGATGGTGGTGCACGCCTTTAATCCCCGTCTTGAAAAACCAAAAAAAAAAGAAAAGAAGAAAAAAGAAAACTGTCCTTTCTTTTGTTTGTTTGTTTGTTTGGTTGGTTGGTTGGTTTTTCAAGACAGGGTTTCTATGTGTGTAGCCCTGACTGTCCTGGACTCCAGGGCTGTAAACTAGGCTGGCCTCGAACTCACAGAGATCTACCTGCCTCTACCTCCGGAGTGGTGGGATTAAAGGCACGTGTCACCATGCCCGGCTGAAAATTGTCCTTTCTAAAGCCTTAGAATTCTCCCCAAGTCTCTTCCTTCTTCCTCGGCGCTGTCTGCGAGGTGGCTGCCATCTCCTTTGCGGCATCATGGCTGCCCTCCGGCCTCTGGTGAAGCCCAAGATAGTTAAAAAGAGGACCAAGAAGTTCATCAGGCACCAGTCAGACCGATATGTCAAAATTAAGCAAAACTGGCGGAAACCCAGAGGTATCGACAACAGGGTGCGGAGAAGATTCAAGGGCCAGATCCTGATGCCCAACATTGGTTATGGGAGCAACAAGAAGACCAAGCACATGCGGCCTAGCGGCTTCCGGAAGTTTCTGGTCCACAATGTCAAGGAGCTGGAAGTGCTGCTGATGTGCAACAAATCTTACTGTGCTGAGATTGCTCACAATGTTTCCTCCAAGAACCGAAAAGCCATCGTAGAAAGAGTGGCACAGCTGGCCATCCGAGTCACCAATCCCAACGCCAGGCTGCGCAGTGAAGAAAATGAGTAGATGGCTGGAGTGCCTGTTTTTATTTGTGTTTAAATAAAACCACAAAAACTGCTAAAAAAAAAAAAAAAAAAAAAAAAAAAGAATTCTCCCCAAACACTAAAAAGAAAAGACAGATGCTGGCATTGTACCCTCCTCTCTCTCTTCATTATAATTTGATGGTCACCAATGCTTTTACTAACCACTTACTATGTGACGGGCATACTGCTTTGTTTAACCCTCACATCAACCCAAGGAGTCAGGCACTGTGTAAGCCCATATTAGAGAGGAGAGGATAGAGGTGGAAGCCCCATGGCAGGGTGGAAAGGCTGAGAGAGCCCATGGCTCAGAAACAGCACCTCCTCTCCCTAGGCCTCAATTCTGCATGGAGCGCCTGGCAATCCTATGGCATGTGTGGCTCATTCTTCCTAAGAATCAAAGGAGGGGCTGGAGGGATGGCTCAGAGGTTAAGCACATGGACTGCACTTCCAGAGGTCCTGAGTTCAATTCCCAGCAACCACATGGTGGCTCACAACTACCTGTAATGTGATCTGATGCCATCTTCTGGCCTGCAGCTGTACATGCAGGCAGAATACTGTATACAAAACAATAAATAAATAAATCTTTAAAAACAAACAAACCAAGAATCA